>NW_027441825.1:647036-970554 GCF_048569485.1 Anomaloglossus baeobatrachus | reverse complement strand
GATTGTGGTGCTCTGGGTAGAGGAATGGAAGCCTGCCTTTCTATTCCCTCCTAATGGTGAAATGCAGGGAGGAAATCCCTGACCTTGGCTACACAGATGCTGTTGCTGTTTGCAGGACCTGTCACCTATGGCTCTCTGACCCTGCCGGTTTGAGCCCTTAAAAGGACTGCTATAAAGTGCTCTCCCTATGCTGTCTAACGCTGTGTATGCAGCGCATACAGCTGTATCGGCTATAGGACTCAGGAGGACGGAGCTGCGACAGTGATGTCTGACACCAAAGACGCAGAAGGCAGATAATGGCGTCCGTGAAGAAAATGTCCGGTTTTATAATGCAGGGACATGTGACATGCAGATCCTATCACACATGCCGTTGCTTCTCTGGCTCAAAGTCAACTTAGCTGTGTGTGTGTCTGTGATTGGCTGACATGCTGGCCCGCCCCACAAGACGCGCGCACTTAGGGAAGGAAGACAAGAAAAAAAAAAAAAAATGGCGATCGCCATTATAGAAACAGCAGTGATCTGAAGGCGCTGTTCACGCACACTATACACTGAAATGTGATAATAGTTTGATTCACAGAGTGACTTACACTATTACAGCAGAAACCAAGCTATGATTTAGCTGTTTTTTGGCTGCTAGAACCGTTCTCGAACGTTTCTAGAACTATCGAGCTTTTGCAAAAAGCTCGAGTTCTAGTTCGATCTAGAACATGCCCCAAAATCACTCGAGCCTAGAACTGGAGAACCACGAACCACGAACCGCGCTCAACTCTATCCAGGAGCTTTGGTTCCCTGAGTTTCCAATAGCAAATGTCTAGAAAAAACTCTGTCCATTGGCACAACTCAGCAAGAAAACGAGAAGACCGAGAAGATATATTTCATTTATCTTAATGCCACCTTATTAACAGCACTAAACCCTTCTATTATGTCCCTTAGCCTTTTGAGCTTATCCTCTGGTAAGCGGAAGACCATGCCTCTGGTATCGATCTCAGTGCCTAAAAACTGTATTATAGTAGCCAATCAGAATACAAAAGGATGCATAGGAAGCGTGACTTTATTTCAATATTTTAAAACAATCCAATAAAATGAAGAAAAGTCACTCATACAAGATCCACAGAAGTTGTATAATACATACATAAATCAAAACACTATAAGGCCTGTTTCACACGTCAGTGATTCTGGTACGTTTGTGCTTTTTTTTAAACATAACAGAATCACTGAGATACGCAGATCCATTATAATGAATGGGTCTGCTCACACATCAGTGATTTTTCACTGCACGTGTCTCCGTGCGGCGTACCCGCGTGTCCGTGATTGCTGCACGGAGACATGTCCATTTTTTTCTGGCATCACTGATAGGATGTCCATAAGGTGGCAGCAGAGCATAACAGAAAAAGGTGCCTATTGTGCACTGAAAAGACCCAATGTGATGCACCAGACATATAGAGCCCTAATGGATTCACAAATATAAGATATATCATGAATGACTACTGCATAATGAACGCTAGCATGAAAAAAGAAAGGAATCCATAAAAATAAATAATAAATGGTGCACATATGTTAGAGCCCCACCGAAGGACAAAAAAAGTCTGATGGAAATAGAGAGCATATAGGAACAATAAGAATGTGCAACAGAGAGGAAGGTGAGAATGCAGGATCAATCACTGCCTGTCAGATATTAATAATCAGGGAAATAACTCTGGAGCAGACGCACAAATTAGGGTCTTACCTGGTAAGGTAACAAATAATTAATAGTAGTTGCCAGTGGCGTAACTAGAGTGTGATGGGCCCCGGTGCGAAAGTTGGACCTGGGCCCCCCTCCGGACGTTGGTCAGATGAATGGGCACCTGTAGCGTTTTAAATCCTGTCCTGTCTCTAATGCATAATTAAAAAAATATAAATAATTTTAAAAAAATTCTACTCATCTTGCCTCTGCTCCCACATCACCAAGTGTCCTCTGTAGCGAGCGCGGAGTGGCCTGCAGCTGACATCGGAGTGCGTGCTATAGAGCATGACAGTACTACCATGCTCTGCCCCCAGTCACGGTATGGACGTCAGCTGCCAGCCACTGTTTGCCCGGCAGCGTGTATCGCAGTGCAGGGACCTAGCGGGTCTATGTGCTGTGATGCATTTTAGCCCTCAGACGCTCATCCAGCTGAAGTAGGAGCTGGGGTCGGCTGGTCCCCTGTACCTTTGGGCCTGGTAACAATCTCTGCGTCTGTGATTGTTAGGCCCCTGCCTGCTCTCCTCACCCCAACCACCAACTATTGGCTGCTGAAGTCAGCTCACGTATTGTAAAGATAAAGCACCCTCCCAGGACATACTGCATCAAATCTACTTTAGGCCATGTGCTCACATTGCGTTTTTATGTGCAGAAAATCTGCACATAAAAACGCATGTTTGGAACAAAAAAAGCAACTGAAAAAAATGAGCATTTTTTATTGCGTTTGCGTGTTTTTTCACCTACTTCTTTTTGAGCGTTTTTTAGTCATGGCAATCATGGGGGTTCAAGCGCTGTACCCCCGCGGTCGCCAGGTCCTGGCTCTCGCTGCCAGGAGCAGTACCCGTGCCGCTCTCGGCAGTTTAACCCTCTAAATGCTGCAATCAATGTGATTGCTACATTCAGAAGGCAGGGAGAGGAATCGCTTACCCCTCTCTGGCGATCGGGTCCCTGTAGTGCAATCACAGGGATCCGATCACTGCCATGGCAACCCTGGGTCATCACCATGATGACCCCGGTTTCCTGAAGTATGGATCGCCTCACAAACCAGGGCACCTCCGTCACCAGAGTTCCCTGCAACAAGGTCCCGTGGTAAAGATCATGAGGCCTAGATGCAGGAAACCCTGGTGACATCACAAGGTGAACTGAGTTCATGGCGGCGGATCTGCAGGACTCCCCGGTGATCCGCAGGCATGAACTCGATTCACCGTGTGATATCACCAGACTTCCCAGAAGCAATGTCCTGCAGTAAAGACTGAGATAAGGAAATGGCTGCAGGGAGCCCCAGTGACGTCAAAAAAGCATATAACACACAAATATTCAACGTGGGCATTACACATGCATTTTTTCCTGCATTTTTCACTGACTCCATTGAAGTCAATTGGTTAAAAAGCAGGAAAAAAATGCAGAAACAACTGACACACTGCTTCTATTTTCAGCAACAAAAACTGCAAAAAACAGCGTGGGCACAGCAAGTCAGGATTCTCAGACTTTGCTGAGATGATTTTTCCTTGCTTTTATAGATTAAAAAAGCAAGGAAAAACGCATGAAAAAAGCCACATGTGCACAAGGTCTTCTGTGTATGTAGCAGAGCAGTGCACAGTAATTTAGCTGGATTTAGATACAGGACCTGGCTGTGCGGCTTTCATCAAACTGCTGCAAACACTCCCCCCCCCCCCCCTCTGCTCACATTGTGCCTGATTCTGTGGGCTGGCCCCCATCACCTGATCAGCCTCATCCCCCCCCAAATCCCAAAGTGTCCAAAGCAGCATACATTATTACATTAAGATAACATAGAACGTAAAGAAGGTCAGATGCACTTTCCTGCCACAGCTCACCCCTCTCCACATGATCGCACATCAGTAAATAAATAATCAGACGCTGTCGGTGACTGCACAGAGCGATGGAAGAGAGGCAGAGTATATACAGCCTGCGCTGCTGCCCTCACCTGTTATATCTCCTGCAGAGGCCGGCAGCACAGTGTACAGTACTCACGTGCAGAGACTGGAGGGGGCAGAGCTCACGCTGCCCGGCCGCTGCTACTGAAAATGCAGGAACCGCTCTCACTGACAGGAGCGGCTGCTGATCTGCAGCGCGGGCCCCTAACCTGCGGGCCCGGTCGCAATCGCGACCCCTGCGACCGCGGTAGTTACGCCCCTGGTAGTTGCACTCACCTATTAAGGTTGTGCCAGTCACAACCCCTAAATGCACGTTACAAATGGCGACAGCCGCAGCCCCTAGTAGAAGAGCAATAACGTATAGGAGGAAAATCGGGTGCGTGCCGCGCTGTCACCAAAGGAAACTGATGTTAATTATTTCATCTCTTTATTCTTTTTTCCGGTCAATGTGTTTCAGAGATCACTGTCTCCTTCATCAGGGCAAAAAAAGAACAGTATGCAATCAAAGGAGGAAGAACCTCTATATATACACATATGGAGCTACGTCAGAGGACTGACTGCTGTATTTCAAATACTGCCGGGATGGTCAACTGTTACAATACCGGCCATAAAAGTTCTCAAGTGATATATTGAGAAACATTTATAAAATCACTGGGGTATAGTGTTTCAAATTTCATCAGCTTTTTGAGACAAAAATCAGAAAAAGAAGAAGAAGAAGGACAAAATGAAAAAAAGAAAAAAAAGAAGAAAAAAAAAACAAAAAGGGAGCATTGAGCTCCAGACCCTGTATTGAGTCTTAGAAGTGTAGTGACAAGTGCATCTGTCCACAACCCTGTAAGGGTGAACGGGATGACGGACAAGAAAAATTATGTTCGTGGCAAAAAATGGTGGTGTTGCTATATAAAATTGCATTAAGAATAAAGAAAGGAAAAATTTCTTTATAAAAGTAGTGAAGAAAAAAGTGGAAAAAAGGGGAGTGTAAGCCATTTTACTAATAAATAGTGATGAGCGAGCATGCTTGTTACTACTCGGTACTCGCACGAGTATCACTGTACTCGGTCTACTCGACGGGGACCGAGTAATCTCGCGATACTCGTGCTGTACTCGTGGTCTTCATCCCTGCATGTTGGCGCTCTTTTGAGAGCCAGCCCTCATGCAGGGATTGGCTGGCAGACCACTGCAATGCCACAGCCCTGTTCGTTGTGGAATTGCAGTGATTGGCCGGCCTGCACAGCGTGACCGAGCCTTTATACCGGCGGGCGCGCTGTGCTCTGCCTCCAGCTATCCAGACAGTCAGTGCAGGGAGAGGGTCGCTGCTTCAGGGAAAGGTTTGCGGCCCTTTATAGCTATTTCCGTAGCAGGGCTGCAAACAGTGTGACCAAAAGTCCTTCTCAGGACTATTCTAGTTGTATACAGGCAGGCAGGGTATAGCCAGGTCGGAGTACAGTAGCAGAGTCCTTCTCAGGACTATTGTTGCTGTATACAGGCAGGGTATAGCCAGGTTGGAATACAGGCTAGTGACCAAAAGAGTCCTTGTCAGGACTATTGTAGCAGTATACAGGCAGGCAGGCAGGGTATATAGCCATTCCTAGTGGTGACCGTATACCAGCCTTCATCATATCTGGGGCTGGTGTACACAGTCTAAAACAGTCCTGATAGTGTCAGACTTCTCAGCAATTGTCGCTCCTAAAACCTGTTAGGTTCTTAGTGCGTCCGTGCTTGCATTTAAAAACCGCACGTGTGTGCCTGTCGGTGGCAGCGTACAGGTGCACTTGTGTGCGTTTTTACCAAACTATTATATAACGCACAAGTGTAGTGTATAATACACGTCAGTCAGCAGTGGCTGATAGTGTCAGAGTTCTCGTCATTAATTTTTGCTCCTAAAACCTGTGTTAGGTTCTTAGTGCGTCCATGATTGCATTTAAAAACCGCACGTGTGTGCCTGTCGGTGGCAGCGTACAGGTGCACTTGTGTGCATTTTTACCAAACTATTATATAACGCACAAGTGTAGTGTATAATACACGTCAGTCAGCAGTGGCTGATAGTGTCAGAGTTCTCGTCATTAATTTTTGCTCCTAAAACCTGTTAGGTTCTTAGTGCGTCCGTGCTTGCATTTAAAAACCGCACGTGTGTGCCTGTCGGTGGCAGCGTACAGGTGCACTTGTGTGCATTTTTACCAAACTATTATATAACGCACAAGTGTAGTGTATAATACACGTCAGTCAGCAGTGGCTGATAGTGTCAGAGTTCTCGTCATTAATTTTTGCTCCTAAAAATGATGGTGTTATTTCTGAGTAGGCAACTGCAGGTGCAGGACCAGAGGAGGCTTGTTCGCAGGCAGCATGGACAGGGGATTGGCTCGCATGCACAACCAGCGAAGACGTAGCAGTGACATTAGCAAGCACTGCTCCTCGACTCTGTTGTACTTCCCACAAAGTCGGGTGCTTGGCTGACATGTGCCTGATCATGCTGGTGGTGGTCAGGCTGCTAGTTTTGGTACCCCTGCTGATGCTGGCACGGCAGGTGTTGCAAATGGCCTTTTTAGAATCATCTGGATCCAACTTAAAAAACTGCGTGCGTGCGGTTTTTAAATGCAAGCACGGACGCACTAAGAACCTAACACAGGTTTTAGGAGCAAAAATTAATGACGAGAACTCTGACACTATCAGCCACTGCTGACTGACGTGTATTATACACTACACTTGTGCGTTATATAATAGTTTGGTAAAAACGCACACAAGTGCACCTGTACGCTGCCACCGACAGGCACACACGTGCGGTTTTTAAATGCAAGCACGGACGCACTAAGAACCTAACAGGTTTTAGGAGCGACAATTGCTGAGAAGTCTGACACTATCAGGACTGTTTTAGACTGTGTACACCAGCCCCAGATATGATGAAGGCTGGTATACGGTCACCACTAGGAATGGCTATATACCCTGCCTGCCTGCCTGCCTGTATACTGCTACAATAGTCCTGACAAGGACTCTTTTGGTCACTAGCCTGTATTCCAACCTGGCTATACCCTGCCTGTATACAGCAACAATAGTCCTGAGAAGGACTCTGCTACTGTACTCCGACCTGGCTATACCCTGCCTGCCTGTATACAACTAGAATAGTCCTGAGAAGGACTTTTGGTCACACTGTTTGCAGCCCTGCTACGGAAATAGCTATAAAGGGCCGCAAACCTTTCCCTGAAGCAGCGACCCTCTCCCTGCACTGACTGTCTGGATAGCTGTGAGCAGAGCACAGCGCGCCCGCCGGTATAAAGGCTCGGTCACTCTGTGCAGGCCGGCCAATCACTGCAATTCCACAACTAACAGGGCTGTGGCATTGCAGTGGTCTGCCAGCCAATCCCTGCATGAGGGCTGGCTCTCAAAAGAGCGCCAACATGCAGGGATGAAGACCACGAGTACAGCACGAGTATCGCGAGATTACTCGGTCCCCGTCGAGTAGACCGAGTACAGTGATACTCGTGCGAGTACCGAGTAGTAACAAGCATGCTCGCTCATCACTATTTATTAGTAAAATGGCTTACACTCCCCTTTTTTCCACTTTTTTCTTCACTACTTTTATAAAGAAATTTTTCCTTTCTTTATTCTTAATGCAATTTTATATAGCAACACCACCATTTTTTGCCACGAACATAATTTTTCTTGTCCGTCATCCCGTTCACCCTTACAGGGTTGTGGACAGATGCACTTGTCACTACACTTCTAAGACTCAATACAGGGTCTGGAGCTCAATGCTCCCTTTTTGTTTTTTTTTTCTTCTTTTTTTTCTTTTTTTCATTTTGTCCTTCTTCTTCTTCTTTTTCTGATTTTTGTCTCAAAAAGCTGATGAAATTTGAAACACTATACCCCAGTGATTTTATAAATGTTTCTCAATATATCACTTGAGAACTTTTATGGCCGGTATTGTAACAGTTGACCATCCCGGCAGTATTTGAAATACAGCAGTCAGTCCTCTGACGTAGCTCCATATGTGTATATATAGAGGTTCTTCCTCCTTTGATTGCATACTGTTCTTTTTTTGCCCTGATGAAGGAGACAGTGATCTCTGAAACACATTGACCGGAAAAAAGAATAAAGAGATGAAATAATTAACATCAGTTTCCTTTGGTGACAGCGCGGCACGCACCCGATTTTCCTCCTATACGTTATTGCTCTTCTACTAGGGGCTGCGGCTGTCGCCATTTGTAACGTGCATTTAGGGGTTGTGACTGGCACAACCTTAATAGGTGAGTGCAACTACTATTAATTATTTGTTACCTTACCAGGTAAGACCCTAATTTGTGCGTCTGCTCCAGAGTTATTTCCCTGATTATTAATATCTGACAGGCAGTGATTGATCCTGCATTCTCACCTTCCTCTCTGTTGCACATTCTTATTGTTCCTATATGCTCTCTATTTCCATCAGACTTTTTTTGTCCTTCGGTGGGGCTCTAACATATGTGCACCATTTATTATTTATTTTTATGGATTCCTTTCTTTTTTCATGCTAGCGTTCATTATGCAGTAGTCATTCATGATATATCTTATATTTGTGAATCCATTAGGGCTCTATATATCTGGTGCATCACATTGGGTCTTTTCAGTGCACAATAGGCACCTTTTTCTGTTATGCTCTGCTGCCACCTTATGGACATCCTATCAGTGATGCCAGAAAAAAATGGACATGTCTCCGTGCAGCAATCACGGACACGCGGGTACGCCGCACGGAGACACGTGCAGTGAAAAATCACTGATGTGTGAGCAGACCCATTCATTATAATGGATCTGCGTATCTCAGTGATTCTGTTATGTTTAAAAAAAAGCACAAACGTACCAGAATCACTGACGTGTGAAACAGGCCATTTTTTTTTTTTTTTCTTGTCTTCCTTCCCTAAGTGCGCGCGTCTTGTGGGGCGGGCCAGCATGTCAGCCAATCACAGACACACACACAGCTAAGTTGACTTTGAGCCAGAGAAGCAACGGCATGTGTGATAGGATCTGCATGTCACATGTCCCTGCATTATAAAACCGGACATTTTCTTCACGGACGCCATTATCTGCCTTCTGCGTCTTTGGTGTCAGACATCACTGTCGCAGCTCCGTCCTCCTGAGTCCTATAGCCGATACAGCTGTATGCGCTGCATACACAGCGTTAGACAGCATAGGGAGAGCACTTTATAGCAGTCCTTTTAAGGGCTCAAACCGGCAGGGTCAGAGAGCCATAGGTGACAGGTCCTGCAAACAGCAACAGCATCTGTGTAGCCAAGGTCAGGGATTTCCTCCCTGCATTTCACCATTAGGAGGGAATAGAAAGGCAGGCTTCCATTCCTCTACCCAGAGCACCACAATCCTGCCACTGTACCCTCCTGTCCTCTGCACACTCCAACTCATTATAACTAAGCCATTATACTAGCAAACACTCAGTGTACCTAGTGGCATCCTATCTGTGGCTATTGGACTTTGCTATAGTCCCACTAGTGCAAAGACATTTGCAGAGCACGTCTGCCTGCATTGCACACTCCAACTTTTTTAAACTAAGCAATTTTACTAGCAAACACTCAGTGTACCTAGTGGCATCCTATACGTGGCTATTGGACTTTGCTATAGTCCCACTAGTGCCAAGACATTTGCAGAGCGCATCTGCCTGCGTTGCACACTCCAACTAATTTTAACTTAGCCATTATACTAGCAAACACTCAGTGTACCTAGTGGCATCCTATACGTGGCTATTGGACTTTGCTATAGTCCCACTAGTGCCAAGACATTTGCTGAGCGCATCTGCCTGCGTTGCACACTCCAACTAATTATAAGTAAGCCATTATACTAGCAAACACTCAGTGTACCTAGTGGCATCCTATCTGTGGCTATTGGACTTTGCTATAGTCCCACTAGTGCAAAGACATTTGCAGAGCACGTCTGCCTGCATTGCACACTCCAACTTTTTTAAACTAAGCAATTTTACTAGCAAACACTCAGTGTACCTAGTGGCATCCTATACGTGGCTATTGGACTTTGCTATAGTCCCACTAGTGCAAAGACATTTGCAGAGCACGTCTGCCTGCATTGCACACTCCAACTTTTTTAAACTAAGCAATTTTACTAGCAAACACTCAGTGTACCTAGTGGCATCCTATACGTGGCTATTGGACTTTGCTATAGTCCCACTAGTGCCAAGACATTTGCAGAGCGCATCTGCCTGCGTTGCACACTCCAACTAATTATAAGTAAGCCATTATACTAGCAAACACTCAGTGTACCTAGTGGCATCCTATACGTGGCTATTGGACCTTGCTATAGTCCCACTAGTGCAAAGACATTTGCAGAGCACGTCTGCCTGCATTGCACACTCCAACTTTTTTAAACTAAGCAATTTTACTAGCAAACACTCAGTGTACCTAGTGGCATCCTATACGTGGCTATTGGACTTTGCTATAGTCCCACTAGTGCCAAGACATTTGCAGAGCGCATCTGCCTGCGTTGCACACTCCAACTAATTATAAGTAAGCCATTATACTAGCAAACACTCAGTGTACCTAGTGGCATCCTATACGTGGCTATTGGACTTTGCTATAGTCCCACTAGTGCCAAGACATTTGCAGAGCGCATCTGCCTGCGTTGCACACTCCAACTAATTATAAGTAAGCCATTATACTAGCAAACACTCAGTGTACCTAGTGGCATCCTATACGTGGCTATTAGACTTTGCTATAGTCCCACTAGTGCCAAGACATTTGCAGAGCGCATCTGCCTGCGTTGCACACTCCAACTAATTATAAGTAAGCCATTATACTAGCAAACACTCAGTGTACCTAGTGGCATCCTATACGTGGCTATTGGACCTTGCTATAGTCCCACTAGTGCCAAGACATTTGCAGAGCGCATCTGCCTGCGTTGCACACTCCAACTAATTATAAGTAAGCCATTATACTAGCAAAAACTCAGTGTACCTAGTGGCATCCTATCTGTGGCTATTGGACTTTGCTATAGTCCCACTAGTGCAAAGACATTTGCAAAGCACGTCTGCCTGCATTGCACACTCCAACTTTTTTAAACTAAGCAATTTTACTAGCAAACACTCAGTGTACCTAGTGGCATCCTATACGTGGCTATTGGACTTTGCTATAGTCCCACTAGTGCCAAGACATTTGCAGAGCGCATCTGCCTGCGTTGCACACTCCAACTAATTTTAACTTAGCCATTATACTAGCAAACACTCAGTGTACCTAGTGGCATCCTATACGTGGCTATTGGACTTTGCTATAGTCCCACTAGTGCCAAGACATTTGCAGAGCGCATCTGCCTGCGTTGCACACTCCAACTAATTATAAGTAAGCCATTATACTAGCAAACACTCAGTGTACCTAGTGGCATCCTATACGTGGCTATTGGACTTTGCTATAGTCCCACTAGTGCCAAGACATTTGCAGAGCGCATCTGCCTGCGTTGCACACTCCAACTAATTATAAGTAAGCCATTATACTAGCAAACACTCAGTGTACCTAGTGGCATCCTATCTGTGGCTATTGGACTTTGCTATAGTCCCACTAGTGCCAAGACATTTGCAGAGCGCATCTGCCTGCGTTGCACACTCCAACTAATTATAAGTAAGCCATTATACTAGCAAACACTCAGTGTACCTAGTGGCATCCTATACGTGGCTATTGGACCTTGCTATAGTCCCACTAGTGCCAAGACATTTGCAGAGCGCATCTGCCTGCGTTGCACACTCCAACTAATTATAAGTAAGCCATTATACTAGCAAACACTCAGTGTACCTAGTGGCATCCTATACGTGGCTATTGGACCTTGCTATAGTCCCACTAGTGCCAAGACATTTGCAGAGCGCATCTGCCTGCGTTGCACACTCCAACTAATTATAAGTAAGCCATTATACTAGCAAAAACTCAGTGTACCTAGTGGCATCCTATCTGTGGCTATTGGACTTTGCTATAGTCCCACTAGTGCAAAGACATTTGCAGAGCAAGTCTGCCTGCATTGCACACTCCAACTTTTTTAAACTAAGCAATTTTACTAGCAAACACTCAGTGTACCTAGTGGCATCCTATACGTGGCTATTGGACTTTGCTATAGTCCCACTAGTGCAAAGACATTTGCAGAGCACGTCTGCCTGCATTGCACACTCCAACTTTTTTAAACTAAGCAATTTTACTAGCAAACACTCAGTGTACCTAGTGGCATCCTATACGTGGCTATTGGACTTTGCTATAGTCCCACTAGTGCCAAGACATTTGCAGAGCGCATCTGCCTGCGTTGCACACTCCAACTAATTTTAACTTAGCCATTATACTAGCAAACACTCAGTGTACCTAGTGGCATCCTATACGTGGCTATTGGACTTTGCTATAGTCCCACTAGTGCCAAGACATTTGCAGAGCGCATCTGCCTGCGTTGCACACTCCAACTAATTAGAAGTAAGCCATTATACTAGCAAACACTCAGTGTACCTAGTGGCATCCTATACGTGGCTATTGGACCTTGCTATAGTCCCACTAGTGCCAAGACATTTGCAGAGCGCATCTGCCTGCGTTGCACACTCCAACTAATTATAAGTAAGCCATTATACTAGCAAACACTCAGTGTACCTAGTGGCATCCTATACGTGGCTATTGGACTTTGCTATAGTCCCACTAGTGCCAAGACATTTGCAGAGCGCATCTGCCTGCGTTGCACACTCCAACTAATTATAAGTAAGCCATTATACTAGCAAACACTCAGTGTACCTAGTGGCATCCTATACGTGGCTATTGGACCTTGCTATAGTCCCACTAGTGCCAAGACATTTGCAGAGCGCATCTGCCTGCGTTGCACACTCCAACTAATTATAAGTAAGCCATTATACTAGCAAACACTCAGTGTACCTAGTGGCATCCTATCTGTGGCTATTGGACTTTGCTATAGTCCCACTAGTGCCAAGACATTTGCAGAGCGCATCTGCCTGCGTTGCACACTCCAACTAATTATAAGTAAGCCATTATACTAGCAAACACTCAGTGTACCTAGTGGCATCCTATACGTGGCTATTGGACTTTGCTATAGTCCCACTAGTGCCAAGACATTTGCAGAGCGCATCTGCCTGCGTTGCACACTCCAACTAATTATAAGTAAGCCATTATACTAGCAAACACTCAGTGTACCTAGTGGCATCCTATACGTGGCTATTGGACTTTGCTATAGTCCCACTAGTGCCAAGACATTTGCAGAGCGCATCTGCCTGCGTTGCACACTCCAACTAATTTTAACTTAGCCATTATACTAGCAAACACTCAGTGTACCTAGTGGCATCCTATACGTGGCTATTGGACTTTGCTATAGTCCCACTAGTGCCAAGACATTTGCAGAGCGCATCTGCCTGCGTTGCACACTCCAACTAATTATAAGTAAGCCATTATACTAGCAAACACTCAGTGTACCTAGTGGCATCCTATACGTGGCTATTGGACTTTGCTATAGTCCCACTAGTGCCAAGACATTTGCAGAGCGCATCTGCCTGCGTTGCACACTCCAACTAATTTTAACTTAGCCATTATACTAGCAAACACTCAGTGTACCTAGTGGCATCCTATACGTGGCTATTGGACTTTGCTATAGTCCCACTAGTGCCAAGACATTTGCAGAGCGCATCTGCCTGCGTTGCACACTCCAACTCATTATAACTAAGTTGCATTGTCAGGGATATTTATTCTTTATTATTCTGCTGTTAATAAAGCTAGACCACCACTGCAATCTTCACCACCTCTCAATTTTTACTACCACATTTTCAGTCCACAATCTTGTCGCAATCAACATGAGTGGCAAAATGACAGATGCTGGTGGAAAGGGGAAGAGGCGTGGTGGAAAAGGCAAAAAAGGTTTTGTCTGTGGGGAAAGTGGCAAAGCTCCATTATCATCTGCTGAAGATAGACCATCTACCAGCAAAAGTAAGATGTCTACTACTTACCGTGGACAATCCGATGTGCTCCCTTTTTTACGGACACGAACAACAGGAAGAAAGGTAGATGATGGGCAAAAAAGGAAAATGCTTGAATGGATCTCAAGTGGTCCAACAAATGCCCTCTCAGCCACTTCAAGTACCGCATCCAAAAAACACCAGTCCTCTGAGTTGTCATCCCAATCACACTTGATTTCTCCCAGCTCTGAAGTCTCCATCAGCCCTGCACAGTATGGTGGAACTGAGATGGCTGAGTCTGCAGAGCTGTTCAGTCACACTATAGCCTGGGAATCAGAGGTCTGCTCCCAAGCTACAGTGAGTACAGAACAGGAAATGGTCTGCAGTGATGCCCAGAACCTTTGTGACTCTGATTCAGGCCGTGAGGACCAAGTTTCTGAGCATAATGTTGACCCTTTGTCACAAACTGTAACACCTGTGGTTATAGACAATGAGGAACATACTGATGAAGATGAGACGCAGATACCCGATTGGGATGACAACTTAAATATTCGGTCAGGGCAAGAAGAGGCTCGGTCTGAAGGGGAGGGGAGTGCAAACACAACAATTGATGATGAAGTTCTAGATCCCACCTACTGTCAACCCCCAGTCAGGCACTCGAGGAGGTCAACAGAGGCGGTGGAGGAGGATGCAACCGACGACGAAGTTACCTTGCGCCTTCCTGGACAGAGTCGGAGCACTGGTAGCACGTCTACAACTGCATCCTCAGCCACCACTCTGCCTATGAGCATTATTCGGGGTGGATCAACAGGTCGCATGGCCTCTAAGCCTTGCCTAGCCTGGTCCTTTTTTGACATAGAAAAAGATCGCCCAAATCATGTGATATGTAAAATTTGTCATGATTCTCTTAGTAGAGGTCAAAACCTCAGCAGTTTGACAACTTCTTCCATGAATCGTCACATCAACAGTCCGGAACCGATGGAGCGAGAGGACGGGTCACCACAGGGATCAGAGATGGTACGGACTGACGGGATGGCAGATAGTCAGCGTTCGGGGTTCGGGAATCGGCAGGACCGGATGGCGAGGCAGGAGCGGCTCTAGAAGAGAGATAGGTAAGTATATCACAGAGACACAAGGAGACCTGACTCCTAGCTTAGGAAACACGAAGAACAGGCCCCGCCCACTTGTGCGTGATTCCTTCTGCGCAGTGAGAACGCTGGTGGCCTGACCAGGCAGGCTTGGGGCGGAGGTGGAGGACCCAGATGAGGTGGAGGATGCAGAAGCTGTGGCGGAACTTGGACAGACAGAGGATTGACACACAAGTCGTGGGGACGGCAAGACTTGTGCAGCAGACCCTTCACCATCTATCACCATAGTTACCCAGTGCCCAGTCAGCGACATGTAACGTCCCTGTCCATGCTTACTGGTCCAAGTATCGGTGGTGAAATGCACCCGTTCACACACAGAGTTTCTCAAGGAAGCGGTGATGTTGTGTGCGACATGCTGGTGTAGCGCGGGCACACCTTTCTTAGAGAAGTAGTGGCGACTAGGCATCTGGTACTGGGGCACAGCGACAGACATAAGGTCTCTAAAATCCTGTGTGTCCACTAGGCGGAAAGGCAGCATTTCGGTAGCCAACAGCTTACAGAGGGATAGAGTCAACCTCTTAGCTTTGTCATGGGTCGGAGGAAGTGGCCTTTTATTTGACCACATCTGAGGGACAGAGATCTGGCTGCTGTGTGTAGACGGTGTTGAGTAGGGTGTCCCTGGAAAAATGCAGGTTTGTGAGGAAAGTGCAGGCGGAGACATGATGTTGCCTTCATCCAACGTTGGTGCTATCGATGTCTGAGAGAGCTGTACACACTCACTTGTTTCCCCTTCCAAACCAACTGACGACCTTACAAGCAAACTGCCTGTTGCGGTTACAGTGGTGGAAGTTTGGCGTGGAAAAACAGGTGTGACAGCTGTCCCCACAGTCCTAGAAGATGAAGAGCGCGCGGATGCACTGGAAGGTGCGGGCGGTGGATGGTTCGCTCTTGCAGCATTGCAGCACAGTGAGCTTCCCACCGGGACCTATGATATTTATTCATGTGACGATTCATGGAAGAAGTTGTCAAACTGCTGAGGTTTTGACCTCTACTAAGAGAATCATGACAAATTTTACATATCACATGATTTGTGCGATCTTTTTCTATGTCAAAAAAGGACCAGGCTAGGCAAGGCTTAGAGGCCATGCGACCTGTTGATCCACCCCGAATAATGCTCATAGGCAGAGTGGTGGCTGAGGATGCAGTTGTAGACGTGCTACCAGTGCTCCGACTCTGTCCAGGAAGGCGCAAGGTAACTTCGTCGTCGGTTGCATCCTCCTCCACCGCCTCTGTTGACCTCCTCGAGTGCCTGACTGGGGGTTGACAGTAGGTGGGATCTAGAACTTCATCATCAATTGTTGTGTTTGCACTCCCCTCCCCCTCAGACCGAGCCTCTTCTTGCCCTGACCGAATATTTAAGTTGTCATCCCAATCGGGTATCTGCGTCTCATCTTCATCAGTATGTTCCTCATTGTCTATAACCACAGGTGTTACAGTTTGTGACAAAGGGTCAACATTATGCTCAGAAACTTGGTCCTCACGGCCTGAATCAGAGTCACAAAGGTTCTGGGCATCACTGCAGACCATTTCCTGTTCTGTACTCACTGTAGCTTGGGAGCAGACCTCTGATTCCCAGGCTATAGTGTGACTGAACAGCTCTGCAGACTCAGCCATCTCAGTTCCACCATACTGTGCAGGGCTGATGGAGACTTCAGAGCTGGGAGAAATCAAGTGTGATAGGGATGACAACTCAGAGGACTGGTGTTTTTTGGATGCGGTACTTGAAGTGGCTGAGAGGGCACTTGTTGGACCACTTAAGATCCATTCAAGCATTTTCCTTTTTTGCCCATCATCTACCTTTCTTCCTGTTGTTCGTGTCCATAAAAAAGGGAGCACATCGGATTGTCCACGGTAAGTAGTAGACATCTTACTTTTGCTGGTAGATGGTCTATCTTCAGCAGATGATAATGGAGCTTTGCCACTTTCCCCACAGACAAAACCTTTTTTGCCTTTTCCACCACGCCTCTTCCCCTTTCCACCAGCATCTGTCATTTTGCCACTCATGTTGATTGCGAAAAGATTGTGGACTGAAAATGTGGTAGTAAAAATTGAGAGGTGGTGAAGATTGCAGTGGTGGTCTAGCTTTATTAACAGCAGAATAATAAAGAATAAATATCCCTGACAATGCAACTTAGTTATAATGAGTTGGAGTGTGCAACGCAGGCAGATGCGCTCTGCAAATGTCTTGGCACTAGTGGGACTATAGCAAAGTCCAATAGCCACGTATAGGATGCCACTAGGTACACTGAGTGTTTGCTAGTATAATGGCTAAGTTAAAATTAGTTGGAGTGTGCAACGCAGGCAGATGCGCTCTGCAAATGTCTTGGCACTAGTGGGACTATAGCAAAGTCCAATAGCCACGTATAGGATGCCACTAGGTACACTGAGTGTTTGCTAGTATAATGGCTTACTTATAATTAGTTGGAGTGTGCAACGCAGGCAGATGCGCTCTGCAAATGTCTTGGCACTAGTGGGACTATAGCAAAGTCCAATAGCCACAGATAGGATGCCACTAGGTACACTGAGTGTTTGCTAGTATAATGGCTTACTTATAATTAGTTGGAGTGTGCAACGCAGGCAGATGCGCTCTGCAAATGTCTTGGCACTAGTGGGACTATAGCAAAGTCCAATAGCCAGGTATAGGATGCCACTAGGTACACTGAGTGTTTGCTAGTATAATGGCTTACTTATAATTAGTTGGAGTGTGCAACGCAGGCAGATGCGCTCTGCAAATGTCTTGGCACTAGTGGGACTATAGCAAAGTCCAATAGCCACAGATAGGATGCCACTAGGTACACTGAGTGTTTGCTAGTATAATGGCTTACTTATAATTAGTTGGAGTGTGCAACGCAGGCAGATGCGCTCTGCAAATGTCTTGGCACTAGTGGGACTATAGCAAGGTCCAATAGCCACGTATAGGATGCCACTAGGTACACTGAGTGTTTGCTAGTATAATGGCTTACTTATAATTAGTTGGAGTGTGCAACGCAGGCAGATGCGCTCTGCAAATGTCTTGGCACTAGTGGGACTATAGCAAAGTCCAATAGCCACGTATAGGATGCCACTAGGTACACTGAGTGTTTGCTAGTATAATGGCTTACTTATAATTAGTTGGAGTGTGCAACGCAGGCAGATGCGCTCTGCAAATGTCTTGGCACTAGTGGGACTATAGCAAGGTCCAATAGCCACGTATAGGATGCCACTAGGTACACTGAGTGTTTGCTAGTATAATGGCTTACTTATAATTAGTTGGAGTGTGCAACGCAGGCAGATGCGCTCTGCAAATGTCTTGGCACTAGTGGGACTATAGCAAAGTCAAATAGCCACGTATAGGATGCCACTAGGTACACTGAGTGTTTGCTAGTATAATGGCTAAGTTAAAATTAGTTGGAGTGTGCAACGCAGGCAGATGCGCTCTGCAAATGTCTTGGCACTAGTGGGACTATAGCAAAGTCCAATAGCCACGTATAGGATGCCACTAGGTACACTGAGTGTTTGCTAGTAAAATTGCTTCGTTTAAAAAAGTTGGAGTGTGCAATGCAGGCAGACGTGCTCTGCAAATGTCTTGGCACTAGTGGGACTATAGCAAAGTCCAATAGCCACGTATAGGATGCCACTAGGTACACTGAGTGTTTGCTAGTATAATGGCTTACTTATAATTAGTTGGAGTGTGCAACGCAGGCAGATGCGCTCTGCAAATGTCTTGGCACTAGTGGGACTATAGCAAAGTCCAATAGCCAGGTATAGGATGCCACTAGGTACACTGAGTGTTTGCTAGTATAATGGCTTACTTATAATTAGTTGGAGTGTGCAACGCAGGCAGATGCGCTCTGCAAATGTCTTGGCACTAGTGGGACTATAGCAAAGTCCAATAGCCACAGATAGGATGCCACTAGGTACACTGAGTGTTTGCTAGTATAATGGCTTACTTATAATTAGTTGGAGTGTGCAACGCAGGCAGATGCGCTCTGCAAATGTCTTGGCACTAGTGGGACTATAGCAAGGTCCAATAGCCACGTATAGGATGCCACTAGGTACACTGAGTGTTTGCTAGTATAATGGCTTACTTATAATTAGTTGGAGTGTGCAACGCAGGCAGATGCGCTCTGCAAATGTCTTGGCACTAGTGGGACTATAGCAAAGTCCAATAGCCACGTATAGGATGCCACTAGGTACACTGAGTGTTTGCTAGTATAATGGCTTACTTATAATTAGTTGGAGTGTGCAACGCAGGCAGATGCGCTCTGCAAATGTCTTGGCACTAGTGGGACTATAGCAAGGTCCAATAGCCACGTATAGGATGCCACTAGGTACACTGAGTGTTTGCTAGTATAATGGCTTACTTATAATTAGTTGGAGTGTGCAACGCAGGCAGATGCGCTCTGCAAATGTCTTGGCACTAGTGGGACTATAGCAAAGTCCAATAGCCACGTATAGGATGCCACTAGGTACACTGAGTGTTTGCTAGTATAATGGCTAAGTTAAAATTAGTTGGAGTGTGCAACGCAGGCAGATGCGCTCTGCAAATGTCTTGGCACTAGTGGGACTATAGCAAAGTCCAATAGCCACGTATAGGATGCCACTAGGTACACTGAGTGTTTGCTAGTAAAATTGCTTAGTTTAAAAAAGTTGGAGTGTGCAATGCAGGCAGACGTGCTCTGCAAATGTCTTTGCACTAGTGGGACTATAGCAAAGTCCAATAGCCACAGATAGGATGCCACTAGGTACACTGAGTTTTTGCTAGTATAATGGCTTACTTATAATTAGTTGGAGTGTGCAACGCAGGCAGATGCGCTCTGCAAATGTCTTGGCACTAGTGGGACTATAGCAAGGTCCAATAGCCACGTATAGGATGTCACTAGGTACACTGAGTGTTTGCTAGTATAATGGCTTACTTATAATTAGTTGGAGTGTGCAACGCAGGCAGATGCGCTCTGCAAATGTCTTGGCACTAGTGGGACTATAGCAAGGTCCAATAGCCACGTATAGGATGCCACTAGGTACACTGAGTGTTTGCTAGTATAATGGCTTACTTATAATTAGTTGGAGTGTGCAACGCAGGCAGATGCGCTCTGCAAATGTCTTGGCACTAGTGGGACTATAGCAAAGTCCAATAGCCACAGATAGGATGCCACTAGGTACACTGAGTGTTTGCTAGTATAATGGCTTACTTATAATTAGTTGGAGTGTGCAACGCAGGCAGATGCGCTCTGCAAATGTCTTGGCACTAGTGGGACTATAGCAAGGTCCAATAGCCACGTATAGGATGCCACTAGGTACACTGAGTGTTTGCTAGTATAATGGCTTACTTATAATTAGTTGGAGTGTGCAACGCAGGCAGATGCGCTCTGCAAATGTCTTGGCACTAGTGGGACTATAGCAAGGTCCAATAGCCACGTATAGGATGCCACTAGGTACACTGAGTGTTTGCTAGTATAATGGCTTACTTATAATTAGTTGGAGTGTGCAACGCAGGCAGATGCGCTCTGCAAATGTCTTGACACTAGTGGGACTATAGCAAAGTCCAATAGCCACAGATAGGATGCCACTAGGTACACTGAGTGTTTGCTAGTATAATGGCTTACTTATAATTAGTTGGAGTGTGCAACGCAGGCAGATGCGCTCTGCAAATGTCTTGGCACTAGTGGGACTATAGCAAAGTCCAATAGCCACGTATAGGATGCCACTAGGTACACTGAGTGTTTGCTAGTAAAATTGCTTAGTTTAAAAAAGTTGGAGTGTGCAATGCAGGCAGACGTGCTCTGCAAATGTCTTTGCACTAGTGGGACTATAGCAAAGTCCAATAGCCACAGATAGGATGCCACTAGGTACACTGAGTGTTTGCTAGTATAATGGCTTACTTATAATTAGTTGGAGTGTGCAACGCAGGCAGATGCGCTCTGCAAATGTCTTGGCACTAGTGGGACTATAGCAAAGTCCAATAGCCACGTATAGGATGCCACTAGGTACACTGAGTGTTTGCTAGTAAAATTGCTTAGTTTAAAAAAGTTGGAGTGTGCAATGCAGGCAGACGTGCTCTGCAAATGTCTTTGCACTAGTGGGACTATAGGAAAGTCCAATAGCCACAGATAGGATGCCACTAGGTACACTGAGTGTTTGCTAGTATAATGGCTTACTTATAATTAGTTGGAGTGTGCAACGCAGGCAGATGCGCTCTGCAAATGTCTTGGCACTAGTGGGACTATAGCAAAGTCCAATAGCCACAGATAGGATGCCACTAGGTACACTGAGTGTTTGCTAGTATAATGGCTTACTTATAATTAGTTGGAGTGTGCAACGCAGGCAGATGCGCTCTGCAAATGTCTTGGCACTAGTGGGACTATAGCAAGGTCCAATAGCCACGTATAGGATGCCACTAGGTACACTGAGTGTTTGCTAGTATAATGGCTTACTTATAATTAGTTGGAGTGTGCAACGCAGGCAGATGCGCTCTGCAAATGTCTTGGCACTAGTGGGACTATAGCAAAGTCCAATAGCCACGTATAGGATGCCACTAGGTACACTGAGTGTTTGCTAGTATAATGGCTTACTTATAATTAGTTGGAGTGTGCAACGCAGGCAGATGCGCTCTGCAAATGTCTTGGCACTAGTGGGACTATAGCAAGGTCCAATAGCCACGTATAGGATGCCACTAGGTACACTGAGTGTTTGCTAGTATAATGGCTTACTTATAATTAGTTGGAGTGTGCAACGCAGGCAGATGCGCTCTGCAAATGTCTTGGCACTAGTGGGACTATAGCAAAGTCCAATAGCCACGTATAGGATGCCACTAGGTACACTGAGTGTTTGCTAGTATAATGGCTAAGTTAAAATTAGTTGGAGTGTGCAACGCAGGCAGATGCGCTCTGCAAATGTCTTGGCACTAGTGGGACTATAGCAAAGTCCAATAGCCACGTATAGGATGCCACTAGGTACACTGAGTGTTTGCTAGTAAAATTGCTTCGTTTAAAAAAGTTGGAGTGTGCAATGCAGGCAGACGTGCTCTGCAAATGTCTTGGCACTAGTGGGACTATAGCAAAGTCCAATAGCCACAGATAGGATGCCACTAGGTACACTGAGTGTTTGCTAGTATAATGGCTTACTTATAATTAGTTGGAGTGTGCAACGCAGGCAGATGCGCTCTGCAAATGTCTTGGCACTAGTGGGACTATAGCAAAGTCCAATAGCCACAGATAGGATGCCACTAGGTACACTGAGTGTTTGCTAGTATAATGGCTTACTTATAATTAGTTGGAGTGTGCAACGCAGGCAGATGCGCTCTGCAAATGTCTTGGCACTAGTGGGACTATAGCAAGGTCCAATAGCCACGTATAGGATGCCACTAGGTACACTGAGTGTTTGCTAGTATAATGGCTTACTTATAATTAGTTGGAGTGTGCAACGCAGGCAGATGCGCTCTGCAAATGTCTTGGCACTAGTGGGACTATAGCAAGGTCCAATAGCCACGTATAGGATGCCACTAGGTACACTGAGTGTTTGCTAGTATAATGGCTTACTTATAATTAGTTGGAGTGTGCAACTCAGGCAGATGCGCTCTGCAAATGTCTTGACACTAGTGGGACTATAGCAAAGTCCAATAGCCACAGATAGGATGCCACTAGGTACACTGAGTGTTTGCTAGTATAATGGCTTACTTATAATTAGTTGGAGTGTGCAACGCAGGCAGATGCGCTCTGCAAATGTCTTGGCACTAGTGGGACTATAGCAAAGTCCAATAGCCACGTATAGGATGCCACTAGGTACACTGAGTGTTTGCTAGTAAAATTGCTTAGTTTAAAAAAGTTGGAGTGTGCAATGCAGGCAGACGTGCTCTGCAAATGTCTTTGCACTAGTGGGACTATAGCAAAGTCCAATAGCCACAGATAGGATGCCACTAGGTACACTGAGTGTTTGCTAGTATAATGGCTTACTTATAATTAGTTGGAGTGTGCAACGCAGGCAGATGCGCTCTGCAAATGTCTTGGCACTAGTGGGACTATAGCAAAGTCCAATAGCCACGTATAGGATGCCACTAGGTACACTGAGTGTTTGCTAGTAAAATTGCTTAGTTTAAAAAAGTTGGAGTGTGCAATGCAGGCAGACGTGCTCTGCAAATGTCTTTGCACTAGTGGGACTATAGGAAAGTCCAATAGCCACAGATAGGATGCCACTAGGTACACTGAGTGTTTGCTAGTATAATGGCTTACTTATAATTAGTTGGAGTGTGCAACGCAGGCAGATGCGCTCTGCAAATGTCTTGGCACTAGTGGGACTATAGCAAAGTCCAATAGCCACAGATAGGATGCCACTAGGTACACTGAGTGTTTGCTAGTATAATGGCTTACTTATAATTAGTTGGAGTGTGCAACGCAGGCAGATGCGCTCTGCAAATGTCTTGGCACTAGTGGGACTATAGCAAGGTCCAATAGCCACGTATAGGATGCCACTAGGTACACTGAGTGTTTGCTAGTATAATGGCTTACTTATAATTAGTTGGAGTGTGCAACGCAGGCAGATGCGCTCTGCAAATGTCTTGGCACTAGTGGGACTATAGCAAAGTCCAATAGCCACGTATAGGATGCCACTAGGTACACTGAGTGTTTGCTAGTATAATGGCTTACTTATAATTAGTTGGAGTGTGCAACGCAGGCAGATGCGCTCTGCAAATGTCTTGGCACTAGTGGGACTATAGCAAGGTCCAATAGCCACGTATAGGATGCCACTAGGTACACTGAGTGTTTGCTAGTATAATGGCTTACTTATAATTAGTTGGAGTGTGCAACGCAGGCAGATGCGCTCTGCAAATGTCTTGGCACTAGTGGGACTATAGCAAAGTCCAATAGCCACGTATAGGATGCCACTAGGTACACTGAGTGTTTGCTAGTATAATGGCTAAGTTAAAATTAGTTGGAGTGTGCAACGCAGGCAGATGCGCTCTGCAAATGTCTTGGCACTAGTGGGACTATAGCAAAGTCCAATAGCCACGTATAGGATGCCACTAGGTACACTGAGTGTTTGCTAGTAAAATTGCTTCGTTTAAAAAAGTTGGAGTGTGCAATGCAGGCAGACGTGCTCTGCAAATGTCTTGGCACTAGTGGGACTATAGCAAAGTCCAATAGCCACAGATAGGATGCCACTAGGTACACTGAGTGTTTGCTAGTATAATGGCTTACTTATAATTAGTTGGAGTGTGCAACGCAGGCAGATGCGCTCTGCAAATGTCTTGGCACTAGTGGGACTATAGCAAAGTCCAATAGCCAGGTATAGGATGCCACTAGGTACACTGAGTGTTTGCTAGTATAATGGCTTACTTATAATTAGTTGGAGTGTGCAACGCAGGCAGATGCGCTCTGCAAATGTCTTGGCACTAGTGGGACTATAGCAAAGTCCAATAGCCACAGATAGGATGCCACTAGGTACACTGAGTGTTTGCTAGTATAATGGCTTACTTATAATTAGTTGGAGTGTGCAACGCAGGCAGATGCGCTCTGCAAATGTCTTGGCACTAGTGGGACTATAGCAAAGTCCAATAGCCACGTATAGGATGCCACTAGGTACACTGAGTGTTTGCTAGTAAAATTGCTTAGTTTAAAAAAGTTGGAGTGTGCAATGCAGGCAGACGTGCTCTGCAAATGTCTTTGCACTAGTGGGACTATAGCAAAGTCCAATAGCCACAGATAGGATGCCACTAGGTACACTGAGTGTTTGCTAGTATAATGGCCTACTTATAATTAGTTGGAGTGTGCAACGCAGGCAGATGCGCTCTGCAAATGTCTTGGCACTAGTGGGACTATAGCAAAGTCCAATAGCCACGTATAGGATGCCACTAGGTACACTGAGTGTTTGCTAGTAAAATTGCTTAGTTTAAAAAAGTTGGAGTGTGCAATGCAGGCAGACGTGCTCTGCAAATGTCTTTGCACTAGTGGGACTATAGGAAAGTCCAATAGCCACAGATAGGATGCCACTAGGTACACTGAGTGTTTGCTAGTATAATGGCTTACTTATAATTAGTTGGAGTGTGCAACGCAGGCAGATGCGCTCTGCAAATGTCTTGGCACTAGTGGGACTATAGCAAAGTCCAATAGCCACAGATAGGATGCCACTAGGTACACTGAGTGTTTGCTAGTATAATGGCTTACTTATAATTAGTTGGAGTGTGCAACGCAGGCAGATGCGCTCTGCAAATGTCTTGGCACTAGTGGGACTATAGCAAGGTCCAATAGCCACGTATAGGATGCCACTAGGTACACTGAGTGTTTGCTAGTATAATGGCTTACTTATAATTAGTTGGAGTGTGCAACGCAGGCAGATGCGCTCTGCAAATGTCTTGGCACTAGTGGGACTATAGCAAAGTCCAATAGCCACGTATAGGATGCCACTAGGTACACTGAGTGTTTGCTAGTATAATGGCTTACTTATAATTAGTTGGAGTGTGCAACGCAGGCAGATGCGCTCTGCAAATGTCTTGGCACTAGTGGGACTATAGCAAGGTCCAATAGCCACGTATAGGATGCCACTAGGTACACTGAGTGTTTGCTAGTATAATGGCTTACTTATAATTAGTTGGAGTGTGCAACGCAGGCAGATGCGCTCTGCAAATGTCTTGGCACTAGTGGGACTATAGCAAAGTCCAATAGCCACGTATAGGATGCCACTAGGTACACTGAGTGTTTGCTAGTATAATGGCTAAGTTAAAATTAGTTGGAGTGTGCAACGCAGGCAGATGCGCTCTGCAAATGTCTTGGCACTAGTGGGACTATAGCAAAGTCCAATAGCCACGTATAGGATGCCACTAGGTACACTGAGTGTTTGCTAGTAAAATTGCTTCGTTTAAAAAAGTTGGAGTGTGCAATGCAGGCAGACGTGCTCTGCAAATGTCTTGGCACTAGTGGGACTATAGCAAAGTCCAATAGCCACAGATAGGATGCCACTAGGTACACTGAGTGTTTGCTAGTATAATGGCTTACTTATAATTAGTTGGAGTGTGCAACGCAGGCAGATGCGCTCTGCAAATGTCTTGGCACTAGTGGGACTATAGCAAAGTCCAATAGCCAGGTATAGGATGCCACTAGGTACACTGAGTGTTTGCTAGTATAATGGCTTACTTATAATTAGTTGGAGTGTGCAACGCAGGCAGATGCGCTCTGCCAATGTCTCGGCACTAGTGGGACTATAGCAAAGTCCAATAGCCACGTATAGGATGCCACTAGGTACACTGAGTGTTTGCTAGTATAATGGCTTACTTATAATTAGTTGGAGTGTGCAACGCAGGCAGATGCGCTCTGCAAATGTCTTGGCACTAGTGGGACTATAGCAAGGTCCAATAGCCACGTATAGGATGCCACTAGGTACACTGAGTGTTTGCTAGTATAATGGCTTACTTATAATTAGTTGGAGTGTGCAACGCAGGCAGATGCGCTCTGCAAATGTCTTGGCACTAGTGGGACTATAGCAAAGTCCAATAGCCACGTATAGGATGCCACTAGGTACACTGAGTGTTTGCTAGTATAATGGCTAAGTTAAAATTAGTTGGAGTGTGCAACGCAGGCAGATGCGCTCTGCAAATGTCTTGGCACTAGTGGGACTATAGCAAAGTCCAATAGCCACGTATAGGATGCCACTAGGTACACTGAGTGTTTGCTAGTAAAATTGCTTAGTTTAAAAAAGTTGGAGTGTGCAATGCAGGCAGACGTGCTCTGCAAATGTCTTTGCACTAGTGGGACTATAGCAAAGTCCAATAGCCACAGATAGGATGCCACTAGGTACACTGAGTTTTTGCTATTATAATGGCTTACTTATAATTAGTTGGAGTGTGCAACGCAGGCAGATGCGCTCTGCAAATGTCTTGGCACTAGTGGGACTATAGCAAGGTCCAATAGCCACGTATAGGATGCCACTAGGTACACTGAGTGTTTGCTAGTATAATGGCTTACTTATAATTAGTTGGAGTGTGCAACGCAGGCAGATGCGCTCTGCAAATGTCTTGGCACTAGTGGGACTATAGCAAGGTCCAATAGCCACGTATAGGATGCCACTAGGTACACTGAGTGTTTGCTAGTATAATGGCTTACTTATAATTAGTTGGAGTGTGCAACGCAGGCAGATGCGCTCTGCAAATGTCTTGGCACTAGTGGGACTATAGCAAAGTCCAATAGCCACAGATAGGATGCCACTAGGTACACTGAGTGTTTGCTAGTATAATGGCTTACTTATAATTAGTTGGAGTGTGCAACGCAGGCAGATGCGCTCTGCAAATGTCTTGGCACTAGTGGGACTATAGCAAAGTCCAATAGCCACAGATAGGATGCCACTAGGTACACTGAGTGTTTGCTAGTATAATGGCTTACTTATAATTAGTTGGAGTGTGCAACGCAGGCAGATGCGCTCTGCAAATGTCTTGGCACTAGTGGGACTATAGCAAAGTCCAATAGCCACGTATAGGATGCCACTAGGTACACTGAGTGTTTGCTAGTAAAATTGCTTAGTTTAAAAAAGTTGGAGTGTGCAATGCAGGCAGACGTGCTCTGCAAATGTCTTTGCACTAGTGGGACTATAGCAAAGTCCAATAGCCACAGATAGGATGCCACTAGGTACACTGAGTGTTTGCTAGTATAATGGCTTACTTATAATTAGTTGGAGTGTGCAACGCAGGCAGATGCGCTCTGCAAATGTCTTGGCACTAGTGGGACTATAGCAAAGTCCAATAGCCACGTATAGGATGCCACTAGGTACACTGAGTGTTTGCTAGTAAATTTGCTTAGTTTAAAAAAGTTGGAGTGTGCAATGCAGGCAGACGTGCTCTGCAAATGTCTTTGCACTAGTGGGACTATAGCAAAGTCCAATAGCCACAGATAGGATGCCACTAGGTACACTGAGTGTTTGCTAGTATAATGGCTTACTTATAATTAGTTGGAGTGTGCAACGCAGGCAGATGCGCTCTGCAAATGTCTTGGCACTAGTGGGACTATAGCAAAGTCCAATAGCCACGTATAGGATGCCACTAGGTACACTGAGTGTTTGCTAGTATAATGGCTAAGTTAAAATTAGTTGGAGTGTGCAACGCAGGCAGATGCGCTCTGCAAATGTCTTGGCACTAGTGGGACTATAGCAAAGTCCAATAGCCACGTATAGGATGCCACTAGGTACACTGAGTGTTTGCTAGTAAAATTGCTTAGTTTAAAAAAGTTGGAGTGTGCAATGCAGGCAGACGTGCTCTGCAAATGTCTTTGCACTAGTGGGACTATAGCAAAGTCCAATAGCCACAGATAGGATGCCACTAGGTACACTGAGTGTTTGCTAGTATAATGGCTTAGTTATAATGAGTTGGAGTGTGCAGAGGACAGGAGGGTACAGTGGCAGGATTGTGGTGCTCTGGGTAGAGGAATGGAAGCCTGCCTTTCTATTTCCTCCTAATGGTGAAATGCAGGGAGGAAATCCCTGACCTTGGCTACACAGATGCTGTTGCTGTTTGCAGGACCTGTCACCTATGGCTCTCTGACCCTGCCGGTTTGAGCCCTTAAAAGGACTGCTATAAAGTGCTCTCCCTATGCTGTCTAACGCTGTGTATGCAGCGCATACAGCTGTATCGGCTATAGGACTCAGGAGGACGGAGCTGCGACAGTGATGTCTGACACCAAAGACGCAGAAGGCAGATAATGGCGTCCGTGAAGAAAATGTCCGGTTTTATAATGCAGGGACATGTGACATGCAGATCCTATCACACATGCCGTTGCTTCTCTGGCTGAAAGTCAACTTAGCTGTGTGTGTGTCTGTGATTGGCTGACATGCTGGCCCGCCCCACAAGACGCGCGCACTTAGGGAAGGAAGACAAGAAAAAAAAAAAAAATGGCGATCGCCATTATAGAAGCAGCAGTGATCTGAAGGCGCTGTTCACGCACACTATACACTGAAATGTGCTAATAGTTTGATTCACAGAGTGACTTACACTATTACAGCAGAAACCAAGCTATGATTTAGCTGTTTTTTGGCTGCTAGAACCGTTCTCGAACGTTTCTAGAACTATCGAGCTTTTGCAAAAAGCTCGAGTTCTAGTTCGATCTAGAACATGCCCCAAAATCACTCGAGCCTAGAACTGGAGAACCACGAACCACGAACCGCGCTCAACTCTATCCAGGAGCTTTGGTTCCCTGAGTTTCCAATAGCAAATGTCTAGAAAAAACTCTGTCCATTGGCACAACTCAGCAAGAAAACGAGAAGACCGAGAAGATATATTTCATTTATCTTAATGCCACCTTATTAACAGCACTAAACCCTTCTATTATGTCCCTTAGCCTTTTGAGCTTATCCTCTGGTAAGCGGAAGACCATGCCTCTGGTATCGATCTCAGTGCCTAAAAACTGTATTATAGTAGCCAATCAGAATACAAAAGGATGCATAGGAAGCGTGACTTTATTTCAATATTTTAAAACAATCCAATAAAATGAAGAAAAGTCACTCATACAAGATCCACAGAAGTTGTATAATACATACATAAATCAAAACACTATAAGGCCTGTTTCACACGTCAGTGATTCTGGTACGTTTGTGCTTTTTTTTAAACATAACAGAATCACTGAGATACGCAGATCCATTATAATGAATGGGTCTGCTCACACATCAGTGATTTTTCACTGCACGTGTCTCCGTGCGGCGTACCCGCGTGTCCGTGATTGCTGCACGGAGACATGTCCATTTTTTTCTGGCATCACTGATAGGATGTCCATAAGGTGGCAGCAGAGCATAACAGAAAAAGGTGCCTATTGTGCACTGAAAAGACCCAATGTGATGCACCAGACATATAGAGCCCTAATGGATTCACAAATATAAGATATATCATGAATGACTACTGCATAATGAACGCTAGCATGAAAAAAGAAAGGAATCCATAAAAATAAATAAAAAATGGTGCACATATGTTAGAGCCCCACCGAAGGACAAAAAAAGTCTGATGGAAATAGAGAGCATATAGGAACAATAAGAATGTGCAACAGAGAGGAAGGTGAGAATGCAGGATCAATCACTGCCTGTCAGATATTAATAATCAGGGAAATAACTCTGGAGCAGACGCACAAATTAGGGTCTTACCTGGTAAGGTAATAAATAATTAATAGTAGTTGCACTCACCTATTAAGGTTGTGCCAGTCACAACCCCTAAATGCACGTTACAAATGGCGACAGCCGCAGCCCCTAGTAGAAGAGCAATAACGTATAGGAGGAAAATCGGGTGCTTGCCGCGCTGTCACCAAAGGAAACTGATGTTAATTATTTCATCTCTTTATTCTTTTTTCCGGTCAATGTGTTTCAGAGATCACTGTCTCCTTCATCAGGGCAAAAAAAGAACAGTATGCAATCAAAGGAGGAAGAACCTCTATATATACACATATGGAGCTACGTCAGAGGACTGACTGCTGTATTTCAAATACTGCCGGGATGGTCAACTGTTACAATACCGGCCATAAAAGTTCTCAAGTGATATATTGAGAAACATTTATAAAATCACTGGGGGTATAGTGTTTCAAATTTCATCAGCTTTTTGAGACAAAAATCAGAAAAAGAAGAAGAAGAAGGACAAAATGAAAAAAAGAAAAAAAAGAAGAAAAAAAAAACAAAAAGGGAGCATTGAGCTCCAGACCCTGTATTGAGTCTTAGAAGTGTAGTGACAAGTGCATCTGTCCACAACCCTGTAAGGGTGAACGGGATGACGGACAAGAAAAATTATGTTCGTGGCAAAAAATGGTGGTGTTGCTATATAAAATTGCATTAAGAATAAAGAAAGGAAAAATTTCTTTATAAAAGTAGTGAAGAAAAAAGTGGAAAAAAGGGGAGTGTAAGCCATTTTACTAATAAATAGTGATGAGCGAGCATGCTTGTTACTACTCGGTACTCGCACGAGTATCACTGTACTCGGTCTACTCGACGGGGACCGAGTAATCTCGCGATACTCGTGCTGTACTCGTAGTCTTCATCCCTGCATGTTGGCGCTCTTTTGAGAGCCAGCCCTCATGCAGGGATTGGCTGGCAGACCACTGCAATGCCACAGCCCTGTTAGTTGTGGAATTGCAGTGATTGGCCGGCCTGCACAGCGTGACCGAGCCTTTATACCGGCGGGCGCGCTGTGCTCTGCTCACAGCTATCCAGACAGTCAGTGCAGGGAGAGGGTCGCTGCTTCAGGGAAAGGTTTGCGGCCCTTTATAGCTATTTCCGTAGCAGGGCTGCAAACAGTGTGACCAAAAGTCCTTCTCAGGACTATTCTAGTTGTATACAGGCAGGCAGGGTATAGCCAGGTCGGAGTACAGTAGCAGAGTCCTTCTCAGGACTATTGTTGCTGTATACAGGCAGGGTATAGCCAGGTTGGAATACAGGCTAGTGACCAAAAGAGTCCTTGTCAGGACTATTGTAGCAGTATACAGGCAGGCAGGCAGGCAAGCAGGGTATATAGCCATTCCTAGTGGTGACCGTATACCAGCCTTCATCATATCTGGGGCTGGTGTACACAGTCTAAAACAGTCCTGATAGTGTCAGACTTCTCAGCAATTGTCGCTCCTAAAACCTGTTAGGTTCTTAGTGCGTCCGTGCTTGCATTTAAAAACCGCACGTGTGTGCCTGTCGGTGGCAGCGTACAGGTGCACTTGTGTGCGTTTTTACCAAACTATTATATAACGCACAAGTGTAGTGTATAATACACGTCAGTCAGCAGTGGCTGATAGTGTCAGAGTTCTCGTCATTAATTTTTGCTCCTAAAACCTGTGTTAGGTTCTTAGTGCGTCCGTGCTTGCATTTAAAAACCGCACGTGTGTGCCTGTCGGTGGCAGCGTACAGGTGCACTTGTGTGCGTTTTTACCAAACTATTATATAACGCACAAGTGTAGTGTATAATACACGTCAGTCAGCAGTGGCTGATAGTGTCAGAGTTCTCGTCATTAATTTTTGCTCCTAAAACCTGTGTTAGGTTCTTAGTGCGTCCGTGCTTGCATTTAAAAACCGCACGTGTGTGCCTGTCGGTGGCAGCGTACAGGTGCACTTGTGTGCGTTTTTACCAAACTATTATATAACGCACAAGTGTAGTGTATAATACACGTCAGTCAGCAGTGGCTGATAGTGTCAGAGTTCTCGTCATTAATTTTTGCTCCTAAAACCTGTTAGGTTCTTAGTGCGTCCGTGCTTGCATTTAAAAACCGCACGTGTGTGCCTGTCGGTGGCAGCGTACAGGTGCACAATTTGCACAAACTTTGATATAACGCCCAAGTCTAGTGAATACACGTCAGCACAGCATTGCAAAATGCGCAAGGGCGTTGGCAAGGAACAAGGAAGTGGACGTGATGGTGGTGCAGGCAGAGGCCGAGGTCGTGGGCAAGCTCTAATTTTGCCACAACAAAGGGCCACATCTAGTCGCTCGCACGTCCTGTCCCAAATTCTTGGGGACCGCAGCAGTACACCGCTCTTGAACCAAGACCAGTGTCAACAGGTTGTTAGTTGGATAGCGGATAATGCTTCCAGTCAGATTGGCACCACCACAAACACTCTGTCTTCCACACGGTCAAGTGTCAGTAGCCGTGATACTGCACCGCACATTTCAGAACCTGATCCTCCTTCCTACCACAAGGCTGAGTACACGTCCTCGGACATTAATGATCCCACACTTGGACACTCGGAAGAGCTGTTCACGTTTCCATTCGCACATTCTGGCCTCTCGCCAGCTCATGTTGAAGTGGGTCATGAGGAGATCGAATGTACAGATGGCCAAATATTTGAGCAGCCACGTTCTCACGAAGTTGGCAACGTGTCTCAACAAGGGGTGGACGATGATGAGACACAATTGTCAGGAAGTCAGGAGGAGGAGCAGGGTGCGGAAGAGGAAGACGACGTGGTGGATGATCCAGTAACTGACCCAACCTGGCAGGAGGATATGCAGAGCGAGGACAGCAGTGCACAGGGGGAGGGAGGCGTAGCATCCCAACAGGCAGTAAGAAGCAGGGTGGTGGCTCCAGGCAGAAGTCAGGCAACCGTTCCCCGGAACAACAACACGACACAAGGTGCCTGTACAAATGTTAGGTCTTCCCGAGTCTGGCAGTTTTTTAAGTTGGATCCAGATGATTCTAAAAAGGCCATTTGCAACACCTGCCGTGCCAGCATCAGCAGGGGTACCAAAACTAGCAGCCTGACCACCACCAGCATGATCAGGCACATGTCAGCCAAGCACCCGACTTTGTGGGAAGTACAACAGAGTCGAGGAGCAGTGCTTGCTAATGTCACTGCTACGTCTTCGCTGGTTGTGCATGCGAGCCAATCCCCTGTCCATGCTACCTGCGAACAAGCCTCCTCCGGTCCTGCACCTGCAGTTGCCTACTCAGAAATAACACCATCATCAAGCACGTCCTTGTCCCAGCGCAGCGTTCAGTTATCCATTCAGCAAACCTTTGAACGCAGGCGCAAATACACTGCCAACACCCCACATGCCACAGTTCTAAATACTAACATTTCGCGACTGCTTGCGCTGGAAATGTTGCCTTTTAGGCTGGTGGAGACAGAAGCATTCCGCGACCTGATGGCGGCAGCTGTCCCACGTTACTCGGTCCCCAGCCGCCACTATTTCTCCCGGTGTGCCGTCCCCGCGTTGCATAACCACGTGTCACAAAACATCACACGTGCCCTGAACAACGCTGTTTCACCCAAAGTCCACCTAACCACAGACACGTGGACAAGTGCTTGTGGGCAAGGCCGCTACATCTCGTTGACGGCACACTGGGTTAATATTGTGGAAGCTGGGACCCAGTCTGAGCGAGGGACGGAACACGTCCTTCCCACACCAAGGTTTGCAGGCCCTACCTCAGTCAGTGTTTCACCCACACTCTACAGCTCCGGAATGTCATGCTCTTCAGCCTCCTCCTCCTCCTGCGCATCCTCATCCACTGTACCCTCCACACCAGTCCCAAGCTGGAAGCACTGCAGCACTGCCTCGGCGAAGCGGCAACAGGCTGTGCTGAAGCTAATCTGCATAGGTGACAAACCCCACAATGCAGAAGAGCTGTGGACAGCTCTGAAACAGCAGGCAGATCACTGGCTCACACCTCTGAACCTAAAGCCAGGAAAGGTCGTGTGTGACAATGGCCGGAACCTGGTGGCGGCTTTGAGGCGAGGCCAGCTGACACATGTTCCATGCGTGGCCCATGTGCTCAACCTCGTGGTTCAGCGGTTTCTAAAGTCATACCCAGAGCTGTCTGATCTGCTGGTAAAAGTTCGCCGCCTGTCTGCACATTTTCGAAAGTCACCTACTGCTTCAGCCGGCCTTGCCGGCTTTCAGCGCAGTTTGCATCTTCCGGCTCACAGACTGGTGTGTGATGTCCCCACGCGTTGGAATTCAACTCTGCACATGTTGGTCAGGATATGTGAGCAGAAGAGGGCAGTTGTTGAGTACCTGCATCACCTAAGCCGTCGGGAAATGGGTCAAACTCCACACATAACACCTGAGGAGTGGAGATGGATGTCCGACCTATGTACCATCCTCCAAAACTTTGAGGACTCCACCAAGATGGTGAGTGGTGATGACGCCATTATTAGCGTCACCATACCGCTACTCTGCCTTCTAAAACGGTCTCTGCTCAAAACCAAACATGATGCATTGCAGGCGGAGCGCGATGAGTTGCAGCAAGAAACAGTAGTGGGTGTGGGTGATAACACACAGCCCAGCCTCGTCTCATCACAACGTGCAGTGGAGGACTATGACGAGGAGGAGGATGAAGACATGGAGCAAATCTCCGGCCAAATTGAGGATATGACATGCACACCAGTCATATCCTCGGTTCAGCGTGGCTGGCCAGAGGACAGGGTAGATGAGGAGGAGGAGGAGGAGGAGGACAGCATGTTCAGTCAACGTGTTGGTCAGGCTACTGAAGTCCTGGCTGTTAAGAGTCTGGCGCACATGGCTGACTTTATGGTAAGCTGCCTGTCTCGTGACCCTCGCGTTAAGAACATCTTGGCCGACAATCATTACTGGTTGGTAACACTGTTAGACCCACGCTACAAGGAGAACTTTATGTCTCTTATTCCCGAGGCGGAGAGGTCAACCAAAATGCAGCAGTTCCGGAAGGCCATAGTCACGGAAGTAGGCAAAGCATTCCCCTCACAAAACGCTAGCGGCATAGGTCAGGAATCAGTGGACAACCAAGGCGTACAGCCGAGAGAGGCACAAGTCCAATCCGCCAGAGGTAGGGGAACAGTCTTTAAGATGTGGGACAGTTTTCTCAGCCCCTCACGTACCACAGCCCCTGAGGTGCGGGGTAGTGCCACAAGAAATCCTAAGTTTGCCCAGATGCTCAAGGAGTACCTTGCAGATCGAACAACTGTACTCCGACATTCCTCTGTGCCTTACAATTATTGGGTATCCAAGGTGGACACGTGGCATGAATTGGCTCTCTACGCCTTGGAAGTCCTGGCCTGCCCTGCCGCTAGCGTTTTGTCAGAGCGTGTTTTTAGTGCCGCAGGTGGAATCATTACAGATAAACGCACCCGCCTGTCAACTGAAAATGCTGACAGGCTGACTCTGATCAAGATGAACAAGGGTTGGATTGGGCCAGACTTCACCACACCACCAGCAAATGAGAGCGGAATTTAAAGTTTGTAACGGGAATTTGCCATGTACCTCCAGTCACCCATGGGTACACACTTCTGGACTTTGGATAATCGCTGGACTGCTCCTCCTTCTCCTCATGCGCCACCATGATGACCGTTACAAGAGTTAGGCCTTTGTTTCAGGTATACCCCCAGTGGTAAATTTTTTCGCCCATTCTTTGCAGAATGGACATTACAACGACAGGAGACCCGCTCCTTTGCAATGGGAACAATGTTTTGAGGCCCTCATGCACGTCTCTATGCAGGGACAACGTGGAGCCTCCCAATTTTTGGCTGCCCTGCCAAAGGGCTATACTATAATACACCCACTTCCTGACAATGGACACTTAATGTTTTGAGGCCCTCATGCACGTCTCTATCCAGGGACAACGTGGAGCCTCCCAATTTTTGGCTGCCCTGCCAAAGGGCTATACTACAAAAGACCCACTTCCTGACAATGGACACTTAATGTTTTGAGGCCCTCATGCACGTCTCTATCCAGGGACAACGTGGAGCCTCCCAATTTTTGGCTGCCCTGCCTAAGGGCTATACTATAATACACCCACTTCCTGACAATGGACACTTAATGTTTTGAGGCCCTCATGCACGTCTCTATCCAGGGACAACGTGGAGCCTCCCAATTTTTGGCTGCCCTGCCAAAGGGCTATACTATAATACACCCACTTCCTGACAATGGACACTTAATGTTTTGAGGCCCTCATGCACGTCTCTATCCAGGGACAACGTGGAGCCTCCCAATTTTTGGCTGCCCTGCCAAAGGGCTATACTACAAAAGACCCACTTCCTTCCAATGGGCACTTCAGGTTTACAGGCCCTCATGCACGTCTCTATCCAGGGACAACGTGGAGCCTCCCAATTTTTGGCTGCCCTGCCTAAGGGCTATACTATAATACACCCACTTCCTGACAATGGACACTTAATGTTTTGAGGCCCTCATGCATGTCTCTATCCAGGGACAACGTGGAGCCTCCCAATTTTTGGCTGCCCTGCCAAAGGGCTATACTACAAAAGACCCACTTCCTTCCAATGGGCACTTCAGGTTTACAGGCCCTCATGCACGTCTCTATCCAGGGACAACGTGGAGCCTCCCAATATTTGGCTGCCCTGCCAAAGGGCTATACTACAAAAGACCCACTTCCTTCCAATGGGCACTTCAGGTTTACAGGCCCTCATGCACGTCTCTATCCAGGGACAACGTGGATCCTCCCAATTTTTGGCTGCCCTGCCTAAGGGCTATACTATAATACACCCACTTCCTGACACTGGACACTTAATGTTTTGAGGCCCTCATGCACGTCTCTATCCAGGGACAACGTGGAGCCTCCCAATTTTTGGCTGCCCTGCCTAAGGGCTATACTTCAATAGACCCACTTCCTTACAATGGGCACTTCAGGTTTACAGGCCATCATGCACGTCTGTATGCAGGGGCATTGGTGAACCTCACAATTTTGGACTGCCCTGGCAAAGGAAAATACTACAAAGACTCAGTTCCTCAAAATGGGCACATTAGACTCAGAGGCCTTTATGTACGTCTCTTCTCAGGGACATCGGAGTGCCACACAATGTTTTACGTAAAATCTTTCATGTATTGATCTCAAAAAGTAACATACATTAGCTCTATCTCACTATTGGGTATGTGCCCTTAACATTTCCGCTATGAAAAATCATTTTGGTGTCATTTTGGAAGGTTTTCTGGTGAGTCCGTAAAAATGGCGTAAAACGCGGACAAAATTATTCACAGCTGTGACTTTTGAGTGATAAATGCTTCAAGGGGTCTTCCCCATGCTGTTGCCATGTCATTTGAGCACTCTTCGGAGACTTTTGTGCCATTTTTAGGGTTTCTACATGCTGCCGGTGGTCATTTCACAAAAATACTCGGGTCTCCCATAGGATAACATTGGGCTCGGTGCTCGGGCCGAGTACACGAGTATCTTGGGAGGCTCGGCCCGAGCTTCGAGCACCCGAGCTTTTTAGTACTCGCTCATCACTACTAATAAACCTAAAAAATAAAAATAAATTGAATAAAAATCATGAATGTTGTGTTATAACAGGAAATTCAGTGTAAGAATGAATATCCGGGATGAGAGTTCAGCGAATGAGTTATAGAAATTGTTACAAAAAGGAGTGTGTACGGTTTATGCGTAAATTTTCAGAATGCGTACATGAAAATTATATGTATGTGAGAATGTCCCCCATGCTTTGTAAAAAGTTATTTATGAAAATGTAAATAAAATATATAAAAATGCCTAATTATTTATAATTTATGAGAAAGATATATATGTATGGAAGAATGTTATAAGGTGTCCAAGAACCATAAAGAAAAAGGGTGCATATATAATGTTAGAGGTCTAGAGTTCCACCAGGCTATATCACCCCTAAAGAAATAGAAAGAAGACCTTACTACCTGTGTACCCCAAAAAAAGCTATATTTCTTAGCCAGGATTATGGTGGAGATATGCACAAGTGAAATAAGAATATAAAGTAATACAATAAGATTATAAAACCAATATGTGTGCATTCATGCACCACCCGGTACGCTACCCTTGCCAAATTGCTCACTCTAGATCCCCACACGATCCATGAAGCCGTTCCCCCGGTCACACCGCCTGCTGCCGGTTCCCACTCATCCCTGGGGGAGTTAGGCGAGTGGTATCGAGAGCTACATGTCGGCACTGATGATACCCCCATACACCACAAGGAAGGGGTATACCGGGTGGTACAGGAGTATGAGCGGGTTTTTAGCAAGCACCCTCTAGATTTTGGGCAGATTAAAGGGGTTCAACACCACATCCCTACCGGTACACACTCCCCTATTAAAGAGAGATACAGGCCTATTCCCCCTGCGCACTACCAATGCGCCAAAGACATGTTGAGGAACATGAAGGAGGCAGGGGTTATTAGGGACAGCTGTAGTCCCTTGGCCGCTCCGTTGGTGCTGGTTAAGAAGAAGGATGGCACCATGCGGATGTGTGTGGATTACCGGAAGATTAACCAGATAACGCATAAGGATGCTTACCCTCTGCCCCGCATCAAAGAGTCCCTGGCCTCGCTGAGAACCGCTAACTACTTCTCCACCCTTGACCTCACCAGCGGGTACTGGCAGGTGGCCGTGGCACCGGAAGACCGAGAGAAGACTGCCTATGGGACCGTTTTGCTGTACTTGGATGATGTGATTGTGTACTCACAGACGTATGAAGCCCACCTGGAGCACCTAGCCGAGGTGTTCGCGTCCCTTGCCAAGTATGGGATGAAGTTGAAGCCCTCAAAGTGTCATCTGCTGAAACCCAGAGTGCAGTACCTAGGACATGTGGTTGGTGCGGAAGGTGTCGCCCCCAACCCCGAGAAGATCACCGCCATCCAAGACTACATAAGGTACATAAAAGGTACATAAAATGAGAATAATGGGGATAGGGGAAAATATGTGTAACTGGGTTAAAAACTGGCTCAGTGATAGGAAACAAAGGGTGGTTATTAATGGTACGTACTCGGACTGGGTCTCAGTTCATTTACTACCACATTTTCAGTCCACAATCTTGTCGCAATCAACATGAGTGGCAAAATGACAGATGCTGGTGGAAAGGGGAAGAGGCGTGGTGGAAAAGGCAAAAAAGGTTTTGTCTGTGGGGAAAGTGGCAAAGCTCCATTATCATCTGCTGAAGATAGACCATCTACCAGCAAAAGTAAGATGTCTACTACTTACCGTGGACAATCCGATGTGCTCCCTTTTTTACGGACACGAACAACAGGAAGAAAGGTAGATGATGTGCAAAAAAGGAAAATGCTTGAATGGATCTCAAGTGGTCCAACAAGTGCCCTCTCAGCCACTTCAAGTACCGCATCCAAAAAACACCAGTCCTCTGAGTTGTCATCCCAATCACACTTGATTTCTCCCAGCTCTGAAGTCTCCATCAGCCCTGCACAGTATGGTGGAACTGAGATGGCTGAGTCTGCAGAGCTGTTCAGTCACACTATAGCCTGGGAATCAGAGGTCTGCTCCCAAGCTACAGTGAGTACAGAACAGGAAATGGTCTGCAGTGATGCCCAGAACCTTTGTGACTCTGATTCAGGCCATGAGGACCAAGTTTCTGAGCATAATGTTGACCCTTTGTCACAAACTGTAACACCTGTGGTTATAGACAATGAGGAACATACTGATAAAGATGAGACGCAGATACCCGATTGGGATGACAACTTAAATATTCGGTCAGGGCAAGAAGAGGCTCGGTCTGAGGGGGAGGGGAGTGCAAACACAACAATTGATGATGAAGTTCTAGATCCCACCTACTGTCAACCCCCAGTCAGGCACTCGAGGAGGTCAACAGAGGCGGTGGAGGAGGATGCAACCGACGACGAAGTTACCTTGCGCCTTCCTGGACAGAGTCGGAGCACTGGTAGCACGTCTACAACTGCATCCTCAGCCACCACTCTGCCTATGAGCATTATTCGGGGTGGATCAACAGGTCACATGGCCTCTAAGCCTTGCCTAGCCTGGTCCTTTTTTGACATAGAAAAAGATCGCCCAAATCATGTGATATGTAAAATTTGTCATGATTCTCTTAGTAGAGGTCAAAACCTCAGCAGTTTGACAACTTCTTCCATGAATCGTCACATCAACAGTCCGGAACCGATGGAGCGAGAGGACGGGTCACCACAGGGATCAGAGATGGTACGGACTGACGGGATGGCAGATAGTCAGCGTTCGGGGTTCGGGAATCGGCAGGACCGGATGGCGAGGCAGGAGCGGCTCTAGAAGAGAGATAGGTAAGTATATCACAGAGACACAAGGAGACCTGACTCCTAGCTTAGGAAACACGAAGAACAGGCCCCGCCCACTTGTGCGTGATTCCTTCTGCGCAGTGAGAACGCTGGTGGCCTGACCAGGCAGGCTTGGGGCGGAGGTGGAGGACCCAGATGAGGTGGAGGATGCAGAAGCTGTGGCGGAACTTGGACAGACAGAGGATTGACACACAAGTCGTGGGGACGGCAAGACTTGTGCAGCAGACCCTTCACCATCTATCACCATAGTTACCCAGTGCCCAGTCAGCGACATGTAACGTCCCTGTCCATGCTTACTGGTCCAAGTATCGGTGGTGAAATGCACCCGTTCACACACAGAGTTTCTCAAGGAAGCGGTGATGTTGTGTGCGACATGCTGGTGTAGCGCGGGCACACCTTTCTTAGAGAAGTAGTGGCGACTAGGCATCTGGTACTGGGGCACAGCGACAGACATAAGGTCTCTAAAATCCTGTGTGTCCACTAGGCGGAAAGGCAGCATTTCGGTAGCCAACAGCTTACAGAGGGATAGAGTCAACCTCTTAGCTTTGTCATGGGTCGGAGGAAGTGGCCTTTTATTTGACCACATCTGAGGGACAGAGATCTGGCTGCTGTGTGTAGACGGTGTTGAGTAGGGTGTCCCTGGAAAAATGCAGGTTTGTGAGGAAAGTGCAGGCGGAGACATGATGTTGCCTTCATCCAACGTTGGTGCTATCGATGTCTGAGAGAGCTGTACACACTCACTTGTTTCCCCTTCCAAACCAACTGACGACCTTACAAGCAAACTGCCTGTTGCGGTTACAGTGGTGGAAGTTTGGCGTGGAAAAACAGGTGTGACAGCTGTCCCCACAGTCCTAGAAGATGAAGAGCGCGCGGATGCACTGGAAGGGGCGGGCGGTGGATGGTTCGCTCTTGCAGCATTGCAGCACAGTGAGCTTCCCACCGGGACCTATGATATTTATTCATGTGACGATTCATGGAAGAAGTTGTCAAACTGCTGAGGTTTTGACCTCTACTAAGAGAATCATGACAAATTTTACATATCACATGATTTGGGCGATCTTTTTCTATGTCAAAAAAGGACCAGGCTAGGCAAGGCTTAGAGGCCATGCGACCTGTTGATCCACCCCGAATAATGCTCATAGGCAGAGTGGTGGCTGAGGATGCAGTTGTAGACGTGCTACCAGTGCTCCGACTCTGTCCAGGAAGGCGCAAGGTAACTTCGTCGTCGGTTGCATCCTCCTCCACCGCCTCTGTTGACCTCCTCGAGTGCCTGACTGGGGGTTGACAGTAGGTGGGATCTAGAACTTCATCATCAATTGTTGTGTTTTCACTCCCCTTCCCCTCAGACCGAGCCTCTTCTTGCCCTGACCGAATATTTAAGTTGTCATCCCAATCGGGTATCTGCGTCTCATCTTCATCAGTATGTTCCTCATTGTCTATAACCACAGGTGTTACAGTTTGTGACAAAGGGTCAACATTATGCTCAGAAACTTGGTCCTCACGGCCTGAATCAGAGTCACAAAGGTTCTGGGCATCACTGCAGACCATTTCCTGTTCTGTACTCACTGTAGCTTGGGAGCAGACCTCTGATTCCCAGGCTATAGTGTGACTGAACAGCTCTGCAGACTCAGCCATCTCAGTTCCACCATACTGTGCAGGGCTGATGGAGACTTCAGAGCTGGGAGAAATCAAGTGTGATTGGGATGACAACTCAGAGGACTGGTGTTTTTTGGATGCGGTACTTGAAGTGGCTGAGAGGGCACTTGTTGGACCACTTGAGATCCATTCAAGCATTTTCCTTTTTTGCCCATTATCTACCTTTCTTCCTGTTGTTCGTGTCCGTAAAAAAGGGAGCACATCGGATTGTCCACGGTAAGTAGTAGACATCTTACTTTTGCTGGTAGATGGTCTATCTTCAGCAGATGATAATGGAGCTTTGCCACTTTCCCCACAGACAAAACCTTTTTTGCCTTTTCCACCACGCCTCTTCCCCTTTCCACCAGCATCTGTCATTTTGCCACTCATGTTGATTGCGACAAGATTGTGGACTGAAAATGTGGTAGTAAAAATTGAGAGGTGGTGAAGATTGCAGTGGTGGTCTAGCTTTATTAACAGCAGAATAATAAAGAATAAATATCCCTGACAATGCAACTTAGTTATAATGAGTTGGAGTGTGCAACGCAGGCAGATGCGCTCTGCAAATGTCTTGGCACTAGTGGGACTATAGCAAAGTCCAATAGCCACGTATAGGATGCCACTAGGTACACTGAGTGTTTGCTAGTATAATGGCTAAGTTAAAATTAGTTGGAGTGTGCAACGCAGGCAGATGCGCTCTGCAAATGTCTTGGCACTAGTGGGACTATAGCAAAGTCCAATAGCCACGTATAGGATGCCACTAGGTACACTGAGTGTTTGCTAGTATAATGGCTTACTTATAATTAGTTGGAGTGTGCAACGCAGGCAGATGCGCTCTGCAAATGTCTTGGCACTAGTGGGACTATAGCAAAGTCCAATAGCCACGTATAGGATGCCACTAGGTACACTGAGTGTTTGCTAGTATAATGGCAAAGTTAAAATTAGTTGGAGTGTGCAACGCAGGCAGATGCGCTCTGCAAATGTCTTGGCACTAGTGGGACTATAGCAAAGTCCAATAGCCACGTATAGGATGCCACTAGGTACACTGAGTGTTTGCTAGTATAATGGCTTACTTATAATTAGTTGGAGTGTGCAACGCAGGCAGATGCGCTCTGCAAATGTCTTGGCACTAGTGGGACTATAGCAAAGTCCAATAGCCACGTATAGGATGCCACTAGGTACACTGAGTGTTTGCTAGTATAATGGCTTACTTATAATTAGTTGGAGTGTGCAACACAGGCAGATGCGCTCTGCAAATGTCTTGGCACTAGTGGGACTATAGCAAAGTCCAATAGCCACGTATAGGATGCCACTAGGTACACTGAGTGTTTGCTAGTAAAATTGCTTAGTTTAAAAAAGTTGGAGTGTGCAATGCAGGCAGACGTGCTCTGCAAATGTCTTTGCACTAGTGGGACTATAGCAAAGTCCAATAGCCACAGATAGGATGCCACTAGGTACACTGAGTGTTTGCTAGTATAATGGCTTACTTATAATTAGTTGGAGTGTGCAATGCAGGCAGATGCGCTCTGCAAATGTCTTGGCACTAGTGGGACTATAGCAAAGTCCAATAGCCACGTATAGGATGCCACTAGGTACACTGAGTGTTTGCTAGTAAAATTGCTTAGTTTAAAAAAGTTGGAGTGTGCAATGCAGGCAGACGTGCTCTGCAAATGTCTTTGCACTAGTGGGACTATAGCAAAGTCCAATAGCCACAGATAGGATGCCACTAGGTACACTGAGTGTTTGCTAGTATAATGGCTTACTTATAATTAGTTGGAGTGTGCAACGCAGGCAGATGCGCTCTGCAAATGTCTTGGCACTAGTGGGACTATAGCAAAGTCCAATAGCCACGTATAGGATGCCACTAGGTACACTGAGTGTTTGCTAGTATAATGGCTAAGTTAAAATTAGTTGGAGTGTGCAACGCAGGCAGATGCGCTCTGCAAATGTCTTGGCACTAGTGGGACTATAGCAAAGTCCAATAGCCACGTATAGGATGCCACTAGGTACACTGAGTGTTTGCTAGTAAAATTGCTTAGTTTAAAAAAGTTGGAGTGTGCAATGCAGGCAGACGTGCTCTGCAAATGTCTTTGCACTAGTGGGACTATAGCAAAGTCCAATAGCCACAGATAGGATGCCACTAGGTACACTGAGTGTTTGCTAGTATAATGGCTTAGTTATAATGAGTTGGAGTGTGCAGAGGACAGGAGGGTACAGTGGCAGGATTGTGGTGCTCTGAGTAGAGGAATGGAAGCCTGCCTTTCTATTCCCTCCTAATGGTGAAATGCAGGGAGGAAATCCCTGACCTTGGCTACACAGATGCTGTTGCTGTTTGCAGGACCTGTCACCTATGGCTCTCTGACCCTGCCGGTTTGAGCCCTTAAAAGGACTGCTATAAAGTGCTCTCCCTATGCTGTCTAACGCTGTGTATGCAGCGCATACAGCTGTATCGGCTATAGGACTCAGGAGGACGGAGCTGCGACAGTGATGTCTGACACCAAAGACGCAGAAGGCAGATAATGGCGTCCGTGAAGAAAATGTCCGGTTTTATAATGCAGGGACATGTGACATGCAGATCCTATCACACATGCCGTTGCTTCTCTGGCTCAAAGTCAACTTAGCTGTGTGTGTGTCTGTGATTGGCTGACATGCTGGCCCGCCCCACAAGACGCGCGCACTTAGGGAAGGAAGACAAGAAAAAAAAAAAAAAAATGGCGATCGCCATTATAGAAACAGCAGTGATCTGAAGGCGCTGTTCACGCACACTATACACTGAAATGTGATAATAGTTTGATTCACAGAGTGACTTACACTATTACAGCAGAAACCAAGCTATGATTTAGCTGTTTTTTGGCTGCTAGAACCGTTCTCGAACGTTTCTAGAACTATCGAGCTTTTGCAAAAAGCTCGAGTTCTAGTTCGATCTAGAACATGCCCCAAAATCACTCGAGCCTAGAACTGGAGAACCACGAACCACGAACCGCGCTCAACTCTATCCAGGAGCTTTGGTTCCCTGAGTTTCCAATAGCAAATGTCTAGAAAAAACTCTGTCCATTGGCACAACTCAGCAAGAAAACGAGAAGACCGAGAAGATATATTTCATTTATCTTAATGCCACCTTATTAACAGCACTAAACCCTTCTATTATGTCCCTTAGCCTTTTGAGCTTATCCTCTGGTAAGCGGAAGACCATGCCTCTGGTATCGATCTCAGTGCCTAAAAACTGTATTATAGTAGCCAATCAGAATACAAAAGGATGCATAGGAAGCGTGACTTTATTTCAATATTTTAAAACAATCCAATAAAATGAAGAAAAGTCACTCATACAAGATCCACAGAAGTTGTATAATACATACATAAATCAAAACACTATAAGGCCTGTTTCACACGTCAGTGATTCTGGTACGTTTGTGCTTTTTTTTAAACATAACAGAATCACTGAGATACGCAGATCCATTATAATGAATGGGTCTGCTCACACATCAGTGATTTTTCACTGCACGTGTCTCCGTGCGGCGTACCCGCGTGTCCGTGATTGCTGCACGGAGACATGTCCATTTTTTTCTGGCATCACTGATAGGATGTCCATAAGGTGGCAGCAGAGCATAACAGAAAAAGGTGCCTATTGTGCACTGAAAAGACCCAATGTGATGCACCAGACATATAGAGCCCTAATGGATTCACAAATATAAGATATATCATGAATGACTACTGCATAATGAACGCTAGCATGAAAAAAGAAAGGAATCCATAAAAATAAATAATAAATGGTGCACATATGTTAGAGCCCCACCGAAGGACAAAAAAAGTCTGATGGAAATAGAGAGCATATAGGAACAATAAGAATGTGCAACAGAGAGGAAGGTGAGAATGCAGGATCAATCACTGCCTGTCAGATATTAATAATCAGGGAAATAACTCTGGAGCAGACGCACAAATTAGGGTCTTACCTGGTAAGGTAACAAATAATTAATAGTAGTTGCACTCACCTATTAAGGTTGTGCCAGTCACAACCCCTAAATGCACGTTACAAATGGCGACAGCCGCAGCCCCTAGTAGAAGAGCAATAACGTATAGGAGGAAAATTGGGTGCGTGCCGCGCTGTCACCAAAGGAAACTGATGTTAATTATTTCATCTCTTTATTCTTTTTTCCGGTCAATGTGTTTCAGAGATCACTGTCTCCTTCATCAGGGCAAAAAAAGAACAGTATGCAATCAAAGGAGGAAGAACCTCTATATATACACATATGGAGCTACGTCAGAGGACTGACTGCTGTATTTCAAATACTGCCGGGATGGTCAACTGTTACAATACCGGCCATAAAAGTTCTCAAGTGATATATTGAGAAACATTTATAAAATCACTGGGGTATAGTGTTTCAAATTTCATCAGCTTTTTGAGACAAAAATCAGAAAAAGAAGAAGAAGAAGGACAAAATGAAAAAAAGAAAAAAAAGAAGAAAAAAAAAACAAAAAGGGAGCATTGAGCTCCAGACCCTGTATTGAGTCTTAGAAGTGTAGTGACAAGTGCATCTGTCCACAACCCTGTAAGGGTGAACGGGATGACGGACAAGAAAAATTATGTTCGTGGCAAAAAATGGTGGTGTTGCTATATAAAATTGCATTAAGAATAAAGAAAGGAAAAATTTCTTTATAAAAGTAGTGAAGAAAAAAGTGGAAAAAAGGGGAGTGTAAGCCATTTTACTAATAAATAGTGATGAGCGAGCATGCTTGTTACTACTCGGTACTCGCACGAGTATCACTGTACTCGGTCTACTCGACGGGGACCGAGTAATCTCGCGATACTCGTGCTGTACTCGTGGTCTTCATCCCTGCATGTTGGCGCTCTTTTGAGAGCCAGCCCTCATGCAGGGATTGGCTGGCAGACCACTGCAATGCCACAGCCCTGTTAGTTGTGGAATTGCAGTGATTGGCCGGCCTGCACAGCGTGACCGAGCCTTTATACCGGCGGGCGCGCTGTGCTCTGCTCACAGCTATCCAGACAGTCAGTGCAGGGAGAGGGTCGCTGCTATAGGGAAAGGTTTGCGGCCCTTTATAGCTATTTCCGTAGCAGGGCTGCAAACAGTGTGACCAAAAGTCCTTCTCAGGACTATTCTAGTTGTATACAGGCAGGCAGGGTATAGCCAGGTCGGAGTACAGTAGCAGAGTCCTTCTCAGGACTATTGTTGCTGTATACAGGCAGGGTATAGCCAGGTTGGAATACAGGCTAGTGACCAAAAGAGTCCTTGTCAGGACTATTGTAGCAGTATACAGGCAGGCAGGCAGGCAGGCAGGGTATATAGCCATTCCTAGCGGTGACCGTATACCAGCCTTCATCATATCTGGGGCTGGTGTACACAGTCTAAAACAGTCCTGATAGTGTCAGACTTCTCAGCAATTGTCGCTCCTAAAACCTGTTAGGTTCTTAGTGCGTCCGTGCTTGCATTTAAAAACCGCACGTGTGTGCCTGTCGGTGGCAGCGTACAGGTGCACTTGTGTGCGTTTTTACCAAACTATTATATAACGCACAAGTGTAGTGTATAACACACGTCAGTCAGCAGTGGCTGATAGTGTCAGAGTTCTCGTCATTAATTTTTGCTCCTAAAACCTGTGTTAGGTTCTTAGTGCGTCCGTGCTTGCATTTAAAAACCGCACGTGTGTGCCTGTCGGTGGCAGCGTACAGGTGCACTTGTGTGCGTTTTTACCAAACTATTATATAACGCACAAGTGTAGTGTATAATACACGTCAGTCAGCAGTGGCTGATAGTGTCAGAGTTCTCGTCATTAATTTTTGCTCCTAAAACCTGTGTTAGGTTCTTAGTGCGTCCGTGCTTGCATTTAAAAACCGCACGTGTGTGCTTGTCGGTGGCAGCGTACAGGTGCACTTGTGTGCGTTTTTACCAAACTATTATATAACGCACAAGTGTAGTGTATAATACACGTCAGTCAGCAGTGGCTGATAGTGTCAGAGTTCTCGTCATTAATTTTTGCTCCTAAAACCTGTGTTAGGTTCTTAGTGCGTCCGTGCTTGCATTTAAAAACCGCACGTGTGTGCCTGTCGGTGGCAGCGTACAGGTGCACTTGTGTGCGTTTTTACCAAACTATTATATAACGCACAAGTGTAGTGTATAATACACGTCAGTCAGCAGTGGCTGATAGTGTCAGAGTTCTCGTCATTAATTTTTGCTCCTAAAACCTGTTAGGTTCTTAGTGCGTCCGTGCTTGCATTTAAAAACCGCACGTGTGTGCCTGTCGGTGGCAGCGTACAGGTGCACAATTTGCACAAACTTTGATATAACGCCCAAGTCTAGTGAATACACGTCAGCACAGCATTGCAAAATGCGCAAGGGCGTTGGCAAGGAACAAGGAAGTGGACGTGATGGTGGTGCAGGCAGAGGCCGAGGTCGTGGGCAAGCTCTAATTTTGCCACAACAAAGGGCCACATCTAGTCGCTCGCACGTCCTGTCCCAAATTCTTGGGGACCGCAGCAGTACACCGCTCTTGAACCAAGACCAGTGTCAACAGGTTGTTAGTTGGATAGCGGATAATGCTTCCAGTCAGATTGGCACCACCACAAACACTCTGTCTTCCACACGGTCAAGTGTCAGTAGCCGTGATACTACACCGCACATTTCAGAACCTGATCCTCCTTCCTACCACAAGGCTGAGTACACGTCCTCGGACATTAATGATCCCACACTTGGACACTCGGAAGAGCTGTTCACGTTTCCATTCGCACATTCTGGCCTCTCGCCAGCTCATGTTGAAGTGGGTCATGAGGAGATCGTATGTACAGATGGCCAAATATTTGAGCAGCCACGTTCTCACGAAGTTGGCAACGTGTCTCAACAAGGGGTGGACGATGATGAGACACAATTGTCAGGAAGTCAGGAGGAGGAGCAGGGTGCGGAAGAGGAAGACGACGTGGTGGATGATCCAGTAACTGACCCAACCTGGCAGGAGGATATGCAGAGCGAGGACAGCAGTGCACAGGGGGAGGGAGGCGTAGCATCCCAACAGGCAGTAAGAAGCAGGGTGGTGGCTCCAGGCAGAAGTCAGGCAACCGTTCCCCGGAACAACAACACGACACAAGGTGCCTGTACAAATGTTAGGTCTTCCCGAGTCTGGCAGTTTTTTAAGTTGGATCCAGATGATTCTAAAAAGGCCATTTGCAACACCTGCCGTGCCAGCATCAGCAGGGGTACCAAAACTAGCAGCCTGACCACCACCAGCATGATCAGGCACATGTCAGCCAAGCACCCGACTTTGTGGGAAGTACAACAGAGTCGAGGAGCAGTGCTTGCTAATGTCACTGCTACGTCTTCGCTGGTTGTGCATGCGAGCCAATCCCCTGTCCATGCTGCCTGCGAACAAGCCTCCTCCGGTCCTGCACCTGCAGTTGCCTACTCAGAAATAACACCATCATCAAGCACGTCCTTGTCCCAGCGCAGCGTTCAGTTATCCATTCAGCAAACCTTTGAACGCAGGCGCAAATACACTGCCAACACCCCACATGCCACAGTTCTAAATGCTAACATTTCGCGACTGCTTGCGCTGGAAATGTTGCCTTTTAGGCTGGTGGAGACAGAAGCATTCCGCGACCTGATGGCGGCAGCTGTCCCACGTTACTCGGTCCCCAGCCGCCACTATTTCTCCCGGTGTGCCGTCCCCGCGTTGCATAACCACGTGTCACAAAACATCACACGTGCCCTGAACAACGCTGTTTCACCCAAAGTCCACCTAACCACAGACACGTGGACAAGTGCTTGTGGGCAAGGCCGCTACATCTCGTTGACGGCACACTGGGTTAATATTGTGGAAGCTGGGACCCAGTCTGAGCGAGGGACGGAACACGTCCTTCCCACACCAAGGTTTGCAGGCCCTACCTCAGTCAGTGTTTCACCCACACTCTACAGCTCCGGAATGTCATGCTCTTCAGCCTCCTCCTCCTCCTGCGCATCCTCATCCACTGTACCCTCCACACCAGTCCCAAGCTGGAAGCACTGCAGCACTGCCTCGGCGAAGCGGCAACAGGCTGTGCTGAAGCTAATCTGCATAGGTGACAAACCCCACAATGCAGAAGAGCTGTGGACAGCTCTGAAACAGCAGGCAGATCACTGGCTCACACCTCTGAACCTAAAGCCAGGAAAGGTCGTGTGTGACAATGGCCGGAACCTGGTGGCGGCTTTGAGGCGAGGCCAGCTGACACATGTTCCATGCGTGGCCCATGTGCTCAACCTCGTGGTTCAGCGGTTTCTAAAGTCATACCCAGAGCTGTCTGATCTGCTGGTAAAAGTTCGCCGCCTGTCTGCACATTTTCGAAAGTCACCTACTGCTTCAGCCGGCCTTGCCGGCTTTCAGCGCAGTTTGCATCTTCCGGCTCACAGACTGGTGTGTGATGTCCCCACGCGTTGGAATTCAACTCTGCACATGTTGGTCAGGATATGTGAGCAGAAGAGGGCAGTTGTTGAGTACCTGCATCACCTAAGCCGTCGGGAAATGGGTCAAACTCCACACATAACACCTGAGGAGTGGAGATGGATGTCCGACCTATGTACCATCCTCCAAAACTTTGAGGACTCCACCAAGATGGTGAGTGGTGATGACGCCATTATTAGCGTCACCATACCGCTACTCTGCCTTCTAAAACGGTCTCTGCTCAAAACCAAACATGATGCATTGCAGGCGGAGCGCGATGAGTTGCAGCAAGAAACAGTAGTGGGTGTGGGTGATAACACACAGCCCAGCCTCGTCTCATCACAACGTGCAGTGGAGGACTATGACGAGGAGGAGGATGAAGACATGGAGCAAATCTCCGGCCAAATTGAGGATATGACATGCACACCAGTCATATCCTCGGTTCAGCGTGGCTGGCCAGAGGACAGGGTAGATGAGGAGGAGGAGGAGGAGGAGGACAGCATGTTCAGTCAACGTGTTGGTCAGGCTACTGAAGTCCTGGCTGTTAAGAGTCTGGCGCACATGGCTGACTTTATGGTAAGCTGCCTGTCTCGTGACCCTCGCGTTAAGAACATCTTGGCCGACAATCATTACTGGTTGGTAACACTGTTAGACCCACGCTACAAGGAGAACTTTATGTCTCTTATTCCCGAGGCGGAGAGGTCAACCAAAATGCAGCAGTTCCGGAAGGCCATAGTCACGGAAGTAGGCAAAGCATTCCCCTCACAAAACGCTAGCGGCATAGGTCAGGAATCAGTGGACAACCAAGGCGTACAGCCGAGAGAGGCACAAGTCCAATCCGCCAGAGGTAGGGGAACAGTCTTTAAGATGTGGGACAGTTTTCTCAGCCCCTCACGTACCACAGCCCCTGAGGTGCGGGGTAGTGCCACAAGAAATCCTAAGTTTGCCCAGATGCTCAAGGAGTACCTTGCAGATCGAACAACTGTACTCCGACATTCCTCTGTGCCTTACAATTATTGGGTATCCAAGGTGGACACGTGGCATGAATTGGCTCTCTACGCCTTGGAAGTCCTGGCCTGCCCTGCCGCTAGCGTTTTGTCAGAGCGTGTTTTTAGTGCCGCAGGTGGAATCATTACAGATAAACGCACCCGCCTGTCAACTGAAAATGCTGACAGGCTGACTCTGATCAAGACGAACAAGGGTTGGATTGGGCCAGACTTCACCACACCACCAGCAAATGAGAGCGGAATTTAAAGTTTGTAACGGGAATTTGCCATGTACCTCCAGTCACCCATGGGTACACACTTCTGGACTTTGGATAATCGCTGGACTGCTCCTCCTTCTCCTCATGCGCCACCATGATGACCGTTACAAGAGTTAGGCCTTTGTTTCAGGTATACCCCCAGTGGTAAATTTTTTCGCCCATTCTTTGCAGAATGGACATTACAACGACAGGAGACCCGCTCCTTTGCAATGGGAACAATGTTTTGAGGCCCTCATGCACGTCTCTATGCAGGGACAACGTGGAGCCTCCCAATTTTTGGCTGCCCTGCCAAAGGGCTATACTATAATACACCCACTTCCTGACAATGGACACTTAATGTTTTGAGGCCCTCATGCACGTCTCTATCCAGGGACAACGTGGAGCCTCCCAATTTTTGGCTGCCCTGCCAAAGGGCTATACTACAAAAGACCCACTTCCTGACAATGGACACTTAATGTTTTGAGGCCCTCATGCACGTCTCTATCCAGGGACAACGTGGAGCCTCCCAATTTTTGGCGGCCCTGCCTAAGGGCTATACTATAATACACCCACTTCCTGACAATGGACACTTAATGTTTTGAGGCCCTCATGCACGTCTCTATCCAGGGACAACGTGGAGCCTCCCAATTTTTGGCTGCCCTGCCAAAGGGCTATACTATAATACACCCACTTCCTGACAATGGACACTTAATGTTTTGAGGCCCTCATGCACGTCTCTATCCAGGGACAACGTGGAGCCTCCCAATTTTTGGCTGCCCTGCCAAAGGGCTATACTACAAAAGACCCACTTCCTTCCAATGGGCACTTCAGGTTTACAGGCCCTCATGCACGTCTCTATCCAGGGACAACGTGGAGCCTCCCAATTTTTGGCTGCCCTGCCTAAGGGCTATACTATAATACACCCACTTCCTGACAATGGACACTTAATGTTTTGAGGCCCTCATGCATGTCTCTATCCAGGGACAACGTGGAGCCTCCCAATTTTTGGCTGCCCTGCCAAAGGGCTATACTACAAAAGACCCACTTCCTTCCAATGGGCACTTCAGGTTTACAGGCCCTCATGCACGTCTCTATCCAGGGACAACGTGGAGCCTCCCAATTTTTGGCTGCCCTGCCAAAGGGCTATACTACAAAAGACCCACTTCCTTCCAATGGGCACTTCAGGTTTACAGGCCCTCATGCACGTCTCTATCCAGGAACAACGTGGAGCCTCCCAATTTTTGGCTGCCCTGCCTAAGGGCTATACTATAATACACCCACTTCCTGACACTGGACACTTAATGTTTTGAGGCCCTCATGCACGTCTCTATCCAGGGACAACGTGGAGCCTCCCAATTTTTGGCTGCCCTGCCTAAGGGCTATACTACAATAGACCCACTTCCTTACAATGGGCACTTCAGGTTTACAGGCCATCATGCACGTCTGTATGCAGGGGCATTGGTGAACCTCACAATTTTGGACTGCCCTGGCAAAGGAAAATACTACAAAGACTCAGTTCCTCAAAATGGGCACATTAGACTCAGAGGCCTTTATGTACGTCTCTTCTCAGGGACATCGGAGTGCCACACAATGTTTTACGTAAAATCTTTCATGTATTGATCTCAAAAAGTAACATACATTAGCTCTATCTCACTATTGGGTATGTGCCCTTAACATTTCCGCTATGAAAAATCATTTTGGTGTCATTTTGGAAGGTTTTCTGGTGAGTCCGTAAAAATGGCGTAAAACGCGGACAAAATTATTCACAGCTGTGACTTTTGAGTGATAAATGCTTCAAGGGGTCTTCCCCATGCTGTTGCCATGTCATTTGAGCACTCTTCGGAGACTTTTGTGCCATTTTTAGGGTTTCTACATGCTGCCGGTGGTCATTTCACAAAAATACTCGTGTCTCCCATAGGATAACATTGGGCTCGGTGCTCGGGCCGAGTACACGAGTATCTTGGGAGGCTCGGCCCGAGCTTCGAGCACCCGAGCTTTTTAGTACTCGCTCATCACTACTAATAAACCTAAAAAATAAAAATAAATTGAATAAAAATCATGAATGTTGTGTTATAACAGGAAATTCGGTGTAAGAATGAATATCCGGGATGAGAGTTCAGCGAATGAGTTATAGAAATTGTTACAAAAAGGAGTGTGTACGGTTTATGCGTAAATTTTCAGAATGCGTACATGAAAATTATATGTATGTGAGAATGTCCCCCATGCTTTGTAAAAAGTTATTTATGAAAATGTAAATAAAATATATAAAAATGCCTAATTATTTATAATTTATGAGAAAGATATATATGTATGGAAGAATGTTATAAGGTGTCCAAGAACCATAAAGAAAAAGGGTGCATATATAATGTTAGAGGTCTAGAGTTCCACCAGGCTATATCACCCCTAAAGAAATAGAAAGAAGACCTTACTACCTGTGTACCCCAAAAAAAGCTATATTTCTTAGCCAGGATTATGGTGGAGATATGCACAAGTGAAATAAGAATATAAAGTAATACAATAAGATTATAAAACCAATATGTGTGCATTCATGCACCACCCGGTACGCTACCCTTGCCAAATTGCTCACTCTAGATCCCCACACGATCCATGAAGCCGTTCCCCCGGTCACACCGCCTGCTGCCGGTTCCCACTCATCCCTGGGGGAGTTAGGCGAGTGGTATCGAGAGCTACATGTCGGCACTGATGATACCCCCATACACCACAAGGAAGGGGTATACCGGGTGGTACAGGAGTATGAGCGGGTTTTTAGCAAGCACCCTCTAGATTTTGGGCAGATTAAAGGGGTTCAACACCACATCCCTACCGGTACACACTCCCCTATTAAAGAGAGATACAGGCCTATTCCCCCTGCGCACTACCAATGCGCCAAAGACATGTTGAGGAACATGAAGGAGGCAGGGGTTATTAGGGACAGCTGTAGTCCCTGGGCCGCTCCGTTGGTGCTGGTTAAGAAGAAGGATGGCACCATGCGGATGTGTGTGGATTACCGGAAGATTAACCAGATAACGCATAAGGATGCTTACCCTCTGCCCCGCATCAAAGAGTCCCTGGCCTCGCTGAGAACCGCTAACTACTTCTCCACCCTTGACCTCACCAGCGGGTACTGGCAGGTGGCCGTGGCACCGGAAGACCGAGAGAAGACTGCCTATGGAACCGTTTTGCTGTACTTGGATGATGTGATTGTGTACTCACAGACGTATGAAGCCCACCTGGAGCACCTAGCCGAGGTGTTCGCGTCCCTTGCCAAGTATGGGATGAAGTTGAAGCCCTCAAAGTGTCATCTGTGTTAGGTTCTTAGTGCGTCCGTGCTTGCATTTAAAAACCGCACGTGTGTGCCTGTCGGTGGCAGCGTACAGGTGCACTTGTGTGCGTTTTTACCAAACTATTATATAACGCACAAGTGTAGTGTATAATACACGTCAGTCAGCAGTGGCTGATAGTGTCAGAGTTCTCGTCATTAATTTTTGCTCCTAAAACCTGTTAGGTTCTTAGTGCGTCCGTGCTTGCATTTAAAAACCGCACGTGTGTGCCTGTCGGTGGCAGCGTACAGGTGCACAATTTGCACAAACTTTGATATAACGCCCAAGTCTAGTGAATACACGTCAGCACAGCATTGCAAAATGCGCAAGGGCGTTGGCAAGGAACAAGGAAGTGGACGTGATGGTGGTGCAGGCAGAGGCCGAGGTCGTGGGCAAGCTCTAATTTTGCCACAACAAAGGGCCACATCTAGTCGCTCGCACGTCCTGTCCCAAATTCTTGGGGACCGCAGCAGTACACCGCTCTTGAACCAAGACCAGTGTCAACAGGTTGTTAGTTGGATAGCGGATAATGCTTCCAGTCAGATTGGCACCACCACAAACACTCTGTCTTCCACACGGTCAAGTGTCAGTAGCCGTGATACTACACCGCACATTTCAGAACCTGATCCTCCTTCCTACCACAAGGCTGAGTACACGTCCTCGGACATTAATGATCCCACACTTGGACACTCGGAAGAGCTGTTCACGTTTCCATTCGCACATTCTGGCCTCTCGCCAGCTCATGTTGAAGTGGGTCATGAGGAGATCGTATGTACAGATGGCCAAATATTTGAGCAGCCACGTTCTCACGAAGTTGGCAACGTGTCTCAACAAGGGGTGGACGATGATGAGACACAATTGTCAGGAAGTCAGGAGGAGGAGCAGGGTGCGGAAGAGGAAGACGACGTGGTGGATGATCCAGTAACTGACCCAACCTGGCAGGAGGATATGCAGAGCGAGGACAGCAGTGCACAGGGGGAGGGAGGCGTAGCATCCCAACAGGCAGTAAGAAGCAGGGTGGTGGCTCCAGGCAGAAGTCAGGCAACCGTTCCCCGGAACAACAACACGACACAAGGTGCCTGTACAAATGTTAGGTCTTCCCGAGTCTGGCAGTTTTTTAAGTTGGATCCAGATGATTCTAAAAAGGCCATTTGCAACACCTGCCGTGCCAGCATCAGCAGGGGTACCAAAACTAGCAGCCTGACCACCACCAGCATGATCAGGCACATGTCAGCCAAGCACCCGACTTTGTGGGAAGTACAACAGAGTCGAGGAGCAGTGCTTGCTAATGTCACTGCTACGTCTTCGCTGGTTGTGCATGCGAGCCAATCCCCTGTCCATGCTGCCTGCGAACAAGCCTCCTCCGGTCCTGCACCTGCAGTTGCCTACTCAGAAATAACACCATCATCAAGCACGTCCTTGTCCCAGCGCAGCGTTCAGTTATCCATTCAGCAAACCTTTGAACGCAGGCGCAAATACACTGCCAACACCCCACATGCCACAGTTCTAAATGCTAACATTTCGCGACTGCTTGCGCTGGAAATGTTGCCTTTTAGGCTGGTGGAGACAGAAGCATTCCGCGACCTGATGGCGGCAGCTGTCCCACGTTACTCGGTCCCCAGCCGCCACTATTTCTCCCGGTGTGCCGTCCCCGCGTTGCATAACCACGTGTCACAAAACATCACACGTGCCCTGAACAACGCTGTTTCACCCAAAGTCCACCTAACCACAGACACGTGGACAAGTGCTTGTGGGCAAGGCCGCTACATCTCGTTGACGGCACACTGGGTTAATATTGTGGAAGCTGGGACCCAGTCTGAGCGAGGGACGGAACACGTCCTTCCCACACCAAGGTTTGCAGGCCCTACCTCAGTCAGTGTTTCACCCACACTCTACAGCTCCGGAATGTCATGCTCTTCAGCCTCCTCCTCCTCCTGCGCATCCTCATCCACTGTACCCTCCACACCAGTCCCAAGCTGGAAGCACTGCAGCACTGCCTCGGCGAAGCGGCAACAGGCTGTGCTGAATCTAATCTGCATAGGTGACAAACCCCACAATGCAGAAGAGCTGTGGACAGCTCTGAAACAGCAGGCAGATCACTGGCTCACACCTCTGAACCTAAAGCCAGGAAAGGTCGTGTGTGACAATGGCCGGAACCTGGTGGCGGCTTTGAGGCGAGGCCAGCTGACACATGTTCCATGCGTGGCCCATGTGCTCAACCTCGTGGTTCAGCGGTTTCTAAAGTCATACCCAGAGCTGTCTGATCTGCTGGTAAAAGTTCGCCGCCTGTCTGCACATTTTCGAAAGTCACCTACTGCTTCAGCCGGCCTTGCCGGCTTTCAGCGCAGTTTGCATCTTCCGGCTCACAGACTGGTGTGTGATGTCCCCACGCGTTGGAATTCAACTCTGCACATGTTGGTCAGGATATGTGAGCAGAAGAGGGCAGTTGTTGAGTACCTGCATCACCTAAGCCGTCGGGAAATGGGTCAAACTCCACACATAACACCTGAGGAGTGGAGATGGATGTCCGACCTATGTACCATCCTCCAAAACTTTGAGGACTCCACCAAGATGGTGAGTGGTGATGACGCCATTATTAGCGTCACCATACCGCTACTCTGCCTTCTAAAACGGTCTCTGCTCAAAACCAAACATGATGCATTGCAGGCGGAGCGCGATGAGTTGCAGCAAGAAACAGTAGTGGGTGTGGGTGATAACACACAGCCCAGCCTCGTCTCATCACAACGTGCAGTGGAGGACTATGACGAGGAGGAGGATGAAGACATGGAGCAAATCTCCGGCCAAATTGAGGATATGACATGCACACCAGTCATATCCTCGGTTCAGCGTGGCTGGCCAGAGGACAGGGTAGATGAGGAGGAGGAGGAGGAGGAGGACAGCATGTTCAGTCAACGTGTTGGTCAGGCTACTGAAGTCCTGGCTGTTAAGAGTCTGGCGCACATGGCTGACTTTATGGTAAGCTGCCTGTCTCGTGACCCTCGCGTTAAGAACATCTTGGCCGACAATCATTACTGGTTGGTAACACTGTTAGACCCACGCTACAAGGAGAACTTTATGTCTCTTATTCCCGAGGCGGAGAGGTCAACCAAAATGCAGCAGTTCCGGAAGGCCATAGTCACGGAAGTAGGCAAAGCATTCCCCTCACAAAACGCTAGCGGCATAGGTCAGGAATCAGTGGACAACCAAGGCATACAGCCGAGAGAGGCACAAGTCCAATCCGCCAGAGGTAGGGGAACAGTCTTTAAGATGTGGGACAGTTTTCTCAGCCCCTCACGTACCACAGCCCCTGAGGTGCGGGGTAGTGCCACAAGAAATCCTAAGTTTGCCCAGATGCTCAAGGAGTACCTTGCAGATCGAACAACTGTACTCCGACATTCCTCTGTGCCTTACAATTATTGGGTATCCAAGGTGGACACGTGGCATGAATTGGCTCTCTACGCCTTGGAAGTCCTGGCCTGCCCTGCCGCTAGCGTTTTGTCAGAGCGTGTTTTTAGTGCCGCAGGTAGAATCATTACAGATAAACGCACCCGCCTGTCAACTGAAAATGCTGACAGGCTGACTCTGATCAAGATGAACAAGGGTTGGATTGGGCCAGACTTCACCACACCACCAGCAAATGAGAGCGGAATTTAAAATTTGTAACGGGAATTTGCCATGTACCTCCAGTCACCCATGGGTACACACTTCTGGACTTTGGATAATCGCTGGACTGCTCCTCCTTCTCCTCATGCGCCACCATGATGACCGTTACAAGAGTTAGGCCTTTGTTTCAGGTATACCCCCAGTGGTAAATTTTTTCGCCCATTCTTTGCAGAATGGACATTACAACGACAGGAGACCCGCTCCTTTGCAATGGGAACAATGTTTTGAGGCCCTCATGCACGTCTCTATGCAGGGACAACGTGGAGCCTCCCAATTTTTGGCTGCCCTGCCAAAGGGCTATACTATAATACACCCACTTCCTGACAATGGACACTTAATGTTTTGAGGCCCTCATGCACGTCTCTATCCAGGGACAACGTGGAGCCTCCCAATTTTTGGCTGACCTGCCAAAGGGCTATACTACAAAAGACCCACTTCCTGACAATGGACACTTAATGTTTTGAGGCCCTCATGCACGTCTCTATCCAGGGACAACGTGGAGCCTCCCAATTTTTGGCTGCCCTGCCTAAGGGCTATACTATAATACACCCACTTCCTGACAATGGACACTTAATGTTTTGAGGCCCTCATGCACGTCTCTATCCAGGGACAATGTGGAGCCTCCCAATTTTTGGCTGCCCTGCCAAAGGGCTATACTACAAAAGACCCACTTCCTGACAATGGACACTTAATGTTTTGAGGCCCTCATGCACGTCTCTATCCAGGGACAACGTGGAGCCTCCCAATTTTTGGCTGCCCTGCCAAAGGGCTATACTACAAAAGACCCACTTCCTGACAATGGACACTTAATGTTTTGAGGCCCTCATGCACGTCTCTATCCAGGGACAACGTGGAGCCTCCCAATTTTTGGCTGCCCTGCCTAAGGGCTATACTATAATACACCCACTTCCTGACAATGGACACTTAATGTTTTGAGGCCCTCATGCACGTCTCTATCTAGGGACAACGTGGAGCCTCCCAATTTTTGGCTGCCCTGCCAAAGGGCTATACTATAATACACCCACTTCCTGACAATGGACACTTAATGTTTTGAGGCCCTCATGCACGTCTCTATCCAGGGACAACGTGGAGCCTCCCAATTTTTGGCTGCCCTGCCAAAGGGCTATACTACAAAAGACCCACTTCCTTCCAATGGGCACTTCAGGTTTACAGGCCCTCATGCACGTCTCTATCCAGGGACAACGTGGAGCCTCCCAATTTTTGGCTGCCCTGCCAAAGGGCTATACTACAAAAGACCCACTTCCTTCCAATGGGCACTTCAGGTTTACAGGCCCTCATGCACGTCTCTATCCAGGGACAACGTGGAGCCTCCCAATTTTTGGCTGCCCTGCCTAAGGGCTATACTACAATAGACCCACTTCCTTACAATGGGCACTTCAGGTTTACAGGCCATCATGCACGTCTGTATGCAGGGGCATTGGTGAACCTCACAATTTTGGACTGCCCTGGCAAAGGAAAATACTACAAAGACTCAGTTCCTCAAAATGGGCACATTAGACTCAGAGGCCTTTATGTACGTCTCTTCTCAGGGACATCGGAGTGCCACACAATGTTTTACGTAAAATCTTTCATGTATTGATCTCAAAAAGTAACATACATTAGCTCTATCTCACTATTGGGTATGTGCCCTTAACATTTCCGCTATGAAAAATCATTTTGGTGTCATTTTGGAAGGTTTTCTGGTGAGTCCGTAAAAATGGCGTAAAACGCGGACAAAATTATTCACAGCTGTGACTTTTGAGTGATAAATGCTTCAAGGGGTCTTCCCCATGCTGTTGCCATGTCATTTGAGCACTCTTCGGAGACTTTTGTGCCATTTTTAGGGTTTCTACATGCTGCCGGTGGTCATTTCACAAAAATACTCGGGTCTCCCATAGGATAACATTGGGCTCGGTGCTCGGGCCGAGTACACGAGTATCTTGGGAGGCTCGGCCCGAGCTTCGAGCACCCGAGCTTTTTAGTACTCGCTCATCACTACTAATAAACCTAAAAAATAAAAATAAATTGAATAAAAATCATGAATGTTGTGTTATAACAGGAAATTCGGTGTAAGAATGAATATCCGGGATGAGAGTTCAGCGAATGAGTTATAGAAATTGTTACAAAAAGGAGTGTGTACGGTTTATGCGTAAATTTTCAGAATGCGTACATGAAAATTATATGTATGTGAGAATGTCCCCCATGCTTTGTAAAAAGTTATTTATGAAAATGTAAATAAAATATATAAAAATGCCTTATTATTTATAATTTATGAGAAAGATATATATGTATGGAAGAATGTTATAAGGTGTCCAAGAACCATAAAGAAAAAGGGTGCATATATAATGTTAGAGGTCTAGAGTTCCACCAGGCTATATCACCCCTAAAGAAATAGAAAGAAGACCTTACTACCTGTGTACCCCAAAAAAAGCTATATTTCTTAGCCAGGATTATGGTGGAGATATGCACAAGTGAAATAAGAATATAAAGTAATACAATAAGATTATAAAACCAATATGTGTGCATTCATGCACCACCCGGTACGCTACCCTTGCCAAATTGCTCACTCTAGATCCCCACACGATCCATGAAGCCGTTCCCCCGGTCACACCGCCTGCTGCCGGTTCCCACTCATCCCTGGGGGAGTTAGGCGAGTGGTATCGAGAGATACATGTCGGCACTGATGATACCCCCATACACCACAAGGAAGGGGTATACCGGGTGGTACAGGAGTATGAGCGGGTTTTTAGCAAGCACCCTCTAGATTTTGGGCAGATTAAAGGGGTTCAACACCACATCCCTACCGGTACACACTCCCCTATTAAAGAGAGATACAGGCCTATTCCCCCTGCGCACTACCAATGCGCCAAAGACATGTTGAGGAACATGAAGGAGGCAGGGGTTATTAGGGACAGCTGTAGTCCCTGGGCCGCTCCGTTGGTGCTGGTTAAGAAGAAGGATGGCACCATGCGGATGTGTGTGGATTACCGGAAGATTAACCAGATAACGCATAAGGATGCTTACCCTCTGCCCCACATCAAAGAGTCCCTGGCCTCGCTGAGAACCGCTAACTACTTCTCCACCCTTGACCTCACCAGCGGGTACTGGCAGGTGGCCGTGGCACCGGAAGACCGAGAGAAGACTGCCTATGGGACCGTTTTGCTGTACTTGGATGATGTGATTGTGTACTCACAGACGTATGAAGCCCACCTGGAGCACCTAGCCGAGGTGTTCGCGTCCCTTGCCAAGTATGGGATGAAGTTGAAGCCCTCAAAGTGTCATCTGCTGAAACCCAGAGTGCAGTACCTAGGACATGTGGTTGGTGCGGAAGGTGTCGCCCCCAACCCCGAGAAGATCACCGCCATCCAAGACTACATAAGGTACATAAAAGGTACATAAAATGAGAATAATGGGGATAGGGGAAAATATGTGTAACTGGGTTAAAAACTGGCTCAGTGATAGGAAACAAAGGGTGGTTATTAATGGTACGTACTCGGACTGGGTCTCAGTTCATAGTGGGGTACCACAGGGGTCAGTATTGGGCCCGCTTCTTTTCAACATATTTATAAATGACCTTGTTGGGGGCATGCGGAGTAGAATTTCAATATTTGCAGATGATACTAAACTCTGCAGGGTAATCAATACAGAGGAGGATAATTTTATATTACAGGGAGATTTATGTAAATTGGAGGATTGGGCTGAGAAGTGGCAATTGAAGTTTAATGTAGATAAATGTAAGGTCATGCACTTGGGTAGAGGAAATAACATTTATGATTATGTACTTAATTGTAGAACACTGGGTAAAACAGACACAGAAAAAGACTTGGGTGTATGGGTGGATGGTAAACTTCACTTTAGTGGACAGTGTCAGGCAGCTGCTGCCAGGGCTAATAAAATAATGGGATGTATTAAAAGAGGTATAAGTGTTCATGAAAAAAATATAGTTCTACCTCTGTACAAGTCACTAGTGCGACCGCACGTAGAATACTGTGTACAATTCTGGTCACCGATATATAAGAAGGACATAGCTGAACTGGAGAGGGTGCAAAGAAGAGCGACCAAGATTATTAGAGGAATGGGGGGGATGCAATACGAAGACAGGTTATTAAACTTGGGGTTATTTAGTCTGGAAAAACGAAGGCTTAGGGGAGATCTAATCACAATGTATAAATATATGAGGGGACAGTACAGAGACCTTTCCAAAGATCTATTTACACCTAGGCCTGCGACTGGAACACGGGGGCATCCGCTACGTCTTGAGGAAAGAAGGTTTAATCATAATCACAGACGAGGATTCTTTACTGTACGAGCAGTGAGACTATGGAATTCTCTGCCGCATGATGTTGTAATGAGTGATTCACTACTAACATTTAAGCAGAGCCTGGATGCCTTTCTTGAAAAATTTAATATAACCAGTTATGTATATTAGATTTTATGACAGGGTATTGATCCAGGGAACTAGTCTGATTGCTGGATGTGGAGTCAGGAAGGAAATTTTTTCCCCATTGGAACTTGTTTGCCACATTGGGGTTTTTTGCCTTCCTCTGGATCAACATGTTAGGCTACGGGTTGAACTAGATGGACTTAGAGTCTCCCTTCAACCTTAAAACTATGATACTATGATGACTGGCCGAGACCGACCACAGTGAGGGAAGTGAGGCAGTTTCTGGGCCTGGTGGGATATTACCGTCGCTTCATTAAGGGGTACACAAAGATGGCTGCCCCCATGCAAGACCTCCTCGTAGGACAGACCAAGGGTGGTAGATCCCTAGTAGCCCCATTGGTGTGGGAAGAAAAGCATGAGGAATCCTTCCGCCAGCTGAGAACAGCCCTGACCGGAGAGGAAATCCTAGCGTACCCTGACTACAGCCGCCCATTCATCCTCTACACCGACGCCAGCAATGTGGGCTTGGGGGCTGTTCTATCCCAGGTCCAAGACAGAAGGGAAAAGGTAATAGCTTATGCTAGCCGAAAACTCCGACCGACTGAGAGGAACCCTGAGAACTACATCTCCTTCAAGCTTGAGCTCTTGGCACTGGTGTGGGCTATCACCGAGCGGTTCCGCCATTACCTGGCAGCAGCCAAGTTCACCGCGTACACAGACAATAACCTGCTGACCCATCTAGATACGGCCAAGCTGGGCGCGTTGGAGCAGCGGTGGGTGACCAGGTTAGCCAACTACGATTTCACCATCAAGTACCGGGCCGGCCGTACCAACGTCAATGCCAATGCACTCTCCCGGATGCCCCACCTGTCGGAAGAGGGGCCAGAGGATGATGACCTCGAAGAGATCGAGTTGCCTGCATTTCACCGGCCATTCACTGAGAAGGTGCACGTCTACCAACAACGGGTGAACCTGGATCCGCTGCCCCGACAGGACTGGCAGGAAGCTCAGGACCAGGCACCTGCTGTCCGCCTGGTCAAGACTCTAGTGGAACAGGGTTCTGCTGGGATAGACCCTGCTGCCCCTGCCGAAGCCCAACGTCTGTGGCAAGAACGGACCCGACTATACCTACACCAGGGGAAGTTGTATCGCGAGCTGATTAATCCAAAGACTCACGAGAAGATCCGCCAGCTGGTGATTCCCCAGGCTAACGTGCCCACCGTCCTGCAAGCATACCATGATGGTGCAGTGCACTTCGGGTGGAAGAAGCTAGAGATGTTGTTAAGAGAGCGGTTCTATTGGAGTGGAATGCGGGAATCTGTGGAGGCCTGGTGCCGAGAATGTGGCCCTTGCGCATTGAGAAGGAAGGACGAGGCCAGCCAGAAGGCACCCCTACACCCGATCATTACACACCAACCGCTGGAGCTGGTTGCCCTTGACCATGTAAAGCTCACCCCCAGCCGAAGTGGGTACACCTACGCTCTGACCATCGTAGACCACTACTCGAGGTTCCTGGTGGTTGTCCCAGTTAAGGACTTAACCGGCCGCACCGCTGCTAAGGCTTTCCAGGCTTATTTCTGTTGACCGCATTGGTACCCGGAGAGGGTGCTTACCGACCAGGGTCCGGCCTTTGAAGCAGAGGTATTCCAGGAATTCTGCCAGTTGTACGGCTGCAAGAAAATCCGGACCACGCCTTACCACGCCCAAACCAATGGCATTTGTGAAAAGATGAACCACTTGGTCCTGGGCCTCCTCAAGACGTTACCACTGGAAGAGCGGAACCTGTGGCTGGAGAAGCTACCTGACCTGGTCGATATGTACAACAACATCCCTTCCAGCTCTACGAAATGCACTCCAGCATACCTGATGAGAGCTCGTCCCGGCCGGCTACCAGTGGATCTGGAAATGGGCTTGGAAGCTTCAGAAGCACTCCTGTCGACAGCTGAATGGGACACTCGGCGGAGGACACAGTACCGACAGGTCCAGGAGTATGTTGAAAAGAACTTGTGCCGGAGTCGGGGACAACAGGAGCAGTGCTTCAACAAGAAGGCGCCTGCCGGTTCCTTCCAACCTGGGGATGTAGTGCTGAAGCGGAAAAGAAGGGCCCACAAGCTGGATGATCAATGGGAAAAAACCCCGTATGTAGTCCAGCCCACAGGATGGGAGAATGGGAAGGCCTACCAGATCAGCCGTGACCAGGGGGGGACTTTGGCCACGGTTTCCCGAGACCACCTGAAGAAGTGCCCACCAGCATTGAGAGTAGCGGATGAGGCTCCAGTTCCCAGTCCAGTGGAGAAGGAAAAAGAGGTAATCCACACCATGATGGGTGATTTTCCAGCAGACTGGCCTACACAGAACGGTGCGGTGATCCTTCCAGTGATACTGTTCCCACAACCCGTGGATGAAGAAATGATGGAAACGGTTAACCGCGAGCCAGTGCCCAGGGATGTACCTGTACCCAGCTCCCCTACGCCTCCGCCTGCCCCACATGATAGCAGGGAGGAGGAAATGACTGTTCCCTCTGCCCCACTGCCTGTCACCACTGACACCGGACCCCGAAGGTCCACTCGCCCCAACCTAGGTAGACCCCCACTTAGGTACAGGGAAACTACTCTTTAAAAGGGGGGGGCTTTATGTGTTGAGTGTACCAGTTTGAAAGTTTTAAATGATAAGTAAAGATGATCAACCAAAGAAGTTTACCTGAATGAACCGTGATTAAACCGGCCGTTGCCGGCAACTGTTGTCCCCGTAGGGACTGTGCAACCATTGCGTAAGGAACTGCTTACGGACAAGCCCGAGAACTTGCAGGGCAACCACAAACTTAGTGCAATGTAAATAAAAATGTTTGTTGGCTTGACACCGTTACCGCCTCCGGAGAGGCTGATTTGGGAGGATGGGCCTGGAGGAAAGGGATGGCCTAGGCCCGCCACTACCGTAACCGGTGGCGATCCTCCGGGGGTTCAGGGGTCCCCTTGGACGTGGGCCCCCTGAAAGAGACAGAACCCGCTCGGGCAACTTGGTGCTGGACTGGGGTCAAGGGGTGCTGCCCGCTTCTTAGGGGCAGCATCAGGGCCAGGTTGTTTGGGTGGGAGAAGAGCGGAAGCTGTACCGTTGTAAAATGTTTATGATGCTTTTACATGTTTTACCGTTTTATTCTTTTTCAGTTGTGAAAATAAAACCGGTGATGGACGGGCAGCCCGCGGACGGTCTGCATTTTACTATAGGGGAATGTGGCGCCCTGGACAAGCCAGGTCGTCACAGGTACTACACCAACACACTCTACACTCCGGCTAGGCACACCGAAGCTAAACACAAATCCTAGTTGCCTTCCTCCAGGGGCTGATGTCCACACCAGGGGGTGGGCCAGGCGGTTGATCCCACCCACCGAGGAGTTCACAGTCCTGGAGGCGGGAAAAGGAGTCAGATTAGAGATCAGTTTTGGAGTTAGAGAAGTGAAGAGGAGAGGAGACTGACCGTGTCCGGGTGTGTGGCCCGGGCACTCAGCAAGGTTGGCAGACGGTGGTGACCTTCTGCAGGAGAGGCTGATTGGAGTGAACCGTACGGACCGGGGATGGGCGGTGGCCCGCCGGTACCAGATCGGGGAGTGAAGAGAAGCCAGCACCATCCGGCAGGGCCTACGGACCCCGACCAGGCTAGGAGTCGCCGTAAAACCGGTCAAATCCGTTAGCGACAGGAACCTCCAGGGTTTCCCAGCAGTCAAGACCCGATTGAAGGCAACAGCTCACACCGTAGAGGGAAGCACAGTCACCGCCAAGGCTACAGTTCCCAGGGCCAGAGCCTGCGGGCAAAAGGGGCTCCCTCAGCATCCATCCAAGCTGGGGAGCGGGTTACCGGTGGGAAGCCCGCTAGATTTTGGGGGAATAAAAGGGGTCCAACACCACATCCCCACAGGTGCACACCCACCCATCAAAGAGAGCTATAAGCCAATACCACCTTCACATTGCCAGTGTACCAAGGACATGTTGAGCAACATGAAGGCGGCTGGGGTTATCCGTGACAGTTGTAGCCTTTGGGCAGCTCTGTTGATCCTGTTAAAAAAGAAGGACGGCACCACTCCCCGTATTGAGGAATCGCTAGCTGCATTGAGAACTGCAAATTATTTTTCTACCCTTGATCTCACTAGTCACTATTGGCAAGTGTCCGTTGCTGAGGCAGACCGGGAGAAGACCGCCTTCGCCACCCCTATGGGTCTCTGCGAGTTCAAAAGCATGCCCTTCGAGCTGTGCAATGCGCCAGGAACCTTCCAGAGGCTGATGGAATGCTGCTTGGGACAAGATTTTAGGGTGTATAAAAGGGGAGATTAGATCCCGTGATCCCAACGTATTGTTACACCTCTATAAATCACTTGTAAGGCTACATCTGGAATATGGGAACCAGTTTTGGGCTCCACATTTTAATAAGGACATTCAGAAGTTAGAGTCAGTTCAAAGGTGGGCAACTAGACTACTACAAGGAATGGAAGGCCTCCCATATGATGACAAGTTGAAAAAGTTATTAAGTGATTATTGGCTGCAATGGGGCTTTCTGGCTGGTGCCAGCCTCTCTTCTTAGCACACAGGAACCACAATCCCTACACCATGCTTCAATGGATTCTCTCATCCCAGCCCAGTAAAACTACATATTTTACACAGTCATAAGCAGCCAAAAGGGATCTATTCTATTCAATTGCAAATGATCTAGATAAGACTGAGAATAAGATACTGCACGGGACATAGCAGAGTTGGTCAAGTTGAGTGGAGATGAGTTTGCTATTTGGCACAGCTTTTTGCATCAATAAAGCAAGTAAAAGGTGTGAAAGATAAAAAAAAGGGTGAAAGTGTGAAAAGTGAATTGGCCAAATTGAGGTGCATATAAAGTTTTTGCTTTCTTTCAATTCACTAATGGGGCTCATTTGAATCAGGTGAATTGAGTTCTGCTTTTGGAAACTGGGTTAAGAAGGGGTGCACCGGTCCTGGAGGTACTGCAATACCAGGTCAATGCGTGCAGTGGACAGAGCAAGATTTTTTCCATCTCCTTGTTCTAAAAATCCATTTAATATATGGTCCCCAGAGAGGGGACGTATCAGATATTAAACTGATAAGAACAGATTTAATTTTTTTTTTTTTCTGTTTATCAGTAGGACTTCAAAATAACAAAGGTGATCGCCTCCCGTTGCCTGGGAACCGTCCAGGCACAAGAGGGCTATGTGTCACCAGAAGGCGCACACACTTCCTCAAGGCCGGCAGACGTGCAATCCCAGGCACCTTCCAGTACCGACCAAGGTAGCGTCCTCCGAAACTACACTTGATCTTAGCCAAAAGGCCGAGAAGCTATAACCCGAATTGGTTACGGCCTTGAGTGGCACCCTGGCCTATACCGGACACATCTTAGGGAGAGGGAGACAAACCCACGCCTACAGAAGACATTTTGTCACCCAAGCCAACCCTTGAAAAGGCTGTTTTGCAGAGCAAAAACAAGAAGAATGGTGCTTTTTGCAGCCGCCGCCCACTGCAATGAATCTGAATAACTCCTCCTTTTGGACACAAGCACCTCCCCTCCCCCTTGCAGTCTTTCCAATTCATGATACAAAAAGACGGACGGACAGGACAGGACAGGACAGGCTGCCTGACTTTCCGTCACTGCCACCCTTTGCCATCCTTGCCCGTAGAAAGCCCTTTCATCATCCCCAAACCCTAATCTTTTCCCTTCCCTTCCCAGATGCGTCTCACTCCCTTTCATTAGGAAGTGAGCGCAGCCTTTTCTCCGTTCTGCACATGCGCGACGTTAAACACAAATGCGCAGGCGTGCGTTCCATTACCCTCACTGCATTCCACTCCCATACAGGAAGTGGGCGCAGCTATTACTACGGTCGCACATAAAAGAACCCACGGCCACCACTGCACATAGCTGACTCCACCACAGGACACCCACTTCTACACCAACGCAGGTAAGACAGGATCGGCACCTCTATGCTCCCGTTACAATCAGGCTCAGTCACCATGTGATAACGCTCTCAACTCTTTAGTTGCAGGCTCCCCTTGCTTCACCTCCACTGGCTGTGCTGCCATTTCCTCTCCCACCTGGAAGGTATACTTTATTCCACTATTTTCCTGTTTCTCTCTTCCCCCTTTTCCCATAACCTACTTTTATCTGCATTTGTGGGGTATCTATATGCTATTTACATCATAGTTTTATTCATTAATATGGAAGGGAAGAGTGCCCATGAGAGTGTTGAACTGCGGAGAGCAAGAGATTAAGCTGCTCCGATTTGCCACCATTGATAAGCTGTTCTCAGTAGATACACATGCTATCCAAACAGCAGCATCCACCATTGCTTCAGCCCACCCATTCAGTGACAGCTCACCAAGTCAGCCAGAGGAGTGGTGTAAGGAATTACACGTAGGCACTGACTCCACACCTTCACATCACAAGAAGGGGGTCTACAGGCTAGTGCAAGAATACGAGCAAGTCTTCAGCAAACATCCGCTAGACTTTTGAAGAATAAAAGGGGTCAAACACTACATCCCCACAAGTGCACACCCACCCATCAAAGAGAGATATAAGCCAAAACTACCTGCACATTACCAGTGTACCAAGGACATGTTGAGCAACATGAAGGAGGCTGGGGTTATCCGTGACAGTTGTAGCCTCTGGGCAGCTCCGTTGGTCCTGTTAAAGAAGAAGGACAGCACCACTCCCCTGTATTGAGGAATAGCTAGCTGCATTGAGAACTGCAAATTATTTTTCTACCCTTGATCTCACTAGTCGCTATTGGCAAGTGTCCGTTGCTGAGGCAGACCGGGAGAAGACCGCCTTTGCCACCCCGATGGGTCTCTGCGAGTTCAAAAGCATGCCCTTCGAGCTGTGCAATTTGCCAGGAACCTTCCAGAGGCTGATGGAATGCTGCTTGGGACACCGAAACTTTGAAACGGTACTGCTATACCTTTATGATGTTATTGTTTATACTAAAGCAAACAAGATTTTAGGGTGTATAAAAAGGGAGATTAGATCCGGTGATCCCAACGTATTGTTACCCCTCTATAAATCACTTGTAAGGCCACATCTGGAATATGGGGTAAAGTCCTGAGCAGGTTGATAACCATTGGTATGAGCATGGTAGGGTGTAGTGCGCATCTTCCTGCATCGGTAAAAGCTGCAGAAGTCCTTGAAGATTTCCGCTTCAAAGGCTGTGCCTTGATCTGTGAGGACTCTCTCTGAGTAGCCATGAGGTCTGCATAAGTGTGCTTGGAAGACCTTCGCTGCAGTATGGGCCATTAGATCTTTGACTTGTACCACAACCATAAATCTCGAGTAGTTGTCTACCATCGTAAGTGCATACGTGAGCTCGCCTCGATATTCTGCAACAAAACTCCCTTTTTCGATTTCAGTTTCAGCAAACACTCCTCTTCCTGTAGAAAATATTTATCATTACCTAAGACAGTCATTCTAATGCATAACAATATTAAGGCAATTTAGTTAAAACTTGTTTTAACTCACCTTTAAGGGGATTGATGTATTTCATGGTCAATCCAGGTTTGTCAGTGATGGCACTGACATAATGTATGGCGTCTTTTTCGGGCGTTATCCTTTGCCTTTTCATTGTGAAAATCCAGTTGCCTATATTTATAGAGGTGTAACAATACGTTGGGATCACGGGATCTAATCTCCCTTTTTATACACCCTAAAATCTTGTCCCAAGCAGCATTCCATCAGCCTCTGGAAGGTTCCTGGCGCATTGCACAGCTCGAAGGGCATGCTTTTGAACTCGCAGAGACCCATAGGGGTGGCGAAGGCGGTCTTCTCCCGGTCTGCCTCAGCAACGGACACTTGCCAATAGTGACTAGTGAGATCAAGGGTAGAAAAATAATTTGCAGTTCTCAATGCAGCTAGCGATTCCTCAATACGGGGAGTGGTGCCGTCCTTCTTTTTTAACAGGATCAACAGAGCTGCCCAAAGGCTACAACTGTCACGGATAACCCCAGCCGCCTTCATGTTGCTCAACATGTCCTTGGTACACTGGCAATGTGAAGGTGGTATTGGCTTATAGCTCTCTTTGATGGGTGGGTGTGCACCTGTGGGGATGTGGTGTTGGACCCCTTTTATTCCCCCAAAATCTAGTGGGCTTCCCACCGGTAACCCGCTCCCCAGCTTGGATGGATGCTGAGGGAGCCCCTTTTGCTCGCAGGCTCTGGCCCTGGGAACTGTAGCCTTGGCGGTGACTGTGCTTCCCTCTACGGTGTGAGCTGTTGCCTTCAATCGGGTCTTGACTGCTGGGAAACCCTGGAGGTTCCTGTCGCTAACGGATTTGACCGGTTTTACGGCGACTCCTAGCCTGGTCGGGGTCCATAGGCCCTGCCGGATGGTGCTGGCTTCTCTTCACTCCCCGATCTGGTACCGGCGGGCCACCGCCCATCCCCGGTCCGTACGGTTCACTCCAATCAGCCTCTCCTGCAGAAGGTCACCACCGTCTGCCAACCTTGTTGAGTGCCCGGGCCACACACCCGGACACGGTCAGTCTCCTCTCCTCTTCACTTCTCTAACTCCAAAACTGATCTCTAATCTGACTCCTTTTCCCGCCTCCAGGACTGTGAACTCCTCGGTGGGTGGGATCAACCGCCTGGCCCACCCCCTGGTGTGGACATCAGCCCCTGGAGGAAGGCAACTAGGATTTGTGTTTAGCTTCGGTGTGCCTAGCCGGAGTGTAGAGTGTGTTGGTGTAGTACCTGTGACGACCTGGCTTGTCCAGGGCGCCACATTCCCCTATAGTAAAATGCAGACCGTCCGCGGGCTGCCCGTCCATCACCGGTTTTATTTTCACAACTGAAAAAGAATAAAACGGTAAAACATGTAAAAGCATCATAAACATTTTACAACGGTACAGCTTCCGCTCTTCTCCCACCCAAACAACCTGGCCCTGATGCTGCCCCTAAGAAGCGGGCAGCACCCCTTGACCCCAGTCCAGCACCAAGTTGCCCGAGCGGGTTCTGTCTCTTTCAGGGGGCCCACGTCCAAGGGGACCCCTGAACCCCCGGAGGATCGCCACCGGTTACGGTAGTGGCGGGCCTAGGCCATCCCTTTCCTCCAGGCCCATCCTCCCAAATCAGCCTCTCCGGAGGCGGTAACGGTGTCAAGCCAACAAACATTTTTATTTACATTGCACTAAGTTTGTGGTTGCCCTGCAAGTTCTCGGGCTTGTCCGTAAGCAGTTCCTTACGCAATGGTTGCACAGTCCCTACGGGGACAACAGTTGCCGGCAACGGCCGGTTTAATCACGGTTCAATCAGGTAAACTTCTTTGGTTGATCATCTTTACTTATCATTTAAAACTTTCAAACTGGTACACTCAACACATAAAGCCCCCCCCCCTTTTAAAGAGTAGTTTCCCTGTACCTAAGTGGGGGTCTACCTAGGTTGGGGCGAGTGGACCTTCGGGGTCCGGTGTCAGTGGTGACAGGCAGTGGGGCAGAGGGAACAGTCAGTTCCTCCTCCCTGCTATCATGTGGGGCAGGCGGAGGCGTAGGGGAGCTGGGTACAGGTACATCCCTGGGCACTGGCTCGCGGTTAACCGTTTCCATCATTTCTTCATCCACGGGTTGTGGGAACAGTATCACTGGAAGGATCACCGCACCGTTCTGTGTAGGCCAGTCTGCTGGAAAATCACCCATCATGGTGTGGATTACCTCTTTTTCCTTCTCCACTGGACTGGGAACTGGAGCCTCATCCGCTACTCTCAATGCTGGTGGGCACTTCTTCAGGTGGTCTCGGGAAACCGTGGCCAAAGTCCCCCCCTGGTCACGGCTGATCTGGTAGGCCTTCCCATTCTCCCATCCTGTGGGCTGGACTACATACGGGGTTTTTTCCCATTGATCATCCAGCTTGTGGGCCCTTCTTTTCCGCTTCAGCACTACATCCCCAGGTCGGAAGGAACCGGCAGGCGCCTTCTTGTTGAAGCACTGCTCCTGTTGTCCCCGACTCCGGCACAAGTTCTTTTCAACATACTCCTGGACCTGTCGGTACTGTGTCCTCCGCCGAGTGTCCCATTCAGCTGTCGACAGGAGTGCTTCTGAAGCTTCCAAGCCCATTTCCAGATCCACTGGTAGCCGGCCGGGACGAGCTCTCATCAGGTATGCTGGAGTGCATTTCGTAGAGCTGGAAGGGATGTTGTTGTACATATCGACCAGGTCAGGTAGCTTCTCCAGCCACAGGTTCCGCTCTTCCAGTGGTAACGTCTTGAGGAGGCCCAGGACCAAGTGGTTCATCTTTTCACAAATGCCATTGGTTTGGGCGTGGTAAGGCGTGGTCCGGATTTTCTTGCAGCCGTACAACTGGCAGAATTCCTGGAATACCTCTGCTTCAAAGGCCGGACCCTGGTCGGTAAGCACCCTCTCCGGGTACCAATGCGGTCAACAGAAATAAGCCTGGAAAGCCTTAGCAGCGGTGCGGCCGGTTAAGTCCTTAACTGGGACAACCACCAGGAACCTCGAGTAGTGGTCTACGATGGTCAGAGCGTAGGTGTACCCACTTCGGCTGGGGGTGAGCTTTACATGGTCAAGGGCAACCAGCTCCAGCGGTTGGTGTGTAATGATCGGGTGTAGGGGTGCCTTCTGGCTGGCCTCGTCCTTCCTTCTCAATGCGCAAGGGCCACATTCTCGGCACCAGGCCTCCACAGATTCCCGCATTCCACTCCAATAGAACCGCTCTCTTAACAACATCTCTAGCTTCTTCCACCCGAAGTGCACTGCACCATCATGGTATGCTTGCAGGACGGTGGGCACGTTAGCCTGGGGAATCACCAGCTGGCGGATCTTCTCGTGAGTCTTTGGATTAATCAGCTCGCGATACAACTTCCCCTGGTGTAGGTATAGCCGGGTCCGTTCTTGCCACAGACGTTGGGCTTCGGCAGGGGCAGCAGGGTCTATCCCAGCAGAACCCTGTTCCACTAGAGTCTTGACCAGGCGGACAGCAGGTGCCTGGTCCTGAGCTTCCTGCCAGTCCTGTCGGGGCAGCGGATCCAGGTTCACCCGTTGTTGGTAGACGTGCACCTTCTCAGTGAATGGCCGGTGAAATGCAGGCAACTCGATCTCTTCGAGGTCATCATCCTCTGGCCCCTCTTCCGACAGGTGGGGCATCCGGGAGAGTGCATTGGCATTGACGTTGGTACGGCCGGCCCGGTACTTGATGGTGAAATCGTAGTTGGCTAACCTGGTCACCCACCGCTGCTCCAACGCGCCCAGCTTGGCCGTATCTAGATGGGTCAGCAGGTTATTGTCTGTGTACGCGGTGAACTTGGCTGCTGCCAGGTAATGGCGGAACCGCTCGGTGATAGCCCACACCAGTGCCAAGAGCTCAAGCTTGAAGGAGATGTAGTTCTCAGGGTTCCTCTCAGTCGGTCGGAGTTTTCGGCTAGCATAAGCTATTACCTTTTCCCTTCTGTCTTGGACCTGGGATAGAACAGCCCCCAAGCCCACATTGCTGGCGTCGGTGTAGAGGATGAATGGGCGGCTGTAGTCAGGGTACGGTAGGATTTCCTCTCCGGTCAGGGCTGTTCTCAGCTGGCGGAAGGATTCCTCATGCTTTTCTTCCCACACCAATGGGGCTACTAGGGATCTACCACCCTTGGTCTGTCCTACGAGGAGGTCTTGCATGGGGGCAGCCATCTTTGTGTACCCCTTAATGAAGCGACGGTAATATCCCACCAGGCCCAGAAACTGCCTCACTTCCCTCACTGTGGTCGGTCTCGGCCAGTCTTGGATGGCGGTGATCTTCTCGGGGTTGGGGGCGACACCTTCCGCACCAACCACATGTCCTAGGTACTGCACTCTGGGTTTCAGCAGATGACACTTTGAGGGCTTCAACTTCATCCCATACTTGGCAAGGGACGCGAACACCTCGGCTAGGTGCTCCAGGTGGGCTTCATACGTCTGTGAGTACACAATCACATCATCCAAGTACAGCAAAACGGTTCCATAGGCAGTCTTCTCTCGGTCTTCCGGTGCCACGGCCACCTGCCAGTACCCGCTGGTGAGGTCAAGGGTGGAGAAGTAGTTAGCGGTTCTCAGCGAGGCCAGGGACTCTTTGATGCGGGGCAGAGGGTAAGCATCCTTATGCGTTATCTGGTTAATCTTCCGGTAATCCACACACATCCACATGGTGCCATCCTTCTTCTTAACCAGCACCAACGGAGCGGCCCAGGGACTACAGCTGTCCCTAATAACCCCTGCCTCCTTCATGTTCCTCAACATGTCTTTGGCGCATTGGTAGTGCGCAGGGGGAATAGGCCTGTATCTCTCTTTAATAGGGGAGTGTGTACCGGTAGGGATGTGGTGTTGAACCCCTTTAATCTGCCCAAAATCTAGAGGGTGCTTGCTAAAAACCCGCTCATACTCCTGTACCACCCGGTATACCCCTTCCTTGTGGTGTATGGGGGTATCATCAGTGCCGACATGTAGCTCTCGATACCACTCGCCTAACTCCCCCAGGGATGAGTGGGAACCGGCAGCAGGCGGTGTGACCGGGGGAACGGCTTCATGGATCGTGTGGGGATCTAGAGTGAGCAATTTGGCAAGGGTAGCGTACCGGGTGGTGCATGAATGCACACATATTGGTTTTATAATCTTATTGTATTACTTTATATTCTTATTTCACTTGTGCATATCTCCACCATAATCCTGGCTAAGAAATATAGCTTTTTTTGGGGTACACAGGTAGTAAGGTCTTCTTTCTATTTCTTTAGGGGTGATATAGCCTGGTGGAACTCTAGACCTCTAACATTATATATGCACCCTTTTTCTTTATGGTTCTTGGACACCTTATAACATTCTTCCATACATATATATCTTTCTCATAAATTATAAATAATTAGGCATTTTTATATATTTTATTTACATTTTCATAAATAACTTTTTACAAAGCATGGGGGACATTCTCACATACATATAATTTTCATGTACGCATTCTGAAAATTTACGCATAAACCGTACACACTCCTTTTTGTAACAATTTCTATAACTCATTCGCTGAACTCTCATCCCGGATATTCATTCTTACACCGAATTTCCTGTTATAACACAACATTCATGATTTTTATTCAATTTATTTTTATTTTTTAGGTTTATTAGTAGTGATGAGCGAGTACTAAAAAGCTCGGGTGCTCGAAGCTCGGGCCGAGCCTCCCAAGATACTCGTGTACTCGGCCCGAGCACCGAGCCCAATGTTATCCTATGGGAGACCCGAGTATTTTTGTGAAATGACCACCGGCAGCATGTAGAAACCCTAAAAATGGCACAAAAGTCTCCGAAGAGTGCTCAAATGACATGGCAACAGCATGGGGAAGACCCCTTGAAGCATTTATCACTCAAAAGTCACAGCTGTGAATAATTTTGTCCGCGTTTTACGCCATTTTTACGGACTCACCAGAAAACCTTCCAAAATGACACCAAAATGATTTTTCATAGCGGAAATGTTAAGGGCACATACCCAATAGTGAGATAGAGCTAATGTATGTTACTTTTTGAGATCAATACATGAAAGATTTTACGTAAAACATTGTGTGGCACTCCGATGTCCCTGAGAAGAGACGTACATAAAGGCCTCTGAGTCTAATGTGCCCATTTTGAGGAACTGAGTCTTTGTAGTATTTTCCTTTGCCAGGGCAGTCCAAAATTGTGAGGTTCACCAATGCCCCTGCATACAGACGTGCATGATGGCCTGTAAACCTGAAGTGCCCATTGTAAGGAAGTGGGTCTATTGTAGTATAGCCCTTAGGCAGGGCAGCCAAAAATTGGGAGGCTCCACGTTGTCCCTGGATAGAGACGTGCATGAGGGCCTCAAAACATTAAGTGTCCAGTGTCAGGAAGTGGGTGTATTATAGTATAGCCCTTAGGCAGGGCAGCCAAAAATTGGGAGGCTCCACGTTGTCCCTGGATAGAGACGTGCATGAGGGCCTGTAAACCTGAAGTGCCCATTGGAAGGAAGTGGGTCTTTTGTAGTATAGCCCTTTGGCAGGGCAGCCAAAAATTGGGAGGCTCCACGTTGTCCCTGGATAGAGACGTGCATGAGGGCCTGTAAACCTGAAGTGCCCATTGGAAGGAAGTGGGTCTTTTGTAGTATAGCCCTTTGGCAGGGCAGCCAAAAATTGGGAGGCTCCACGTTGTCCCTGGATAGAGACATGCATGAGGGCCTCAAAACATTAAGTGTCCATTGTCAGGAAGTGGGTGTATTATAGTATAGCCCTTAGGCAGGGCAGCCAAAAATTGGGAGGCTCCACGTTGTCCCTGGATAGAGACGTGCATGAGGGCCTGTAAACCTGAAGTGCCCATTGGAAGGAAGTGGGTCTTTTGTAGTATAGCCCTTTGGCAGGGCAGCCAAAAATTGGGAGGCTCCACGTTGTCCCTGGATAGAGACGTGCATGAGGGCCTCAAAACATTAAGTGTCCATTGTCAGGAAGTGGGTGTATTATAGTATAGCCCTTTGGCAGGGCAGCCAAAAATTGGGAGGCTCCACGTTGTCCCTGGATAGAGACGTGCATGAGGGCCTCAAAACATTAAGTGTCCATTGTCAGGAAGTGGGTGTATTATAGTATAGCCCTTAGGCAGGGCAGCCAAAAATTGGGAGGCTCCACGTTGTCCCTGGATAGAGACGTGCATGAGGGCCTCAAAACATTAAGTGTCCATTGTCAGGAAGTGGGTCTTTTGTAGTATAGCCCTTTGGCAGGGCAGCCAAAAATTGGGAGGCTCCACGTTGTCCCTGGATAGAGACGTGCATGAGGGCCTCAAAACATTAAGTGTCCATTGTCAGGAAGTGGGTGTATTATAGTATAGCCCTTAGGCAGGGCAGCCAAAAATTGGGAGGCTCCACGTTGTCCCTGGATAGAGACGTGCATGAGGGCCTCAAAACATTAAGTGTCCATTGTCAGGAAGTGGGTCTTTTGTAGTATAGCCCTTTGGCAGGGCAGCCAAAAATTGGGAGGCTCCACGTTGTCCCTGGATAGAGACGTGCATGAGGGCCTCAAAACATTAAGTGTCCATTGTCAGGAAGTGGGTGTATTATAGTATAGCCCTTTGGCAGGGCAGCCAAAAATTGGGAGGCTCCACATTGTCCCTGCATAGAGACGTGCATGAGGGCCTCAAAACATTGTTCCCATTGCAAAGGAGCGGGTCTCCTGTCGTTGTAATGTCCATTCTGCAAAGAATGGGCGAAAAAATTTACCACTGGGGGTATACCTGAAACAAAGGCCTAACTCTTGTAACGGTCATCATGGTGGCGCATGAGGAGAAGGAGGAGCAGTCCAGCGATTATCCAAAGTCCAGAAGTGTGTACCCATGGGTGACTGGAGGTACATGGCAAATTCCCGTTACAAACTTTAAATTCCGCTCTCATTTGCTGGTGGTGTGGTGAAGTCTGGCCCAATCCAACCCTTGTTCGTCTTGATCAGAGTCAGCCTGTCAGCATTTTCAGTTGACAGGCGGGTGCGTTTATCTGTAATGATTCCACCTGCGGCACTAAAAACACGCTCTGACAAAACGCTAGCGGCAGGGCAGGCCAGGACTTCCAAGGCGTAGAGAGCCAATTCATGCCACGTGTCCACCTTGGATACCCAATAATTGTAAGGCACAGAGGAATGTCGGAGTACAGTTGTTCGATCTGCAAGGTACTCCTTGAGCATCTGGGCAAACTTAGGATTTCTTGTGGCACTACCCCGCACCTCAGGGGCTGTGGTACGTGAGGGGCTGAGAAAACTGTCCCACATCTTAAAGACTGTTCCCCTACCTCTGGCGGATTGGACTTGTGCCTCTCTCGGCTGTACGCCTTGGTTGTCCACTGATTCCTTACCTATGCCGCTAGCGTTTTGTGAGGGGAATGCTTTGCCTACTTCCGTGACTATGGCCTTCCGGAACTGCTGCATTTTGGTTGACCTCTCCGCCTCGGGAATAAGAGACATAAAGTTCTCCTTGTAGCGTGGGTCTAACAGTGTTACCAACCAGTAATGATTGTCGGCCAAGATGTTCTTAACGCGAGGGTCACGAGACAGGCAGCTTACCATAAAGTCAGCCATGTGCGCCAGACTCTTAACAGCCAGGACTTCAGTAGCCTGACCAACACGTTGACTGAACATGCTGTCCTCCTCCTCCTCCTCCTCCTCCTCCTCATCTACCCTGTCCTCTGGCCAGCCACGCTGAACCGAGGATATGACTGGTGTGCATGTCATATCCTCAATTTGGCCGGAGATTTGCTCCATGTCTTCATCCTCCTCCTCGTCATAGTCCTCCACTGCACGTTGTGATGAGACGAGGCTGGGCTGTGTGTTATCACCCACACCCACTACTGTTTCTTGCTGCAACTCATCGCGCTCCGCCTGCAATGCATCATGTTTGGTTTTGAGCAGAGACCGTTTTAGAAGGCAGAGTAGCGGTATGGTGACGCTAATAATGGCGTCATCACCACTCACCATCTTGGTGGAGTCCTCAAAGTTTTGGAGGATGGTACATAGGTCGGACATCCATCTCCACTCCTCAGGTGTTATGTGTGGAGTTTGACCCATTTCCCGACGGCTTAGGTGATGCAGGTACTCAACAACTGCCCTCTTCTGCTCACATATCCTGACCAACATGTGCAGAGTTGAATTCCAACGCGTGGGGACATCACACACCAGTCTGTGAGCCGGAAGATGCAAACTGCGCTGAAAGCCGGCAAGGCCGGCTGAAGCAGTAGGTGACTTTCGAAAATGTGCAGACAGGCGGCGAACTTTTACCAGCAGATCAGACAGCTCTGGGTATGACTTTAGAAACCGCTGAACCACGAGGTTGAGCACATGGGCCACGCATGGAACATGTGTCAGCTGGCCTCGCCTCAAAGCCGCCACCAGGTTCCGGCCATTGTCACACACGACCTTTCCTGGCTTTAGGTTCAGAGGTGTGAGCCAGTGATCTGCCTGCTGTTTCAGAGCTGTCCACAGATCTTCTGCATTGTGGGGTTTGTCACCTATGCAGATTAGCTTCAGCACAGCCTGTTGCCGCTTCGCCGAGGCAGTGCTGCAGTGCTTCCAGCTTGGGACTGGTGTGGAGGGTACAGTGGATGAGGATGCGCAGGAGGAGGAGGAGGCTGAAGAGCATGACATTCCGGAGCTGTAGAGTGTGGGTGAAACACTGACTGAGGTAGGGCCTGCAAACCTTGGTGTGGGAAGGACGTGTTCCGTCCCTCGCTCAGACTGGGTCCCAGCTTCCACAATATTAACCCAGTGTGCCATCAACGAGATGTAGAGGCCTTGCCCACAAGCACTTGTCCACGTGTCTGTGGTTAGGTGGACTTTGGGTGAAACAGCGTTGTTCAGGGCACGTGTGATGTTTTGTGACACGTGGTTATGCAACGCGGGGACGGCACACCGGGAGAAATAGTGGCGGCTGGGGACCGAGTAACGTGGGACAGCTGCCGCCATCAGGTCGCGGAATGCTTCTGTCTCCACCAGCCTAAAAGGCAACATTTCCAGCGCAAGCAGTCGCGAAATGTTAGCATTTAGAACTGTGGCATGTGGGGTGTTGGCAGTGTATTTGCGCCTGCGTTCAAAGGTTTGCTGAATGGATAACTGAACGCTGCGCTGGGACAAGGACGTGCTTGATGATGGTGTTATTTCTGAGTAGGCAACTGCAGGTGCAGGACCGGAGGAGGCTTGTTCGCAGGCAGCATGGACAGGGGATTGGCTCGCATGCACAACCAGCGAAGACGTAGCAGTGACATTAGCAAGCACTGCTCCTCGACTCTGTTGTACTTCCCACAAAGTCGGGTGCTTGGCTGACATGTGCCTGATCATGCTGGTGGTGGTCAGGCTGCTAGTTTTGGTACCCCTGCTGATGCTGGCACGCCAGGTGTTGCAAATGGCCTTTTTAGAATCATCTGGATCCAACTTAAAAAACTGCCAGACTCGGGAAGACCTAACATTTGTACAGGCACCTTGTGTCGTGTTGTTGTTCCGGGGAACGGTTGCCTGACTTCTGCCTGGAGCCACCACCCTGCTTCTTACTGCCTGTTGGGATGCTACGCCTCCCTCCCCCTGTGCACTGCTGTCCTCGCTCTGCATATCCTCCTGCCAGGTTGGGTCAGTTACTGGATCATCCACCACGTCGTCTTCCTCTTCCGCACCCTGCTCCTCCTCCTGACTTCCTGACAATTGTGTCTCATCATCGTCCACCCCTTGTTGAGACACGTTGCCAACTTCGTGAGAACGTGGCTGCTCAAATATTTGGCCATCTGTACATACGATCTCCTCATGACCCACTTCAACATGAGCTGGCGAGAGGCCAGAATGTGCGAATGGAAACGTGAACAGCTCTTCCGAGTGTCCAAGTGTGGGATCATTAATGTCCGAGGACGTGTACTCAGCCTTGTGGTAGGAAGGAGGATCAGGTTCTGAAATGTGCGGTGCAGTATCACGGCTACTGACACTTGACCGTGTGGAAGACAGAGTGTTTGTGGTGGTGCCAATCTGACTGGAAGCATTATCCGCTATCCAACTAACAACCTGTTGACACTGGTCTTGGTTCAAGAGCGGTGTACTGCTGCGGTCCCCAAGAATTTGGGACAGGACGTGCGAGCGACTAGATGTGGCCCTTTGTTGTGGCAAAATTAGAGCTTGCCCACGACCTCGGCCTCTGCCTGCACCACCATCACGTCCACTTCCTTGTTCCTTGCCAACGCCCTTGCGCATTTTGCAATGCTGTGCTGACGTGTATTCACTAGACTTGGGCGTTATATCAAAGTTTGTGCAAATTGTGCACCTGTACGCTGCCACCGACAGGCACACACGTGCGGTTTTTAAATGCAAGCACGGACGCACTAAGAACCTAACAGGTTTTAGGAGCAAAAATTAATGACGAGAACTCTGACACTATCAGCCACTGCTGACTGACGTGTATTATACACTACACTTGTGCGTTATATAATAGTTTGGTAAAAACGCACACAAGTGCACCTGTACGCTGCCACCGACAGGCACACACGTGCGGTTTTTAAATGCAAGCACGGACGCACTAAGAACCTAACACAGGTTTTAGGAGCAAAAATTAATGACGAGAACTCTGACACTATCAGCCACTGCTGACTGACGTGTATTATACACTACACTTGTGCGTTATATAATAGTTTGGTAAAAACGCACACAAGTGCACCTGTACGCTGCCACCGACAGGCACACACGTGCGGTTTTTAAATGCAAGCACGGACGCACTAAGAACCTAACACAGGTTTTAGGAGCAAAAATTAATGACGAGAACTCTGACACTATCAGCCACTGCTGACTGACGTGTATTATACACTACACTTGTGCGTTATATAATAGTTTGGTAAAAACGCACACAAGTGCACCTGTACGCTGCCACCGACAGGCACACACGTGCGGTTTTTAAATGCAAGCACGGACGCACTAAGAACCTAACACAGGTTTTAGGAGCAAAAATTAATGACGAGAACTCTGACACTATCAGCCACTGCTGACTGACGTGTATTATACACTACACTTGTGCGTTATATAATAGTTTGGTAAAAACGCACACAAGTGCACCTGTACGCTGCCACCGACAGGCACACACGTGCGGTTTTTAAATGCAAGCACGGACGCACTAAGAACCTAACACAGGTTTTAGGAGCAAAAATTAATGACGAGAACTCTGACACTATCAGCCACTGCTGACTGACGTGTATTATACACTACACTTGTGCGTTATATAATAGTTTGGTAAAAACGCACACAAGTGCACCTGTACGCTGCCACCGACAGGCACACACGTGCGGTTTTTAAATGCAAGCACGGACGCACTAAGAACCTAACACAGGTTTTAGGAGCGACAATTGCTGAGAAGTCTGACACTATCAGGACTGTTTTAGACTGTGTACACCAGCCCCAGATATGATGAAGGCTGGTATACGGTCACCACTAGGAATGGCTATATACCCTGCCTGCCTGCCTGCCTGCCTGCCTGTATACTGCTACAATAGTCCTGACAAGGACTCTTTTGGTCACTAGCCTGTATTCCAACCTGGCTATACCCTGCCTGTATACAGCAACAATAGTCCTGAGAAGGACTCTGCTACTGTACTCCGACCTGGCTATACCCTGCCTGCCTGTATACAACTAGAATAGTCCTGAGAAGGACTTTTGGTCACACTGTTTGCAGCCCTGCTACGGAAATAGCTATAAAGGGCCGCAAACCTTTCCCTGAAGCAGCGACCCTCTCCCTGCACTGACTGTCTGGATAGCTGTGAGCAGAGCACAGCGCGCCCGCCGGTATAAAGGCTCGGTCACGCTGTGCAGGCCGGCCAATCACTGCAATTCCACAACTAACAGGGCTGTGGCATTGCAGTGGTCTGCCAGCCAATCCCTGCATGAGGGCTGGCTCTCAAAAGAGCGCCAACATGCAGGGATGAAGACCACGAGTACAGCACGAGTATCGCGAGATTACTCGGTCCCCGTCGAGTAGACCGAGTACAGTGATACTCGTGCGAGTACCGAGTAGTAACAAGCATGCTCGCTCATCACTATTTATTAGTAAAATGGCTTACACTCCCCTTTTTTCCACTTTTTTCTTCACTACTTTTATAAAGAAATTTTTCCTTTCTTTATTCTTAATGCAATTTTATATAGCAACACCACCATTTTTTGCCACGAACATAATTTTTCTTGTCCGTCATCCCGTTCACCCTTACAGGGTTGTGGACAGATGCACTTGTCACTACACTTCTAAGACTCAATACAGGGTCTGGAGCTCAATGCTCCCTTTTTGTTTTTTTTTTCTTCTTTTTTTTCTTTTTTTCATTTTGTCCTTCTTCTTCTTCTTTTTCTGATTTTTGTCTCAAAAAGCTGATGAAATTTGAAACACTATACCCCAGTGATTTTATAAATGTTTCTCAATATATCACTTGAGAACTTTTATGGCCGGTATTGTAACAGTTGACCATCCCGGCAGTATTTGAAATACAGCAGTCAGTCCTCTGACGTAGCTCCATATGTGTATATATAGAGGTTCTTCCTCCTTTGATTGCATACTGTTCTTTTTTTGCCCTGATGAAGGAGACAGTGATCTCTGAAACACATTGACCGGAAAAAAGAATAAAGAGATGAAATAATTAACATCAGTTTCCTTTGGTGACAGCGCGGCACGCACCCGATTTTCCTCCTATACGTTATTGCTCTTCTACTAGGGGCTGCGGCTGTCGCCATTTGTAACGTGCATTTAGGGGTTGTGACTGGCACAACCTTAATAGGTGAGTGCAACTACTATTAATTATTTGTTACCTTACCAGGTAAGACCCTAATTTGTGCGTCTGCTCCAGAGTTATTTCCCTGATTATTAATATCTGACAGGCAGTGATTGATCCTGCATTCTCACCTTCCTCTCTGTTGCACATTCTTATTGTTCCTATATGCTCTCTATTTCCATCAGACTTTTTTTGTCCTTCGGTGGGGCTCTAACATATGTGCACCATTTATTATTTATTTTTATGGATTCCTTTCTTTTTTCATGCTAGCGTTCATTATGCAGTAGTCATTCATGATATATCTTATATTTGTGAATCCATTAGGGCTCTATATGTCTGGTGCATCACATTGGGTCTTTTCAGTGCACAATAGGCACCTTTTTCTGTTATGCTCTGCTGCCACCTTATGGACATCCTATCAGTGATGCCAGAAAAAAATGGACATGTCTCCGTGCAGCAATCACGGACACGCGGGTACGCCGCACGGAGACACGTGCAGTGAAAAATCACTGATGTGTGAGCAGACCCATTCATTATAATGGATCTGCGTATCTCAGTGATTCTGTTATGTTTAAAAAAAAGCACAAACGTACCAGAATCACTGACGTGTGAAACAGGCCTTATAGTGTTTTGATTTATGTATGTATTATACAACTTCTGTGGATCTTGTATGAGTGACTTTTCTTCATTTTATTGGATTGTTTTAAAATATTGAAATAAAGTCACGCTTCCTATGCATCCTTTTGTATTCTGATTGGCTACTATAATACAGTTTTTAGGCACTGAGATCGATACCAGAGGCATGGTCTTCCGCTTACCAGAGGATAAGCTCAAAAGGCTAAGGGACATAATAGAAGGGTTTAGTGCTGTTAATAAGGTGGCATTAAGATAAATGAAATATATCTTCTCGGTCTTCTCGTTTTCTTGCTGAGTTGTGCCAATGGACAGAGTTTTTTCTAGACATTTGCTATTGGAAACTCAGGGAACCAAAGCTCCTGGATAGAGTTGCCACTGTACCCTCCTGTCCTCTGCACACTCCAACTCATTATAACTAAGCCATTATACTAGCAAACACTCAGTGTACCTAGTGGCATCCTATCTGTGGCTATTGGACTTTGCTATAGTCCCACTAGTGCAAAGACATTTGCAGAGCACGTCTGCCTGCATTGCACACTCCAACTTTTTTAAACTAAGCAATTTTACTAGCAAACACTCAGTGTACCTAGTGGCATCCTATACGTGGCTATTGGACTTTGCTATAGTCCGACTAGTGCCAAGACATTTGCAGAGCGCATCTGCCTGCGTTGCACACTCCAACTAATTTTAACTTAGCCATTATACTAGCAAACACTCAGTGTACCTAGTGGCATCCTATACGTGGCTATTGGACTTTGCTATAGTCCCACTAGTGCCAAGACATTTGCAGAGCGCATCTGCCTGCGTTGCACACTCCAACTAATTATAAGTAAGCCATTATACTAGCAAACACTCAGTGTACCTAGTGGCATCCTATCTGTGGCTATTGGACTTTGCTATAGTCCCACTAGTGCAAAGACATTTGCAGAGCACGTCTGCCTGCATTGCACACTCCAACTTTTTTAAACTAAGCAATTTTACTAGCAAACACTCAGTGTACCTAGTGGCATCCTATACGTGGCTATTGGACTTTGCCATAGTCCCACTAGTGCCAAGACATTTGCAGAGCGCATCTGCCTGCGTTGCACACTCCAACTAATTATAAGTAAGCCATTATACTAGCAAACACTCAGTGTACCTAGTGGCATCCTATCTGTGGCTATTGGACTTTGCTATAGTCCCACTAGTGCAAAGACATTTGCAGAGCACGTCTGCCTGCATTGCACACTCCAACTTTTTTAAACTAAGCAATTTTACTAGCAAACACTCAGTGTACCTAGTGGCATCCTATACGTGGCTATTGGACTTTGCTATAGTCCCACTAGTGCCAAGACATTTGCAGAGCGCATCTGCCTGCGTTGCACACTCCAACTAATTATAAGTAAGCCATTATACTAGCAAACACTCAGTGTACCTAGTGGCATCCTATCTGTGGCTATTGGACTTTGCTATAGTCCCACTGGAGTGTGCAACGCAGGCAGATGCGCTCTGCAAATGTCTTGGCACTAATGGGACTATAGCAAAGTCCAATAGCCACAGATAGGATGCCACTAGGTACACTGAGTGTTTGCTAGTATAATGGCTTACTTAAAATTAGTTGGAGTGTGCAACGCAGGCAGATGCGCTCTGCAAATGTCTTGGCACTAGTGGGACTATAGCAAAGTCCAATAGCCACGTATAGGATGCCACTAGGTACACTGAGTGTTTGCTAGTATAATGGCTTACTTATAATTAGTTGGAGTGTGCAACGCAGGCAGATGCGCTCTGCAAATGTCTTGGCACTAGTGGGACTATAGCAAAGTCCAATAGCCACGTATAGGATGCCACTAGGTACACTGAGTGTTTGCTAGTATAATGGCTAAGTTAAAATTAGTTGGAGTGTGCAACGCAGGCAGATGCGCTCTGCAAATGTCTTGGCACTAGTGGGACTAATGCAAAGTCCAATAGCCACGTATAGGATGCCACTAGGTACACTGAGTGTTTGCTAGTATAATGGCTTACTTATAATTAGTTGGAGTGTGCAACGCAGGCAGATGCGCTCTGCAAATGTCTTGGCACTAGTGGGACTATAGCAAAGTCCAATAGCCACGTATAGGATGCCACTAGGTACACTGAGTGTTTGCTAGTATAATGGCTTACTTATAATTAGTTGGAGTGTGCAACGCAGGCAGATGCGCTCTGCAAATGTCTTGGCACTAGTGGGACTATAGCAAAGTCCAATAGCCACAGATAGGATGCCACTAGGTACACTGAGTGTTTGCTAGTATAATGGCTTACTTATAATTAGTTGGAGTGTGCAACGCAGGCAGATGCGCTCTGCAAATGTCTTGGCACTAGTGGGACTATAGCAAGGTCCAATAGCCACGTATAGGATGCCACTAGGTACACTGAGTGTTTGCTAGTATAATGGCTTACTTATAATTAGTTGGAGTGTGCAACGCAGGCAGATGCGCTCTGCAAATGTCTTGGCACTAGTGGGACTATAGCAAAGTCCAATAGCCACGTATAGGATGCCACTAGGTACACTGAGTGTTTGCTAGTATAATGGCTTACTTATAATTAGTTGGAGTGTGCAACGCAGGCAGATGCGCTCTGCAAATGTCTTGGCACTAGTGGGACTATAGCAAGGTCCAATAGCCACGTATAGGATGCCACTAGGTACACTGAGTGTTTGCTAGTATAATGGCTTACTTATAATTAGTTGGAGTGTGCAACGCAGGCAGATGCGCTCTGCAAATGTCTTGGCACTAGTGGGACTATAGCAAAGTCCAATAGCCACGTATAGGATGCCACTAGGTACACTGAGTGTTTGCTAGTATAATGGCTAAGTTAAAATTAGTTGGAGTGTGCAACGCAGGCAGATGCGCTCTGCAAATGTCTTGGCACTAGTGGGACTATAGCAAAGTCCAATAGCCACGTATAGGATGCCACTAGGTACACTGAGTGTTTGCTAGTAAAATTGCTTAGTTTAAAAAAGTTGGAGTGTGCAATGCAGGCAGACGTGCTCTGCAAATGTCTTTGCACTAGTGGGACTATAGCAAAGTCCAATAGCCACAGATAGGATGCCACTAGGTACACTGAGTTTTTGCTAGTATAATGGCTTACTTATAATTAGTTGGAGTGTGCAACGCAGGCAGATGCGCTCTGCAAATGTCTTGGCACTAGTGGGACTATAGCAAGGTCCAATAGCCACGTATAGGATGCCACTAGGTACACTGAGTGTTTGCTAGTATAATGGCTTACTTATAATTAGTTGGAGTGTGCAACGCAGGCAGATGCGCTCTGCAAATGTCTTGGCACTAGTGGGACTATAGCAAGGTCCAATAGCCACGTATAGGATGCCACTAGGTACACTGAGTGTTTGCTAGTATAATGGCTTACTTATAATTAGTTGGAGTGTGCAACGCAGGCAGATGCGCTCTGCAAATGTCTTGGCACTAGTGGGACTATAGCAAGGTCCAATAGCCACAGATAGGATGCCACTAGGTACACTGAGTGTTTGCTAGTATAATGGCTTACTTATAATTAGTTGGAGTGTGCAACGCAGGCAGATGCGCTCTGCAAATGTCTTGGCACTAGTGGGACTATAGCAAGGTCCAATAGCCACGTATAGGATGCCACTAGGTACACTGAGTGTTTGCTAGTATAATGGCTTACTTATAATTAGTTGGAGTGTGCAACGCAGGCAGATGCGCTCTGCAAATGTCTTGGCACTAGTGGGACTATAGCAAAGTCCAATAGCCACAGATAGGATGCCACTCGGTACACTGAGTGTTTGCTAGTATAATGGCTTACTTATAATTAGTTGGAGTGTGCAACGCAGGCAGATGCGCTCTGCAAATGTCTTGGCACTAGTGGGACTATAGCAAAGTCCAATAGCCACGTATAGGATGCCACTAGGTACACTGAGTGTTTGCTAGTAAAATTGCTTAGTTTAAAAAAGTTGGAGTGTGCAATGCAGGCAGACGTGCTCTGCAAATGTCTTTGCACTAGTGGGACTATAGCAAAGTCCAATAGCCACAGATAGGATGCCACTAGGTACACTGAGTGTTTGCTAGTATAATGGCTTACTTATAATTAGTTGGAGTGTGCAACGCAGGCAGATGCGCTCTGCAAATGTCTTGGCACTAGTGGGACTATGGCAAAGTCCAATAGCCACGTATAGGATGCCACTAGGTACACTGAGTGTTTGCTAGTAAAATTGCTTAGTTTAAAAAAGTTGGAGTGTGCAATGCAGGCAGACGTGCTCTGCAAATGTCTTTGCACTAGTGGGTCTATAGCAAAGTCCAATAGCCACAGATAGGATGCCACTAGGTACACTGAGTGTTTGCTAGTATAATGGCTTACTTATAATTAGTTGGAGTGTGCAACGCAGGCAGATGCACTCTGCAAATGTCTTGGCACTAGTGGGACTATAGCAAAGTCCAATAGCCACGTATAGGATGCCACTAGGTACACTGAGTGTTTGCTAGTATAATGGCTAAGTTAAAATTAGTTGGAGTGTGCAACGCAGGCAGATGCGCTCTGCAAATGTCTTGGCACTAGTGGGGCTATAGCAAAGTCCAATAGCCACGTATAGGATGCCACTAGGTACACTGAGTGTTTGCTAGTAAAATTGCTTAGTTTAAAAAAGTTGGAGTGTGCAATGCAGGCAGACGTGCTCTGCAAATGTCTTTGCACTAGTGGGACTATAGCAAAGTCCAATAGCCACAGATAGGATGCCACTAGGTACACTGAGTGTTTGCTAGTATAATGGCTTAGTTATAATGAGTTGGAGTGTGCAGAGGACAGGAGGGTACAGTGGCAGGATTGTGGTGCTCTGGGTAGAGGAATGGAAGCCTGCCTTTCTATTCCCTCCTAATGGTGAAATGCAGGGAGGAAATCCCTGACCTTGGCTACACAGATGCTGTTGCTGTTTGCAGGACCTGTCACCTATGGCTCTCTGACCCTGCCGGTTTGAGTCCTTAAAAGGACTGCTATAAAGTGCTCTCCCTATGCTGTCTAACGCTGTGTATGCAGCGCATACAGCTGTATCGGCTATAGGACTCAGGAGGACGGAGCTGCGACAGTGATGTCTGACACCAAAGACGCAGAAGGCAGATAATGGCGTCCGTGAAGAAAATGTCCGGTTTTATAATGCAGGGACATGTGACATGCAGATCCTATCACACATGCCGTTGCTTCTCTGGCTCAAAGTCAACTTAGCTGTGTGTGTGTCTGTGATTGGCTGACATGCTGGCCCGCCCCACAAGACGCGCGCACTTAGGGAAGGAAGACAAGAAAAAAAAAAAAAAATGGCGATCGCCATTATAGAAACAGCAGTGATCTGAAGGCGCTGTTCACGCACACTATACACTGAAATGTGATAATAGTTTGATTCACAGAGTGACTTACACTATTACAGCAGAAACCAAGCTATGATTTAGCTGTTTTTTGGCTGCTAGAACCGTTCTCGAACGTTTCTAGAACTATCGAGCTTTTGCAAAAAGCTCGAGTTCTAGTTCGATCTAGAACATGCCCCAAAATCACTCGAGCCTAGAACTGGAGAACCACGAACCACGAACCGCGCTCAACTCTATCCAGGAGCTTTGGTTCCCTGAGTTTCCAATAGCAAATGTCTAGAAAAAACTCTGTCCATTGGCACAACTCAGCAAGAAAACGAGAAGACCGAGAAGATATATTTCATTTATCTTAATGCCACCTTATTAACAGCACTAAACCCTTCTATTATGTCCCTTAGCCTTTTGAGCTTATCCTCTGGTAAGTGGAAGACCATGCCTCTGGTATCGATCTCAGTGCCTAAAAACTGTATTATAGTAGCCAATCAGAATACAAAAGGATGCATAGGAAGCGTGACTTTATTTCAATATTTTAAAACAATCCAATAAAATGAAGAAAAGTCACTCATACAAGATCCACAGAAGTTGTATAATACATACATAAATCAAAACACTATAAGGCCTGTTTCACACGTCAGTGATTCTGGTACGTTTGTGCTTTTTTTTAAACATAACAGAATCACTGAGATACGCAGATCCATTATAATGAATGGGTCTGCTCACACATCAGTGATTTTTCACTGCACGTGTCTCCGTGCGGCGTACCCGCGTGTCCGTGATTGCTGCACGGAGACATGTCCATTTTTTTCTGGCATCACTGATAGGATGTCCATAAGGTGGCAGCAGAGCATAACAGAAAAAGGTGCCTATTGTGCACTGAAAAGACCCAATGTGATGCACCAGACATATAGAGCCCTAATGGATTCACAAATATAAGATATATCATGAATGACTACTGCATAATGAACGCTAGCATGAAAAAAGAAAGGAATCCATAAAAATAAATAATAAATGGTGCACATATGTTAGAGCCCCACCGAAGGACAAAAAAAGTCTGATGGAAATAGAGAGCATATAGGAACAATAAGAATGTGCAACAGAGAGGAAGGTGAGAATGCAGGATCAATCACTGCCTGTCAGATATTAATAATCAGGGAAATAACTCTGGAGCAGACGCACAAATTAGGGTCTTACCTGGTAAGGTAACAAATAATTAATAGTAGTTGCACTCACCTATTAAGGTTGTGCCAGTCACAACCCCTAAATGCACGTTACAAATGGCGACAGCCGCAGCCCCTAGTAGAAGAGCAATAACGTATAGGAGGAAAATCGGGTGCGTGCCGCGCTGTCACCAAAGGAAACTGATGTTAATTATTTCATCTCTTTATTCTTTTTTCCGGTCAATGTGTTTCAGAGATCACTGTCTCCTTCATCAGGGCAAAAAAAGAACAGTATGCAATCAAAGGAGGAAGAACCTCTATATATACACATATGGAGCTACGTCAGAGGACTGACTGCTGTATTTCAAATACTGCCGGGATGGTCAACTGTTACAATACCGGCCATAAAAGTTCTCAAGTGATATATTGAGAAACATTTATAAAATCACTGGGGTATAGTGTTTCAAATTTCATCAGCTTTTTGAGACAAAAATCAGAAAAAGAAGAAGAAGAAGGACAAAATGAAAAAAAGAAAAAAAAGAAGAAAAAAAAAACAAAAAGGGAGCATTGAGCTCCAGACCCTGTATTGAGTCTTAGAAGTGTAGTGACAAGTGCATCTGTCCACAACCCTGTAAGGGTGAACGGGATGACGGACAAGAAAAATTATGTTCGTGGCAAAAAATGGTGGTGTTGCTATATAAAATTGCATTAAGAATAAAGAAAGGAAAAATTTCTTTATAAAAGTAGTGAAGAAAAAAGTGGAAAAAAGGGGAGTGTAAGCCATTTTACTAATAAATAGTGATGAGCGAGCATGCTTGTTACTACTCGGTACTCGCACGAGTATCACTGTACTCGGTCTACTTGACGGGGACCGAGTAATCTCGCGATACTCGTGCTGTACTCGTGGTCTTCATCCCTGCATGTTGGCGCTCTTTTGAGAGCCAGCCCTCATGCAGGGATTGGCTGGCAGACCACTGCAATGCCACAGCCCTGTTAGTTGTGGAATTGCAGTGATTGGCCGGCCTGCACAGCGTGACCGAGCCTTTATACCGGCGGGCGCGCTGTGCTCTGCTCACAGCTATCCAGACAGTCAGTGCAGGGAGAGGGTCGCTGCTTCAGGGAAAGGTTTGCGGCCCTTTATAGCTATTTCCGTAGCAGGGCTGCAAACAGTGTGACCAAAAGTCCTTCTCAGGACTATTCTAGTTGTATACAGGCAGGCAGGGTATAGCCAGGTCGGAGTACAGTAGCAGAGTCCTTCTCAGGACTATTGTTGCTGTATACAGGCAGGGTATAGCCAGGTTGGAATACAGGCTAGTGACCAAAAGAGTCCTTGTCAGGACTATTGTAGCAGTATACAGGCAGGCAGGCAGGCAGGCAGGCAGGGTATATAGCCATTCCTAGTGGTGACCGTATACCAGCCTTCATCATATCTGGGGCTGGTGTACACAGTCTAAAACAGTCCTGATAGTGTCAGACTTCTCAGCAATTGTCGCTCCTAAAACCTGTGTTAGGTTCTTAGTGCGTCCGTGCTTGCATTTAAAAACCGCACGTGTGTGCCTGTCGGTGGCAGCGTACAGGTGCACTTGTGTGCGTTTTTACCAAACTATTATATAACGCACAAGTGTAGTGTATAATACACGTCAGTCAGCAGTGGCTGATAGTGTCAGAGTTCTCGTCATTAATTTTTGCTCCTAAAACCTGTGTTAGGTTCTTAGTGCGTCCGTGCTTGCATTTAAAAACCGCACGTGTGTGCCTGTCGGTGGCAGCGTACAGGTGCACTTGTGTGCGTTTTTACCAAACTATTATATAACGCACAAGTGTAGTGTATAATACACGTCAGTCAGCAGTGGCTGATAGTGTCAGAGTTCTCGTCATTAATTTTTGCTCCTAAAACCTGTGTTAGGTTCTTAGTGCGTCCGTGCTTGCATTTAAAAACCGCACGTGTGTGCCTGTCGGTGGCAGCGTACAGGTGCACTTGTGTGCGTTTTTACCAAACTATTATATAACGCACAAGTGTAGTGTATAATACACGTCAGTCAGCAGTGGCTGATAGTGTCAGAGTTCTCGTCATTAATTTTTGCTCCTAAAACCTGTGTTAGGTTCTTAGTGCGTCCGTGCTTGCATTTAAAAACCGCACGTGTGTGCCTGTCGGTGGCAGCGTACAGGTGCACTTGTGTGCGTTTTTACCAAACTATTATATAACGCACAAGTGTAGTGTATAATACACGTCAGTCAGCAGTGGCTGATAGTGTCAGAGTTCTCGTCATTAATTTTTGCTCCTAAAACCTGTGTTAGGTTCTTAGTGCGTCCGTGCTTGCATTTAAAAACCGCACGTGTGTGCCTGTCGGTGGCAGCGTACAGGTGCACTTGTGTGCGTTTTTACCAAACTATTATATAACGCACAAGTGTAGTGTATAATACACGTCAGTCAGCAGTGGCTGATAGTGTCAGAGTTCTCGTCATTAATTTTTGCTCCTAAAACCTGTTAGGTTCTTAGTGCGTCCGTGCTTGCATTTAAAAACCGCACGTGTGTGCCTGTCGGTGGCAGCGTACAGGTGCACAATTTGCACAAACTTTGATATAACGCCCAAGTCTAGTGAATACACGTCAGCACAGCATTGCAAAATGCGCAAGGGCGTTGGCAAGGAACAAGGAAGTGGACGTGATGGTGGTGCAGGCAGAGGCCGAGGTCGTGGGCAAGCTCTAATTTTGCCACAACAAAGGGCCACATCTAGTCGCTCGCACGTCCTGTCCCAAATTCTTGGGGACCGCAGCAGTACACCGCTCTTGAACCAAGACCAGTGTCAACAGGTTGTTAGTTGGATAGCGGATAATGCTTCCAGTCAGATTGGCACCACCACAAACACTCTGTCTTCCACACGGTCAAGTGTCAGTAGCCGTGATACTGCACCGCACATTTCAGAACCTGATCCTCCTTCCTACCACAAGGCTGAGTACACGTCCTCGGACATTAATGATCCCACACTTGGACACTCGGAAGAGCTGTTCACGTTTCCATTCGCACATTCTGGCCTCTCGCCAGCTCATGTTGAAGTGGGTCATGAGGAGATCGTATGTACAGATGGCCAAATATTTGAGCAGCCACGTTCTCACGAAGTTGGCAACGTGTCTCAACAAGGGGTGGACGATGATGAGACACAATTGTCAGGAAGTCAGGAGGAGGAGCAGGGTGCGGAAGAGGAAGACGACGTGGTGGATGATCCAGTAACTGACCCAACCTGGCAGGAGGATATGCAGAGCGAGGACAGCAGTGCACAGGGGGAGGGAGGCGTAGCATCCCAACAGGCAGTAAGAAGCAGGGTGGTGGCTCCAGGCAGAAGTCAGGCAACCGTTCCCCGGAACAACAACACGACACAAGGTGCCTGTACAAATGTTAGGTCTTCCCGAGTCTGGCAGTTTTTTAAGTTGGATCCAGATGATTCTAAAAAGGCCATTTGCAACACCTGGCGTGCCAGCATCAGCAGGGGTACCAAAACTAGCAGCCTGACCACCACCAGCATGATCAGGCACATGTCAGCCAAGCACCCGACTTTGTGGGAAGTACAACAGAGTCGAGGAGCAGTGCTTGCTAATGTCACTGCTACGTCTTCGCTGGTTGTGCATGCGAGCCAATCCCCTGTCCATGCTGCCTGCGAACAAGCCTCCTCCGGTCCTGCACCTGCAGTTGCCTACTCAGAAATAACACCATCATCAAGCACGTACTTGTCCCAGCGCAGCGTTCAGTTATCCATTCAGCAAACCTTTGAACGCAGGCGCAAATACACTGCCAACACCCCACATGCCACAGTTCTAAATGCTAACATTTCGCGACTGCTTGCGCTGGAAATGTTGCCTTTTAGGCTGGTGGAGACAGAAGCATTCCGCGACCTGATGGCGGCAGCTGTCCCACGTTACTCGGTCCCCAGCCGCCACTATTTCTCCCAGTGTGCCGTCCCCGCGTTGCATAACCACATGTCACAAAACATCACACGTGCCCTGAACAACGCTGTTTCACCCAAAGTCCACCTAACCACAGACACGTGGACAAGTGCTTGTGGGCAAGGCCGCTACATCTCGTTGACGGCACACTGGGTTAATATTGTGGAAGCTGGGACCCAGTCTGAGCGAGGGACGGAACACGTCCTTCCCACACCAAGGTTTGCAGGCCCTACCTCAGTCAGTGTTTCACCCACACTCTACAGCTCCGGAATGTCATGCTCTTCAGCCTCCTCCTCCTCCTGCGCATCCTCATCCACTGTACCCTCCACACCAGTCCCAAGCTGGAAGCACTGCAGCACTGCCTCGGCGAAGCGGCAACAGGCTGTGCTGAAGCTAATCTGCATAGGTGACAAACCCCACAATGCAGAAGAGCTGTGGACAGCTCTGAAACAGCAGGCAGATCACTGGCTCACACCTCTGAACCTAAAGCCAGGAAAGGTCGTGTGTGACAATGGCCGGAACCTGGTGGCGGCTTTGAGGCGAGGCCAGCTGACACATGTTCCATGCGTGGCCCATGTGCTCAACCTCGTGGTTCAGCGGTTTCTAAAGTCATACCCAGAGCTGTCTGATCTGCTGGTAAAAGTTCGCCGCCTGTCTTCACATTTTCGAAAGTCACCTACTGCTTCAGCCGGCCTTGCCGGCTTTCAGCGCAGTTTGCATCTTCCGGCTCACAGACTGGTGTGTGATGTCCCCACGCGTTGGAATTCAACTCTGCACATGTTGGTCAGGATATGTGAGCAGAAGAGGGCAGTTGTTGAGTACCTGCATCACCTAAGCCGTCGGGAAATGGGTCAAACTCCACACATAACACCTGAGGAGTGGAGATGGATGTCCGACCTATGTACCATCCTCCAAAACTTTGAGGACTCCACCAAGATGGTGAGTGGTGATGACGCCATTATTAGCGTCACCATACCGCTACTCTGCCTTCTAAAACGGTCTCTGCTCAAAACCAAACATGATGCATTGCAGGCGGAGCGCGATGAGTTGCAGCAAGAAACAGTAGTGGGTGTGGGTGATAACACACAGCCCAGCCTCGTCTCATCACAAAGTGCAGTGGAGGACTATGACGAGGAGGAGGATGAAGACATGGAGCAAATCTCCGGCCAAATTGAGGATATGACATGCACACCAGTCATATCCTCGGTTCAGCGTGGCTGGCCAGAGGACAGGGTAGATGAGGAGGAGGAGGAGGAGGAGGAGGAGGACAGCATGTTCAGTCAACGTGTTGGTCAGGCTACTGAAGTCCTGGCTGTTAAGAGTCTGGCGCACATGGCTGACTTTATGGTAAGCTGCCTGTCTCGTGACCCTCGCGTTAAGAACATCTTGGCCGACAATCATTACTGGTTGGTAACACTGTTAGACCCACGCTACAAGGAGAACTTTATGTCTCTTATTCCCGAGGCGGAGAGGTCAACCAAAATGCAGCAGTTCCGGAAGGCCATAGTCACGGAAGTAGGCAAAGCATTCCCCTCACAAAACGCTAGCGGCATAGGTCAGGAATCAGTGGACAACCAAGGCGTACAGCCGAGAGAGGCACAAGTCCAATCCGCCAGAGGTAGGGGAACAGTCTTTAAGATGTGGGACAGTTTTCTCAGCCCCTCACGTACCACAGCCCCTGAGGTGCGGGGTAGTGCCACAAGAAATCCTAAGTTTGCCCAGATGCTCAAGGAGTACCTTGCAGATCGAACAACTGTACTCCGACATTCCTCTGTGCCTTACAATTATTGGGTATCCAAGGTGGACACGTGGCATGAATTGGCTCTCTACGCCTTGGAAGTCCTGGCCTGCCCTGCCGCTAGCGTTTTGTCAGAGCGTGTTTTTAGTGCCGCAGGTGGAATCATTACAGATAAACGCACCCGCCTGTCAACTGAAAATGCTGACAGGCTGACTCTGATCAAGATGAACAAGGGTTGGATTGGGCCAGACTTCACCACACCACCAGCAAATGAGAGCGGAATTTAAAGTTTGTAACGGGAATTTGCCATGTACCTCCAGTCACCCATGGGTACACAATTCTGGACTTTGGATAATCGCTGGACTGCTCCTCCTTCTCCTCATGCGCCACCATGATGACCGTTACAAGAGTTAGGCCTTTGTTTCAGGTATACCCCCAGTGGTAAATTTTTTCGCCCATTCTTTGCAGAATGGACATTACAACGACAGGAGACCCGCTCCTTTGCAATGGGAACAATGTTTTGAGGCCCTCATGCACGTCTCTATGCAGGGACAACGTGGAGCCTCCCAATTTTTGGCTGCCCTGCCAAAGGGCTATACTATAATACACCCACTTCCTGACAATGGACACTTAATGTTTTGAGGCCCTCATGCACGTCTCTATCCAGGGACAACGTGGAGCCTCCCCTCCCAATTTTTGGCTGCCCTGCCAAAGGGCTATACTACAAAAGACCCACTTCCTGACAATGGACACTTAATGTTTTGAGGCCCTCATGCACGTCTCTATCCAGGGACAACGTGGAGCCTCCCAATTTTTGGCTGCCCTGCCTAAGGGCTATACTATAATACACCCACTTCCTGACAATGGACACTTAATGTTTTGAGGCCCTCATGCACGTCTCTATCCAGGGACAACGTGGAGCCTCCCAATTTTTGGCTGCCCTGCCAAAGGGCTATACTACAAAAGACCCACTTCCTGACAATGGACACTTAATGTTTTGAGGCCCTCATGCACGTCTCTATCCAGGGACAACGTGGAGCCTCCCAATTTTTGGCTGCCCTGCCTAAGGGCTATACTATAATACACCCACTTCCTGACAATGGACACTTAATGTTTTGAGGCCCTCATGCACGTCTCTATCCAGGGACAACGTGGAGCCTCCCAATTTTTGGCTGCCCTGCCAAAGGGCTATACTATAATACACCCACTTCCTGACAATGGACACTTAATGTTTTGAGGCCCTCATGCACGTCTCTATCCAGGGACAACGTGGAGCCTCCCAATTTTTGGCTGCCCTGCCAAAGGGCTATACTACAAAAGACCCACTTCCTTCCAATGGGCACTTCAGGTTTACAGGCCCCCATGCACGTCTCTATCCAGGGACAACGTGGAGCCTCCCAATTTTTGGCTGCCCTGCCTAAGGGCTATACTATAATACACCCACTTCCTGACAATGGACACTTAATGTTTTGAGGCCCTCATGCATGTCTCTATCCAGGGACAACGTGGAGCCTCCCAATTTTTGGCTGCCCTGCCAAAGGGCTATACTACAAAAGACCCACTTCCTTCCAATGGGCACTTCAGGTTTACAGGCCCTCATGCACGTCTCTATCCAGGGACAACGTGGAGCCTCCCAATTTTTGGCTGCCCTGCCAAAGGGCTATACTACAAAAGACCCACTTCCTTCCAATGGGCACTTCAGGTTTACAGGCCCTCATGCACGTCTCTATCCAGGGACAACGTGGAGCCTCCCAATTTTTGGCTGCCCTGCCTAAGGGCTATACTATAATACACCCACTTCCTGACACTGGACACTTAATGTTTTGAGGCCCTCATGCACGTCTCTATCCAGGGACAACGTGGAGCCTCCCAATTTTTGGCTGCCCTGCCTAAGGGCTATACTACAATAGACCCACTTCCTTACAATGGGCACTTCAGGTTTACAGGCCATCATGCACGTCTGTATGCAGGGGCATTGGTGAACCTCACAATTTTGGACTGCCCTGGCAAAGGAAAATACTACAAAGACTCAGTTCCTCAAAATGGGCACATTAGACTCAGAGGCCTTTATGTACGTCTCTTCTCAGGGACATCGGAGTGCCACACAATGTTTTACGTAAAATCTTTCATGTATTGATCTCAAAAAGTAACATACATTAGCTCTATCTCACTATTGGGTATGTGCCCATAACATTTCCGCTATGAAAAATCATTTTGGTGTCATTTTGGAAGGTTTTCTGGTGAGTCCGTAAAAATGGCGTAAAACGCGGACAAAATTATTCACAGCTGTGACTTTTGAGTGATAAATGCTTCAAGGGGTCTTCCCCATGCTGTTGCCATGTCATTTGAGCACTCTTCGGAGACTTTTGTGCCATTTTTAGGGTTTCTACATGCTGCCGGTGGTCATTTCACAAAAATACTCGGGTCTCCCATAGGATAACATTGGGCTCGGTGCTCGGGCCGAGTACACGAGTATCTTGGGAGGCTCGGCCCGAGCTTCGAGCACCCGAGCTTTTTAGTACTCGCTCATCACTACTAATAAACCTAAAAATAAAAATAAATTGAATAAAAATCATGAATGTTGTGTTATAACAGGAAATTCGGTGTAAGAATGAATATCCGGGATGAGAGTTCAGCGAATGAGTTATAGAAATTGTTACAAAAAGGAGTGTGTACGGTTTATGCGTAAATTTTCAGAATGCGTACATGAAAATTATATGTATGTGAGAATGTCCCCCATGCTTTGTAAAAAGTTATTTATGAAAATGTAAATAAAATATATAAAAATGCCTAATTATTTATAATTTATGAGAAAGATATATATGTATGGAAGAATGTTATAAGGTGTCCAAGAACCATAAAGAAAAAGGGTGCATATATAATGTTAGAGGTCTAGAGTTCCACCAGGCTATATCACCCCTAAAGAAATAGAAAGAAGACCTTACTACCTGTGTACCCCAAAAAAAGCTATATTTCTTAGCCAGGATTATGGTGGAGATATGCACAAGTGAAATAAGAATATAAAGTAATACAATAAGATTATAAAACCAATATGTGTGCATTCATGCACCACCCGGTACGCTACCCTTGCCAAATTGCTCACTCTAGATCCCCACACGATCCATGAAGCCGTTCCCCCGGTCACACCGCCTGCTGCCGGTTCCCACTCATCCCTGGGGGAGTTAGGCGAGTGGTATCGAGAGCTACATGTCGGCACTGATGATACCCCCCATACACCACAAGGAAGGGGTATACCGGGTGGTACAGGAGTATGAGCGGGTTTTTAGCAAGCACCCTCTAGATTTTGGGCAGATTAAAGGGGTTCAACACCACATCCCTACCGGTACACACTCCCCTATTAAAGAGAGATACAGGCCTATTCCCCCTGCGCACTACCAATGCGCCAAAGACATGTTGAGGAACATGAAGGAGGCAGGGGTTATTAGGGACAGCTGTAGTCCCTGGGCCGCTCCGTTGGTGCTGGTTAAGAAGAAGGATGGCACCATGCGGATGTGTGTGGATTACCGGAAGATTAACCAGATAACGCATAAGGATGCTTACCCTCTGCCCCGCATCAAAGAGTCCCTGGCCTCGCTGAGAACCGCTAACTACTTCTCCACCCTTGACCTCACCAGCGGGTACTGGCAGGTGGCCGTGGCACCGGAAGACCGAGAGAAGACTGCCTATGGAACCGTTTTGCTGTACTTGGATGATGTGATTGTGTACTCACAGACGTATGAAGCCCACCTGGAGCACCTAGCCGAGGTGTTCGCGTCCCTTGCCAAGTATGGGATGAAGTTGAAGCCCTCAAAGTGTCATCTGCTGAAACCCAGAGTGCAGTACCTAGGACATGTGGTTGGTGCGGAAGGTGTCGCCCCCAACCCCGAGAAGATCACCGCCATCCAAGACTGGCCGAGACCGACCACAGTGAGGGAAGTGAGGCAGTTTCTGGGCCTGGTGGGATATTACCGTCGCTTCATTAAGGGGTACACAAAGATGGCTGCCCCCATGCAAGACCTCCTCGTAGGACAGACCAAGGGTGGTAGATCCCTAGTAGCCCCATTGGTGTGGGAAGAAAAGCATGAGGAATCCTTCCGCCAGCTGAGAACAGCCCTGACCGGAGAGGAAATCCTACCGTACCCTGACTACAGCCGCCCATTCATCCTCTACACCGACGCCAGCAATGTGGGCTTGGGGGCTGTTCTATCCCAGGTCCAAGACAGAAGGGAAAAGGTAATAGCTTATGCTAGCCGAAAACTCCGACCGACTGAGAGGAACCCTGAGAACTACATCTCCTTCAAGCTTGAGCTCTTGGCACTGGTGTGGGCTATCACCGAGCGGTTCCGCCATTACCTGGCAGCAGCCAAGTTCACCGCGTACACAGACAATAACCTGCTGACCCATCTAGATACGGCCAAGCTGGGCGCGTTGGAGCAGCGGTGGGTGACCAGGTTAGCCAACTACGATTTCACCATCAAGTACCGGGCCGGCCGTACCAACGTCAATGCCAATGCACTCTCCCGGATGCCCCACCTGTCGGAAGAGGGGCCAGAGGATGATGACCTCGAAGAGATCGAGTTGCCTGCATTTCACCGGCCATTCACTGAGAAGGTGCACGTCTACCAACAACGGGTGAACCTGGATCCGCTGCCCCGACAGGACTGGCAGGAAGCTCAGGACCAGGCACCTGCTGTCCGCCTGGTCAAGACTCTAGTGGAACAGGGTTCTGCTGGGATAGACCCTGCTGCCCCTGCCGAAGCCCAACGTCTGTGGCAAGAACGGACCCGGCTATACCTACACCAGGTGAAGTTGTATCGCGAGCTGATTAATCCAAAGACTCACGAGAAGATCCGCCAGCTGGTGATTCCCCAGGCTAACGTGCCCACCGTCCTGCAAGCATACCATGATGGTGCAGTGCACTTCGGGTGGAAGAAGCTAGAGATGTTGTTAAGAGAGCGGTTCTATTGGAGTGGAATGCGGGAATCTGTGGAGGCCTGGTGCCGAGAATGTGGCCCTTGCGCATTGAGAAGGAAGGACGAGGCCAGCCAGAAGGCACCCCTACACCCGATCATTACACACCAACCGCTGGAGCTGGTTGCCCTTGACCATGTAAAGCTCACCCCCAGCCGAAGTGGGTACACCTACGCTCTGACCATCGTAGACCACTACTCGAGGTTCCTGGTGGTTGTCCCAGTTAAGGACTTAACCGGCCGCACCGCTGCTAAGGCTTTCCAGGCTTATTTCTGTTGACCGCATTGGTACCCGGAGAGGGTGCTTACCGACCAGGGTCCGGCCTTTGAAGCAGAGGTATTCCAGGAATTCTGCCAGTTGTACGGCTGCAAGAAAATCCGGACCACGCCTTACCACGCCCAAACCAATGGCATTTGTGAAAAGATGAACCACTTGGTCCTGGGCCTCCTCAAGACGTTACCACTGGAAGAGCGGAACCTGTGGCTGGAGAAGCTACCTGACCTGGTCGATATGTACAACAACATCCCTTCCAGCTCTACGAAATGCACTCCAGCATACCTGATGAGAGCTCGTCCCGGCCGGCTACCAGTGGATCTGGAAATGGGCTTGGAAGCTTCAGAAGCACTCCTGTCGACAGCTGAATGGGACACTCGGCGGAGGACACAGTACCGACAGGTCCAGGAGTATGTTGAAAAGAACTTGTGCCGGAGTCGGGGACAACAGGAGCAGTGCTTCAACAAGAAGGCGCCTGCCGGTTCCTTCCAACCTGGGGATGTAGTGCTGAAGCGGAAAAGAAGGGCCCACAAGCTGGATGATCAATGGGAAAAAACCCCGTATGTAGTCCAGCCCACAGGATGGGAGAATGGGAAGGCCTACCAGATCAGCCGTGACCAGGGGGGGACTTTGGCCACGGTTTCCCGAGACCACCTGAAGAAGTGCCCACCAGCATTGAGAGTAGCGGATGAGGCTCCAGTTCCCAGTCCAGTGGAGAAGGAAAAAGAGGTAATCCACACCATGATGGGTGATTTTCCAGCAGACTGGCCTACACAGAACGGTGCGGTGATCCTTCCAGTGATACTGTTCCCACAACCCGTGGATGAAGAAATGATGGAAACGGTTAACCGCGAGCCAGTGCCCAGGGATGTACCTGTACCCAGCTCCCCTACGCCTCCGCCTGCCCCACATGATAGCAGGGAGGAGGAACTGACTGTTCCCTCTGCCCCACTGCCTGTCACCACTGACACCGGACCCCGAAGGTCCACTCGCCCCAACCTAGGTAGACCCCCACTTAGGTACAGGGAAACTACTCTTTAAAAGGGGGGGGGGCTTTATGTGTTGAGTGTACCAGTTTGAAAGTTTTAAATGATAAGTAAAGATGATCAACCAAAGAAGTTTACCTGATTGAACCGTGATTAAACCGGCCGTTGCCGGCAACTGTTGTCCCCGTAGGGACTGTGCAACCATTGCGTAAGGAACTGCTTACGGACAAGCCCGAGAACTTGCAGGGCAACCACAAACTTAGCGCAATGTAAATAAAAATGTTTGTTGGCTTGACACCGTTACCGCCTCCGGAGAGGCTGATTTGGGAGGATGGGCCTGGAGGAAAGGGATGGCCTAGGCCCGCCACTACCGTAACCGGTGGCGATCCTCCGGGGGTTCAGGGGTCCCCTTGGACGTGGGCCCCCTGAAAGAGACAGAACCCGCTCGGGCAACTTGGTGCTGGACTGGGGTCAAGGGGTGCTGCCCGCTTCTTAGGAGCAGCATCAGGGCCAGGTTGTTTGGGTGGGAGAAGAGCGGAAGCTGTACCGTTGTAAAATGTTTATGATGCTTTTACATGTTTTACCGTTTTATTCTTTTTCAGTTGTGAAAATAAAACCGGTGATGGACGGGCAGCCCGCGGACGGTCTGCATTTTACTATAGGGGAATGTGGCGCCCTGGACAAGCCAGGTCGTCACAGGTACTACACCAACACACTCTACACTCCGGCTAGGCACACCGAAGCTAAACACAAATCCTAGTTGCCTTCCTCCAGGGGCTGATGTCCACACCAGAGGGTGGGCCAGGCGGTTGATCCCACCCACCGAGGAGTTCACAGTCCTGGAGGCGGGAAAAGGAGTCAGATTAGAGATCAGTTTTGGAGTTAGAGAAGTGAAGAGGAGAGGAGACTGACCGTGTCCGGGTGTGTGGCCCGGGCACTCAACAAGGTTGGCAGACGGTGGTGACCTTCTGCAGGAGAGGCTGATTGGAGTGAACCGTACGGACCGGGGATGGGCGGTGGCCCGCCGGTACCAGATCGGGGAGTGAAGAGAAGCCAGCACCATCCGGCAGGGCCTACGGACCCCGACCAGGCTAGGAGTCGCCGTAAAACCGGTCAAATCCGTTAGCGACAGGAACCTCCAGGGTTTCCCAGCAGTCAAGACCCGATTGAAGGCAACAGCTCACACCGTAGAGGGAAGCACAGTCACCGCCAAGGCTACAGTTCCCAGGGCCAGAGCCTGCGGGCAAAAGGGGCTCCCTCAGCATCCATCCAAGCTGGGGAGCGGGTTACCGGTGGGAAGCCCGCTAGATTTTGGGGGAATAAAAGGGGTCCAACACCACATCCCCACAGGTGCACACCCACCCATCAAAGAGAGCTATAAGCCAATACCACCTTCACATTGCCAGTGTACCAAGGACATGTTGAGCAACATGAAGGCGGCTGGGGTTATCCGTGACAGTTGTAGCCTTTGGGCAGCTCTGTTGATCCTATTAAAAAAGAAGGACGGCACCACTCCCCGTATTGAGGAATCGCTAGCTGCATTGAGAACTGCAAATTATTTTTCTACCCTTGATCTCACTAGTCACTATTGGCAAGTGTCCGTTGCTGAGGCAGACCGGGAGAAGACCGCCTTCGCCACCCCTATGGGTCTCTGCGAGTTCAAAAGCATGCCCTTCGAGCTGTGCAATGCGCCAGGAACCTTCCAGAGGCTGATGGAATGCTGCTTGGGACAAGATTTTAGGGTGTATAAAAAGGGAGATTAGATCCCGTGATCCCAACGTATTGTTACACCTCTATAAATCACTTGTAAGGCTACATCTGGAATATGGGAACCAGTTTTGGGCTCCACATTTTAAAAAGGACATTCAGAAGTTAGAGTCAGTTCAAAGGTGGGCAACTAGACTACTACAAGGAATGGAAGGCCTCCCATATGATGACAAGTTGAAAAAGTTATTAAGTGATTATTGGCTGCAATGGGGCTTTCTGGCTGGTGCCAGCCTCTCTTCTTAGCACACAGGAACCACAATCCCTACACCATGCTTCAATGGATTCTCTCATCCCAGCCCAGTAAAACTACATATTTTACACAGTCATAAGCAGCCAAAAGGGATCTATTCTATTCAATTGCAAATGATCTAGATAAGACTGAGAATAAGATACTGCACGGGACATAGCAGAGTTGGTCAAGTTGAGTGGAGATGAGTTTGCTATTTGGCACAGCTTTTTGCATCAATAAAGCAAGTAAAAGGTGTGAAAGATAAAAAAAAGGGTGAAAGTGTGAAAAGTGAATTGGCCAAATTGAGGTGCATATAAAGTTTTTGCTTTCTTTCAATTCACTAATGGGGCTCATTTGAATCAGGTGAATTGAGCTCTGCTTTTGGAAACTGGGTTAAGAAGGGGTGCACCGGTCCTGGAGGTACTGCAATACCAGGTCAATGCGTGGAGTGGACAGAGCGAGATTTTTTCCATCTCCTTGTTCTAAAAATCCATTTAATATATGGTCCCCAGAGAGGGGACGTATCAGATATTAAACTGATAAGAACAGATTTAATTTTTTTTTTTTTCTGTTTATCAATAGGACTTCAAAATAACAAAGGTGATCGCCTCCCGTTGCCTGGGAACCGTCCAGGCACGAGAGGGCTATGTGTCACCAGAAGGCGCACACACTTCCTCAAGGCCGGCAGACGTGCAATCCCAGGCACCTTCCAGTACCGACCAAGGTAGCGTCCTCCGAAACTACACTTGATCTTAGCCAAAAGGCCGAGAAGCTATAACCCGAATTGGTTACGGCCTTGAGTGGCACCCTGGCCTATACCGGACACATCTTAGGGAGAGGGAGACAAACCCACGCCTACAGAAGACATTTTGTCACCCAAGCCAACCCTTGAAAAGGCTGTTTTGCAGAGCAAAAACAAGAAGAATGGTGCTTTTTGCAGCCGCCGCCCACTGCAATGAATCTGAATAACTCCTCCTTTTGGACACAAGCACCTCCCCTCCCCCTTGCAGTCTTTCCAATTCATGATACAAAAAGACGGACGGATAGGACAGGACAGGACAGGCTGCCTGACTTTCCGTCACTGCCACCCTTTGCCATCCTTGCCCGTAGAAAGCCCTTTCATCATCCCCAAACCCTAATCTTTTCCCTTCCCTTCCCAGATGCGTCTCACTCCCTTTCATTAGGAAGTGAGCGCAGCCTTTTCTCCGTTCTGCACATGCGCGACGTTAAACACAAATGCGCAGGCGTGCGTTCCATTACCCTCACTGCATTCCACTCCCATACAGGAAGTGGGCGCAGCTATTACTACGGTCGCACATAAAAGAACCCACGGCCACCACTGCACATAGCTGACTCCACCACAGGACACCCACTTCTACACCAACGCAGGTAAGACAGGATCGGCACCTCTATGCTCCCGTTACAATCAGGCTCAGTCACCATGTGATAACGCTCTCAACTCTTTAGTTGCAGGCTCCCCTTGCTTCACCTCCACTGGCTGTGCTGCCATTTCCTCTCCCACCTGGAAGGTATACTTTATTCCACTATTTTCCTGTTTCTCTCTTCCCCCTTTTCCCATAACCTACTTTTATCTGCATTTGTGGGGTATCTATATGCTATTTACATCATAGTTTTATTCATTAATATGGAAGGGAAGAGTGCCCATGAGAGTGTTGAACTGCGGAGAGCAAGAGATTAAGCTGCTCCGATTTGCCACCATTGATAAGCTGTTCTCAGTAGATACACATGCTATCCAAACAGCAGCATCCACCATTGCTTCAGCCCACCCATTCAGTGACAGCTCACCAAGTCAGCCAGAGGAGTGGTGTAAGGAATTACACGTAGGCACTGACTCCACACCTTCACATCACAAGAAGGGGGTCTACAGGCTAGTGCAAGAATACGAGCAAGTCTTCAGCAAACATCCGCTAGACTTTTGAAGAATAAAAGGGGTCAAACACTACATCCCCACAAGTGCACACCCACCCATCAAAGAGAGATATAAGCCAAAACTACCTGCACATTACCAGTGTACCAAGGACATGTTGAGCAACATGAAGGAGGCTGGGGTTATCCGTGACAGTTGTAGCCTCTGGGCAGCTCCGTTGGTCCTGTTAAAGAAGAAGGACAGCACCACTCCCCTGTATTGAGGAATAGCTAGCTGCATTGAGAACTGCAAATTATTTTTCTACCCTTGATCTCACTAGTCGCTATTGGCAAGTGTCCGTTGCTGAGGCAGACCGGGAGAAGACCGCCTTTGCCACCCCGATGGGTCTCTGCGAGTTCAAAAGCATGCCCTTCGAGCTGTGCAATTTGCCAGGAACCTTCCAGAGGCTGATGGAATGCTGCTTGGGACACCGAAACTTTGAAACGGTACTGCTATACCTTTATGATGTTATTGTTTATTCTAAAGCAAACAAGATTTTAGGGTGTATAAAAAGGGAGATTAGATCCGGTGATCCCAACGTATTGTTACCCCTCTATAAATCACTTGTAAGGCCACATCTGGAATATGGGGTAAAGTCCTGAGCAGGTTGATAACCATTGGTTTGAGCATGGTAGGGTGTAGTGCGCATCTTCCTGCATCGGTAAAAGCTGCAGAAGTCCTTGAAGATTTCCGCTTCAAAGGCTGTGCCTTGATCTGTGAGGACTCTCTCTGAGTAGCCATGAGGTCTGCATAAGTGTGCTTGGAAGACCTTCGCTGCAGTATGGGCCATTAGATCTTTGACTTGTACCACAACCATAAATCTCGAGTAGTTGTCTACCATCGTAAGTGCATACGTGAGCTCGCCTCGATATTCTGCAACAAAACTCCCTTTTTCGATTTCAGTTTCAGCAAACACTCCTCTTCCTGTAGAAAATATTTATCATTACCTAAGACAGTCATTCTAATGCATGACAATATTAAGGCAATTTAGTTAAAACTTGTTTTAACTCACCTTTAAGGGGATTGATGTATTTCATGGTCAATCCAGGTTTGTCAGTGATGGCACTGACATAATGTATGGCGTCTTTTTCGGGCGTTATCCTTTGCCTTTTCATTGTGAAAATCCAGTTGCCTATATCAAAGCAAATTCTACTACTTGTAAAGTATGCAGAAAATGAAATGTAGAACATATAACATCAACTGCTTAGGAACGCATCATAGGTTAGTACTTAAAAGGATATTGTCATGTTCTAGTCATAATGCAAGCTGGACATTTTTCATGTTACCCTGTAATCGCCGGCCTGTTCTAATGCTCACAAGCCAAGATATAGGCTCAGCTGCTAAGGCTTCCCTCTGCCTTCTGAATGAAACTTGAATATGTCTGGGTCACTGTGTATATAGCAGGTGCTCAGAAAAAATAAGAGTCAATTCAATAGAAATAGCTCTGGCACACTATAGTGATCAATAACGTAAGAAAATAACTCTTGGAATGCTGAAAATTCTTTATTTGTGCAAAAGGATAATTCATCCAACGTTTCGACCTTGTTTTTAGGTCTTTATCAAGGATAAAGTTATCTAAGATCATAAAGGGTTACAAAACCATATAAACACGTAATTAGTACATAGTACAACATAACAGTACAATATATTGCTACTTGAGAGTACAATGGGTCAAATGACCATGATGCACATACAAAAAATTTTTCCAAAGCCATAGTGAAAACATTTGTACTGAGGAAAGAAAATTTCCACATGACCTATCTGGAGAAACATTCTGGATCAAACAACCAAAAATAGTCAAGCAGGTAAATACACACCTATATGGATAACAGGATGATATGTGTTCAATTGTATAGCGTCATTGCCATTAAGGTACAAATGGAAAACTTGCAATCCTATATAGTGAAGGAAATGAACACATATCATATCAAAGAACACAGGAACATGGGTGTGAGAAAAACCTCAATGTTTATACTTTGTTCTTTATAATGGTGTGAACATGTATATGTCTCAGTACCTTATGCACTTGAGAATTCTAGTGAGTAGATCATGAAAGCCTATTTCAGAACTGGAATCGGTAAATAATTGTAGGTGGAATCTAAATGAAAAGATGGTACAAGTGTTATCATGACACGTGGGCTATAACACAATGGACCGTGTGACAAAGAAGAAAGGAGAGAAAGAAGAGGAAGAAAATGCAACTACCTGTAACATTACGTGATAGTCACTGGTAAGTATCACTTGACAATTCAAGTGAAAAAGGATTCCTTTATTAAAGGGTTCTCAGTCGCCTCAGGATCATGAAATACTAGGGTAAATGATATGAGAATGGGTAAGAAGCACCACTAAAGGAAATATGAGATGCAGGACATATATCTATAAACCCCTGAACTACATGATAGAAATAAAAAGAAGAAAAAAGAAAAAAAAGAAGAAAGAAGAAGAACACATAGAATGCGGAAAGAGAATGGGTACAACTACCTGAGTTACTGCAGGGAGGCCCCTGGTTGGTATTGTGAGGGTTAGTGGAATTCCTTCACTGAAGGGTTCTCAGTTGCCTCAGGTTCATGAAAAATGCTATAGACAAATAATGCCCGGAGAAAAGGGGTTCATATACAGCGAATAATGGTAATACAAAGTACATGTGTCACATGTAATAGTATATATATATATATTGTACTAAGCTCTACACCAGAAATAGAAAGTAGTCCCTCTGCCTTCTGTCTAGGTGCCCTGAGTTATGTCCTGTAAACTGTCACAGGGACCCAGACACACATGTGTAGTAGGGGAATATCCCTGCTGAGATGCCAGTGCTAGAGCACTCGTTTGCTGTGGAGTTGAACGCTATGTGAGCAGTTCTTACCTTCAATGAGCAGAAGTCTCTTTTTTCAGATTTCAATATCTCTGTGGGTATCTGGCAGAAACATGGAATACTCTTTACTGCTAAGACCCTGTACACCACTCCCACTAAAGGGGGCTTTACACGCTGCGACATCGCTAATGCGGAGTCGTTGGGGTCACGGAATTTGTGACGCACATCCGGCCGCATTAGCGATGTTGCTGCGTGTGACACCGATGAGCGATTTTTCATTGCTGCAAAAACGTGCAAAATCGCTCATCGGTGACATGGGTCTCCATTCTCGATTATCGTTACTGCAGCAGTAACGATGTAGTTCGTCGCTCCTGCGGCAGCACACATCGCTCCGTGTGACACCGCAGAAATGAGGAACCTCTCCTTACCTGCCTCCCAGCCGCTATGAGGAAGGAAGGAGGTGGGCGGGATGTTCCGGCCACTCATCTCCGCCCCTCCGCTGCTATTGGGCGGTCGCTCAGTGACGTCGCTGTGACGCCGCACGGACCGCCCCCTTAGAAAGGAGGCGGTTCGCCGGTCACAGCGACGTCGCCGGGCAGGTAAGTATGTGTGACGGGTCTGGTCGGTGTTGTGCAGCATGGGCAGCGATTTGCCCGTGTCGCGCAACAGATGGGGGCGGGTATCCACACTAGCGATATCGGGACCGATATCGCAGTGTGTAAAGTAGCCTTTAATAAACTGTGTAAAGGATTTTAAGTAAAAATCCACAATAAACCAGCGCTAGATGGGTTTTTATAATTTTATTAATAGACCACAAATAAAAAATTTTTTGCTATCCTTGTTTCAAGACAGAGTATTTGATAATATACAATACACTGATTATTACTAAAACCAAGGACCACATAAAACAAGGACCACATAAAATAAAAAATGAAAGTAATGAGAATAAAATTCTTTTGTATAACCAATTAACTTCGAGGTGATACAATATTCACATTGATTTAGTTTTACCAGTCTAATGTAATGCCCCGGCCGGTGGCATATATTTTGTTTGGTTAATAATTTAGACTTATACAATGAAAGATGTACTATACCACCCCTGGCTAACTTACAAGTTTTAAGTTGTACAATATAAGTTTGCGACGTTATATTCATATATAGGAAGGCAAACAATATTGGCAATTTAGTGGCACCCACCATACGTAATCTTACAGCACCTAATAAGGGAGGATTATTTGGCCTGAAAGGTTTTTTTCCATGCAAAAGCTGTATAGTATGTAAGAATACAAAAAATATTTCACGGAAATCCTTCTTACAGGGGCAGTCAGAAGTCATGATTAGAGAATTTATTACATGTCAATCAAAGGGAGTAGTATATTGCATTCAATGTCCCTGTCAGAAAAAATACATTGGGAGAACTATTAGACCCCTATGGAAAAGGGTGGGTGAGCACATTAGAAGTGTTAAAAATAAATGTACTAAGCACCCCCTATCCAGACATTATGTGTTAAAACATGGAGGGTCCTTTAAAGAATCCCAAGTATGGGGCGTACAAAAAATAACTAAGGATTGGAGAGGTGGCGATTTCATTAAAAAAATGTCACGAGCAGAAAGCCAATGGATTTTTGAATTGAACACCTTGAAACCATATGGACTCAATAATGATATAGAACTGTTTGCTTTTAATTAATTTATATTTTTATAGGTAGAGGAGTAATAGGTACTGATAATAATACGGAGAGAAGGAAAAAAAAAAAAAAAAAGCGATTGTCATGGAGATATATGTGTATATATGCATAATATATATTAAAATTGGTGCTTCACTTGCCCAAGGTTGATGTAGATATAAGGGGCTTTTCATATTATAGCAAATTTATATTACACCTTTATGATGTCCTTTTGTTAAATTTATTGTTGAAAAAAAGCATATGCATATATACACATTGTCTTCCCAGTATATGATGATACAAGCAAGGCTATATATACTTATATATACTTATATATACTTATATATATATACTTATATATACTTATTATACTTATATATACTTATACTTATACTTTTTAGAAAAACCTTTAGAAAAACCTTTGCACATAATTATATTATATGGCTATTATGAACGGTCTTTCACAAATTGATATATGTAGTGGTCATTGAATGTTGGTTGAATTTAAACATTGTTTAATTTTATGCAAATTATAACCAATTAAATATATGCATAAATAGTGCTCTAGGCAACAGCTGAGTTATCCTTGAGGAAGGGGGCCGTTACACGCCCCCGAAACGCGCGTCGGATCAGGACTCTGTTTTTGCCTACCTCACCTGTGCGGTGATAACCTGCCAAGTAATCTCTCCCTCGTGTGGAATCAACCGGCTTCCACTGGACACGGTACGGATTGCCTGCTGGAGAGGTTGAGAGGTTACCGCTGACATTTCCTTTGTCTGCAACCAGGATACATTGGTACCTCCAGCGGTTCTGCATTGCTCGTTTGGAAGCGGATCGGAGCCTTGTGTGGTGCTAACCTGCCAAGCAACTTCCTCCTGTGTGGAATCAGTCAGCTGACACTGGATACGGTCTGGACTGCCCGCTGGAGAGGCTGAGTAGTTACCGCTGATCTTATTGTTGTCCGCAGCCAACATCTTGGTGCTTTCAGTGGCTTCGTACTGCTTGATTTCGAAAGTACATTTGGGAGAATACGGGACCGGCTGGTTTGTGGCCTTGTGAAGTGTTATAAAGGCTCTGTAAAGAGGGATGTCGGTAACCATACATCTCCCCCAGAGCCAGCACTAGTCGCGGCCACTGGCCTCAAAACGTCCGCTCTGGAAGTCTAACAGGTCAATCCTGTACATAGCGGTTCCAGCCTAATCAACGGAGAAATCCGGGGTGTTTTTTGCGGTCAAGTTGTTGTGAGGTTTATTCCCCCAGGCCCTGGGGGCGAATATAACGTCGCAAACTTATATTGTACAACTTAAAACTTGTAAGTTAGCCAGGGGTGGTATAGTACATCTTTCATTGTATAAGTCTAAATTATTAACCAAACAAAATATATGCCACCGGCCGGGGCATTACATTAGACTGGTAAAACTAAATCAATGTGAATATTGTATCACCTCGAAGTTAATTGGTTATACAAAAGAATTTTATTCTCATTACTTTCATTTTTTATTTTATGTGGTCCTTGTTTTATGTGGTCCTTGGTTTTAGTAATAATCAGTGTATTGTATATTATCAAATACTCTGTCTTGAAACAAGGATAGCAAAAAATTTTTTATTTGTGGTCTATTAATAAAATTATAAAAACCCATCTAGCGCTGGTTTATTGTGGATTTTTACTTAAAATCCTTTACACAGTTTATTAAAGGCTACTTTACACACTGCGATATCGGTCCCGATATCGCTAGTGTGGATACCCGCCCCCATCTGTTGCGCGACACGGGCAAATCGCTGCCCATGCTGCACAACACCGACCAGACCCGTCACACATACTTACCTGCCCGGCGACGTCGCTGTGACCGGCGAACCGCCTCCTTTCTAAGGGGGCGGTCCGTGCGGCGTCACAGCGACGTCACTGAGCGACCGCCCAATAGCAGCGGAGGGGCGGAGATGAGTGGCCGGAACATCCCGCCCACCTCCTTCCTTCCTCATAGCGGCTGGGAGGCAGGTAAGGAGAGGTTCCTCGTTTCTGCGGTGTCACACGGAGCGATGTGTGCTGCCGCAGGAGCGACGAACTACATCGTTACTGCTGCAGTAACGATAATCGAGAATGGAGACCCATGTCACCGATGAGCGATTTTGCACGTTTTTGCAGCGATGCAAAATCGCTCATCGGTGTCACACGCAGCAACATCGCTAATGCGGCCGGATGTGCGTCACAAATTCCGTGACCCCAACGACTCCGCATTAGCGATGTCGCAGCGTGTAAAGCCCCCTTTAGTGGGAGTGGTGTACAGGGTCTTAGCAGTAAAGAGTATTCCATATTTCTGCCAGATACCCACAGAGATATTGAAATCTGAAAAAAGAGACTTCTGCTCATTGAAGGTAAGAACTGCTCACATAGCGTTCAACTCCACAGCAAACGAGTGCTCTAGCACTGGCATCTCAGCAGGGATATTCCCCTACTACACATGTGTGTCTGGGTCCCTGTGACAGTTTACAGGACATAACTCAGGGCACCTAGACAGAAGGCAGAGGGACTACTTTCTATTTCTGGTGTAGAGCTTAGTACAATATATATATATATACTATTACATGTGACACATGTACCTTGTATTACCATTATTCGCTGTATATGAACCCCTTTTCTCCGGGCATTATTTGTCTATAGCATTTTTCACGAACCTGAGGCAACTGAGAACCCTTCAGTGAAGGAATTCCACTAACCCTCACAGTACCAACCAGGGGCCTCCCTGCAGTAACTCAGGTAGTTGTACCCATTCTCTTTCCGCATTCTATGTGTTCTTCTTCTTTCTTCTTTTTTTTCTTTTTTCTTCTTTTTATTTCTATCATGTAGTTCAGGGGTTTATAGATATATGTCCTGCATCTCATATTTCCTTTAGTGGTGCTTCTTACCCATTCTCATATCATTTACCCTAGTATTTCATGATCCTGAGGCGACTGAGAACCCTTTAATAAAGGAATCCTTTTTCACTTGAATTGTCAAGTGATACTTACCAGTGACTATCACGTAATGTTACAGGTAGTTGCATTTTCTTCCTCTTCTTTCTCTCCTTTCTTCTTTGTCACACGGTCCATTGTGTTATAGCCCACGTGTCATGATAACACTTGTACCATCTTTTCATTTAGATTCCACCTACAATTATTTACCGATTCCAGTTCTGAAATAGGCTTTCATGATCTACTCACTAGAATTCTCAAGTGCATAAGGTACTGAGACATATACATGTTCACACCATTATAAAGAACAAAGTATAAACATTGAGGTTTTTCTCACACCCATGTTCCTGTGTTCTTTGATATGATATGTGTTCATTTCCTTCACTATATAGGATTGCAAGTTTTCCATTTGTACCTTAATGGCAATGACGCTATACAATTGAACACATATCATCCTGTTATCCATATAGGTGTGTATTTACCTGCTTGACTATTTTTGGTTGTTTGATCCAGAATGTTTCTCCAGATAGGTCATGTGGAAATTTTCTTTCCTCAGTACAAATGTTTTCACTATGGCTTTGGAAAAATTTTTTGTATGTGCATCATGGTCATTTGACCCATTGTACTCTCAAGTAGCAATATATTGTACTGTTATGTTGTACTATGTACTAATTACGTGTTTATATGGTTTTGTAACCCTTTATGATCTTAGATAACTTTATCCTTGATAAAGACCTAAAAACAAGGTCGAAACGTTGGATGAATTATCCTTTTGCACAAATAAAGAATTTTCAGCATTCCAAGAGTTATTTTCTTACGTTATTGATCACTATAGTGTGCCAGAGCTATTTCTATTGAATTGACTCTTATTTTTTCTGAGCACCTGCTATATACACAGTGACCCAGACATATTCAAGTTTCATTCAGAAGGCAGAGGGAAGCCTTAGCAGCTGAGCCTATATCTTGGCTTGTGAGCATTAGAACAGGCCGGCGATTACAGGGTAACATGAAAAATGTCCAGCTTGCATTATGACTAGAACATGACAATATCCTTTTAAGTACTAACCTATGATGCGTTCCTAAGCAGTTGATGTTATATGTTCTACATTTCATTTTCTGCATACTTTACAAGTAGTAGAATTTGCTTTGATATAGGCAACTGGATTTTCACAATGAAAAGGCAAAGGATAACGCCCGAAAAAGACGCCATACATTATGTCAGTGCCATCACTGACAAACCTGGATTGACCATGAAATACATCAATCCCCTTAAAGGTGAGTTAAAACAAGTTTTAACTAAATTGCCTTAATATTGTCATGCATTAGAATGACTGTCTTAGGTAATGATAAATATTTTCTACAGGAAGAGTAGTGTTTGCTGAAACTGAAATCGAAAAAGGGAGTTTTGTTGCAGAATATCGAGGCGAGCTCACGTATGCACTTACGATGGTAGACAACTACTCGAGATTTATGGTTGTGGTACAAGTCAAAGATCTAATGGCCCATACTGCAGCGAAGGTCTTCCAAGCACACTTATGCAGACCTCATGGCTACTCAGAGAGAGTCCTCACAGATCAAGGCACAGCCTTTGAAGCGGAAATCTTCAAGGACTTCTGCAGCTTTTACCGATGCAGGAAGATGCGCACTACACCCTACCATGCTCAAACCAATGGTTATCAACCTGCTCAGGACTTTACCCCATATTCCAGATGTGGCCTTACAAGTGATTTATAGAGGGGTAACAATACGTTGGGATCACCGGATCTAATCTCCCTTTTTATACACCCTAAAATCTTGTTTGCTTTAGAATAAACAATAACATCATAAAGGTATAGCAGTACCGTTTCAAAGTTTCGGTGTCCCAAGCAGCATTCCATCAGCCTCTGGAAGGTTCCTGGCAAATTGCACAGCTCGAAGGGCATGCTTTTGAACTCGCAGAGACCCATCGGGGTGGCAAAGGCGGTCTTCTCCCGGTCTGCCTCAGCAACGGACACTTGCCAATAGCGACTAGTGAGATCAAGGGTAGAAAAATAATTTGCAGTTCTCAATGCAGCTAGCTATTCCTCAATACAGGGGAGTGGTGCTGTCCTTCTTCTTTAACAGGACCAACGGAGCTGCCCAGAGGCTACAACTGTCACGGATAACCCCAGCCTCCTTCATGTTGCTCAACATGTCCTTGGTACACTGGTAATGTGCAGGTAGTTTTGGCTTATATCTCTCTTAGATGGGTGGGTGTGCACTTGTGGGGATGTAGTGTTTGACCCCTTTTATTCTTCAAAAGTCTAGCGGATGTTTGCTGAAGACTTGCTCGTATTCTTGCACTAGCCTGTAGACCCCCTTCTTGTGATGTGAAGGTGTGGAGTCAGTGCCTACGTGTAATTCCTTACACCACTCCTCTGGCTGACTTGGTGAGCTGTCACTGAATGGGTGGGCTGAAGCAATGGTGGATGCTGCTGTTTGGATAGCATGTGTATCTACTGAGAACAGCTTATCAATGGTGGCAAATCGGAGCAGCTTAATCTCTTGCTCTCCGCAGTTCAACACTCTCATGGGCACTCTTCCCTTCCATATTAATGAATAAAACTATGATGTAAATAGCATATAGATACCCCACAAATGCAGATAAAAGTAGGTTATGGGAAAAGGGGGAAGAGAGAAACAGGAAAATAGTGGAATAAAGTATACCTTCCAGGTGGGAGAGGAAATGGCAGCACAGCCAGTGGAGGTGAAGCAAGGGGAGCCTGCAACTAAAGAGTTGAGAGCGTTATCACATGGTGACTGAGCCTGATTGTAACGGGAGCATAGAGGTGCCGATCCTGTCTTACCTGCGTTGGTGTAGAAGTGGGTGTCCTGTGGTGGAGTCAGCTATGTGCAGTGGTGGCCGTGGGTTCTTTTATGTGCGACCGTAGTAATAGCTGCGCCCACTTCCTGTATGGGAGTGGAATGCAGTGAGGGTAATGGAACGCACGCCTGCGCATTTGTGTTTAACGTCGCGCATGTGCAGAACGGAGAAAAGGCTGCGCTCACTTCCTAATGAAAGGGAGTGAGACGCATCTGGGAAGGGAAGGGAAAAGATTAGGGTTTGGGGATGATGAAAGGGCTTTCTACGGGCAAGGATGGCAAAGGGTGGCAGTGACGGAAAGTCAGGCAGCCTGTCCTGTCCTGTCCTGTCCGTCCGTCTTTTTGTATCATGAATTGGAAAGACTGCAAGGGGGAGGGGAGGTGCTTGTGTCCAAAAGGAGGAGTTATTCAGATTCATTGCAGTGGGCGGCGGCTGCAAAAAGCACCATTCTTCTTGTTTTTGCTCTGCAAAACAGCCTTTTCAAGGGTTGGCTTGGGTGACAAAATGTCTTCTGTAGGCGTGGGTTTGTCTCCCTCTCCCTAAGATGTGTCCGGTATAGGCCAGGGTGCCACTCAAGGCCGTAACCAATTCGGGTTATAGCTTCTCGGCCTTTTGGCTAAGATCAAGTGTAGTTTCGGAGGACGCTACCTTGGTCGGTACTGGAAGGTGCCTGGGATTGCACGTCTGCCGGCCTTGAGGAAGTGTGTGCGCCTTCTGGTGACACATAGCCCTCTTGTGCCTGGACGGTTCCCAGGCAACGGGAGGCGATCACCTTTGTTATTTTGAAGTCCTACTGATAAACAGAAAAAAAAAAAAATTAAATCTGTTCTTATCAGTTTAATATCTGATACGTCCCCTCTCTGGGGACCATATATTAAATGGATTTTTAGAACAAGGAGATGGAAAAAATCTTGCTCTGTCCACTGCACGCATTGACCTGGTATTGCAGTACCTCCAGGACCGGTGCACCCCTTCTTAACCCAGTTTCCAAAAGCAGAACTCAATTCACCTGATTCAAATGAGCCCCATTAGTGAATTGAAAGAAAGCAAAAACTTTATATGCACCTCAATTTGGCCAATTCACTTTTCACACTTTCACCCTTTTTTTTATCTTTCACACCTTTTACTTGCTTTATTGATGCAAAAAGCTGTGCCAAATAGCAAACTCATCTCCACTCAACTTGACCAACTCTGCTATGTCCCGTGCAGTATCTTATTCTCAGTCTTATCTAGATCATTTGCAATTGAATAGAATAGATCCCTTTTGGCTGCTTATGACTGTGTAAAATATGTAGTTTTACTGGGCTGGGATGAGAGAATCCATTGAAGCATGGTGTAGGGATTGTGGTTCCTGTGTGCTAAGAAGAGAGGCTGGCACCAGCCAGAAAGCCCCATTGCAGCCAATAATCACTTAATAACTTTTTCAACTTGTCATCATATGGGAGGCCTTCCATTCCTTGTAGTAGTCTAGTTGCCCACCTTTGAACTGACTCTAACTTCTGAATGTCCTTATTAAAATGTGGAGCCCAAAACTGGTTCCCATATTCCAGATGTAGCCTTACAAGTGATTTATAGAGGTGTAACAATACGTTGGGATCACGGGATCTAATCTCCCTTTTTATACACCCTAAAATCTTGTCCCAAGCAGCATTCCATCAGCCTCTGGAAGGTTCCTGGCGCATTGCACAGCTCGAAGGGCATGCTTTTGAACTCGCAGAGACCCATAGGGGTGGCGAAGGCGGTCTTCTCCCGGTCTGCCTCAGCAACGGACACTTGCCAATAGTGACTAGTGAGATCAAGGGTAGAAAAATAATTTGCAGTTCTCAATGCAGCTAGCGATTCCTCAATACGGGGAGTGGTGCCGTCCTTCTTTTTTAACAGGATCAACAGAGCTGCCCAAAGGCTACAACTGTCACGGATAACCCCAGCCGCCTTCATGTTGCTCAACATGTCCTTGGTACACTGGCAATGTGAAGGTGGTATTGGCTTATAGCTCTCTTTGATGGGTGGGTGTGCACCTGTGGGGATGTGGTGTTGGACCCCTTTTATTCCCCCAAAATCTAGCGGGCTTCCCACCGGTAACCCGCTCCCCAGCTTGGATGGATGCTGAGGGAGCCCCTTTTGCCCGCAGGCTCTGGCCCTGGGAACTGTAGCCTTGGCGGTGACTGTGCTTCCCTCTACGGTGTGAGCTGTTGCCTTCAATCGGGTCTTGACTGCTGGCAAACCCTGGAGGTTCCTGTCGCTAACGGATTTGACCGGTTTTACGGCGACTCCTAGCCTGGTCGGGGTCCGTAGGCCCTGCCAGATGGTGCTGGCTTCTCTTCACTCCCCGATCTGGTACCGGCGGGCCACCGCCCATCCCCGGTCCGTACGGTTCACTCCAATCAGCCTCTCCTGCAGAAGGTCACCACCGTCTGCCAACCTTGCTGAGTGCCCGGGCCACACACCCGGACACGGTCAGTCTCCTCTCCTCTTCACTTCTCTAACTCCAAAACTGATCTCTAATCTGACTCCTTTTCCCGCCTCCAGGACTGTGAACTCCTCGGTGGGTGGGATCAACCGCCTGGCCCACCCCCTGGTGTGGACATCAGCCCCTGGAGGAAGGCAACTAGGATTTGTGTTTAGCTTCGGTGTGCCTAGCCGGAGTGTAGAGTGTGTTGGTGTAGTACCTGTGACGACCTGGCTTGTCCAGGGCGCCACATTCCCCTATAGTAAAATGCAGACCGTCCGCGGGCTGCCCGTCCATCACCGGTTTTATTTTCACAACTGAAAAAGAATAAAACGGTAAAACATGTAAAAGCATCATAAACATTTTACAACGGTACAGCTTCCGCTCTTCTCCCACCCAAACAACCTGGCCCTGATGCTGCCCCTAAGAAGCGGGCAGCACCCCTTGACCCCAGTCCAGCACCAAGTTGCCCGAGCGGGTTCTGTCTCTTTCAGGGGGCCCACGTCCAAGGGGACCCCTGAACCCCCGGAGGATCGCCACCGGTTACGGTAGTGGCGGGCCTAGGCCATCCCTTTCCTCCAGGCCCATCCTCCCAAATCAGCCTCTCCGGAGGCGGTAACGGTGTCAAGCCAACAAACATTTTTATTTACATTGCACTAAGTTTGTGGTTGCCCTGCAAGTTCTCGGGCTTGTCCGTAAGCAGTTCCTTACGCAATGGTTGCACAGTCCCTACGGGGACAACAGTTGCCGGCAACGGCCGGTTTAATCACGGTTCAATCAGGTAAACTTCTTTGGTTGATCATCTTTACTTATCATTTAAAACTTTCAAACTGGTACACTCAACACATAAAGCCCCCCCCTTTTAAAGAGTAGTTTCCCTGTACCTAAGTGGGGGTCTACCTAGGTTGGGGCGAGTGGACCTTCGGGGTCCGGTGTCAGTGGTGACAGGCAGTGGGGCAGAGGGAACAGTCAGTTCCTCCTCCCTGCTATCATGTGGGGCAGGCGGAGGCGTAGGGGAGCTGGGTACAGGTACATCCCTGGGCACTGGCTCGCGGTTAACCGTTTCCATCATTTCTTCATCCACGGGTTGTGGGAACAGTATCACTGGAAGGATCACCGCACCGTTCTGTGTAGGCCAGTCTGCTGGAAAATCACCCATCATGGTGTGGATTACCTCTTTTTCCTTCTCCACTGGACTGGGAACTGGAGCCTCATCCGCTACTCTCAATGCTGGTGGGCACTTCTTCAGGTGGTCTCGGGAAACCGTGGCCAAAGTCCCCCCCTGGTCACGGCTGATCTGGTAGGCCTTCCCATTCTCCCATCCTGTGGGCTGGACTACATACGGGGTTTTTTCCCATTGATCATCCAGCTTGTGGGCCCTTCTTTTCCGCTTCAGCACTACATCCCCAGGTTGGAAGGAACCGGCAGGCGCCTTCTTGTTGAAGCACTGCTCCTGTTGTCCCCGACTCCGGCACAAGTTCTTTTCAACATACTCCTGGACCTGTCGGTACTGTGTCCTCCGCCGAGTGTCCCATTCAGCTGTCGACAGGAGTGCTTCTGAAGCTTCCAAGCCCATTTCCAGATCCACTGGTAGCCGGCCGGGACGAGCTCTCATCAGGTATGCTGGAGTGCATTTCGTAGAGCTGGAAGGGATGTTGTTGTACATATCGACCAGGTCAGGTAGCTTCTCCAGCCACAGGTTCCGCTCTTCCAGTGGTAACGTCTTGAGGAGGCCCAGGACCAAGTGGTTCATCTTTTCACAAATGCCATTGGTTTGGGCGTGGTAAGGCGTGGTCCGGATTTTCTTGCAGCCGTACAACTGGCAGAATTCCTGGAATACCTCTGCTTCAAAGGCCGGACCCTGGTCGGTAAGCACCCTCTCCGGGTACCAATGCGGTCAACAGAAATAAGCCTGGAAAGCCTTAGCAGCGGTGCGGCCGGTTAAGTCCTTAACTGGGACAACCACCAGGAACCTCGAGTAGTGGTCTACGATGGTCAGAGCGTAGGTGTACCCACTTCGGCTGGGGGTGAGCTTTACATGGTCAAGGGCAACCAGCTCCAGCGGTTGGTGTGTAATGATCGGGTGTAGGGGTGCCTTCTGGCTGGCCTCGTCCTTCCTTCTCAATGCGCAAGGGCCACATTCTCGGCACCAGGCCTCCACAGATTCCCGCATTCCACTCCAATAGAACCGCTCTCTTAACAACATCTCTAGCTTCTTCCACCCGAAGTGCACTGCACCATCATGGTATGCTTGCAGGACGGTGGGCACGTTAGCCTGGGGAATCACCAGCTGGCGGATCTTCTCGTGAGTCTTTGGATTAATCAGCTCGCGATACAACTTCCCCTGGTGTAGGTATAGCCGGGTCCGTTCTTGCCACAGACGTTGGGCTTCGGCAGGGGCAGCAGGGTCTATCCCAGCAGAACCCTGTTCCACTAGAGTCTTGACCAGGCGGACAGCAGGTGCCTGGTCCTGAGCTTCCTGCCAGTCCTGTCGGGGCAGCGGATCCAGGTTCACCCGTTGTTGGTAGACGTGCACCTTCTCAGTGAATGGCCGGTGAAATGCAGGCAACTCGATCTCTTCGAGGTCATCATCCTCTGGCCCCTCTTCCGACAGGTGGGGCATCCGGGAGAGTGCATTGGCATTGACGTTGGTACGGCCGGCCCGGTACTTGATGGTGAAATCGTAGTTGGCTAACCTGGTCACCCACCGCTGCTCCAACGCGCCCAGCTTGGCCGTATCTAGATGGGTCAGCAGGTTATTGTCTGTGTACGCGGTGAACTTGGCTGCTGCCAGGTAATGGCGGAACCGCTCGGTGATAGCCCACACCAGTGCCAAGAGCTCAAGCTTGAAGGAGATGTAGTTCTCAGGGTTCCTCTCAGTCGGTCGGAGTTTTCGGCTAGCATAAGCTATTACCTTTTCCCTTCTGTCTTGGACCTGGGATAGAACAGCCCCCAAGCCCACATTGCTGGCGTCGGTGTAGAGGATGAATGGGCGGCTGTAGTCAGGGTACGGTAGGATTTCCTCTCCGGTCAGGGCTGTTCTCAGCTGGCGGAAGGATTCCTCATGCTTTTCTTCCCACACCAATGGGGCTACTAGGGATCTACCACCCTTGGTCTGTCCTACGAGGAGGTCTTGCATGGGGGCAGCCATCTTTGTGTACCCCTTAATGAAGCGACGGTAATATCCCACCAGGCCCAGAAACTGCCTCACTTCCCTCACTGTGGTCGGTCTCGGCCAGTCTTGGATGGTGGTGATCTTCTCGGGGTTGGGGGCGACACCTTCCGCACCAACCACATGTCCTAGGTACTGCACTCTGGGTTTCAGCAGATGACACTTTGAGGGCTTCAACTTCATCCCATACTTGGCAAGGGACGCGAACACCTCGGCTAGGTACTCCAGGTGGGCTTCATACGTCTGTGAGTACACAATCACATCATCCAAGTACAGCAAAACGGTCCCATAGGCAGTCTTCTCTCGGTCTTCCGGTGCCACGGCCACCTGCCAGTACCCGCTGGTGAGGTCAAGGGTGGAGAAGTAGTTAGCGGTTCTCAGCGAGGCCAGGGACTCTTTGATGTGGGGCAGAGGGTAAGCATCCTTATGCGTTATCTGGTTAATCTTCCGGTAATCCACACACATCCGCATGGTGCCATCCTTCTTCTTAACCAGCACCAACGGAGCGGCCCAGGGACTACAGCTGTCCCTAATAACCCCTGCCTCCTTCATGTTCCTCAACATGTCTTTGGCGCATTGGTAGTGCGCAGGGGGAATAGGCCTGTATCTCTCTTTAATAGGGGAGTGTGTACCGGTAGGGATGTGGTGTTGAACCCCTTTAATCTGCCCAAAATCTAGAGGGTGCTTGCTAAAAACCCGCTCATACTCCTGTACCACCCGGTATACCCCTTCCTTGTGGTGTATGGGGGTATCATCAGTGCCGACATGTAGCTCTTGATACCACTCGCCTAACTCCCCCAGGGATGAGTGGGAACCGGCAGCAGGCGGTGTGACCGGGGGAACGGCTTCATGGATCGTGTGGGGATCTAGAGTGAGCAATTTGGCAAGGGTAGCGTACCGGGTGGTGCATGAATGCACACATATTGGTTTTATAATCTTATTGTATTACTTTATATTCTTATTTCACTTGTGCATATCTCCACCATAATCCTGGCTAAGAAATATAGCTTTTTTTGGGGTACACAGGTAGTAAGGTCTTCTTTCTATTTCTTTAGGGGTGATATAGCCTGGTGGAACTCTAGACCTCTAACATTATATATGCACCCTTTTTCTTTATGGTTCTTGGACACCTTATAACATTCTTCCATACATATATATCTTTCTCATAAATTATAAATAATTAGGCATTTTTATATATTTTATTTACATTTTCATAAATAACTTTTTACAAAGCATGGGGGACATTCTCACATACATATAATTTTCATGTACGCATTCTGAAAATTTACGCATAAACCGTACACACTCCTTTTTGTAACAATTTCTATAACTCATTCGCTGAACTCTCATCCCGGATATTCATTCTTACACCGAATTTCCTGTTATAACACAACATTCATGATTTTTATTCAATTTATTTTTATTTTTTTAGGTTTATTAGTAGTGATGAGCGAGTACTAAAAAGCTCGGGTGCTCGAAGCTCGGGCCGAGCCTCCCAAGATACTCGTGTACTCGGCCCGAGCACCGAGCCCAATGTTATCCTATGGGAGACCCGAGTATTTTTGTGAAATGACCACCGGCAGCATGTAGAAACCCTAAAAATGGAGCAAAAGTCTCCGAAGAGTGCTCAAATGACATGGCAACAGCATGGGGAAGACCCCTTGAAGCATTTATCACTCAAAAGTCACAGCTGTGAATAATTTTGTCCGCGTTTTACGCCATTTTTACGGACTCACCAGAAAACCTTCCAAAATGACACCAAAATGATTTTTCATAGCGGAAATGTTAAGGGCACATACCCAATAGTGAGATAGAGCTAATGTATGTTACTTTTTGAGATCAATACATGAAAGATTTTACGTAAAACATTGTGTGGCACTCCGATGTCCCTGAGAAGAGACGTACATAAAGGCCTCTGAGTCTAATGTGCCCATTTTGAGGAACTGAGTCTTTGTAGTATTTTCCTTTGCCAGGGCAGTCCAAAATTGTGAGGTTCACCAATGCCCCTGCATACAGACGTGCATGATGGCCTGTAAACCTGAAGTGCCCATTGTAAGGAAGTGGGTCTATTGTAGTATAGCCCTTAGGCAGGGCAGCCAAAAATTGGGAGGCTCCACGTTGTCCCTGGATAGAGACGTGCATGAGGGCCTCAAAACATTAAGTGTCCAGTGTCAGGAAGTGGGTGTATTATAGTATAGCCCTTAGGCAGGGCAGCCAAAAATTGGGAGGCTCCACGTTGTCCCTGGATAGAGACGTGCATGAGGGCCTGTAAACCTGAAGTGCCCATTGGAAGGAAGTGGGTCTTTTGTAGTATAGCCCTTTGGCAGGGCAGCCAAAAATTGGGAGGCTCCACGTTGTCCCTGGATAGAGACGTGCATGAGGGCCTGTAAACCTGAAGTGCCCATTGGAAGGAAGTGGGTCTTTTGTAGTATAGCCCTTTGGCAGGGCAGCCAAAAATTGGGAGGCTCCACGTTGTCCCTGGATAGAGACATGCATGAGGGCCTCAAAACATTAAGTGTCCATTGTCAGGAAGTGGGTGTATTATAGTATAGCCCTTAGGCAGGGCAGCCAAAAATTGGGAGGCTCCACGTTGTCCCTGGATAGAGACGTGCATGAGGGCCTGTAAACCTGAAGTGCCCATTGGAAGGAAGTGGGTCTTTTGTAGTATAGCCCTTTGGCAGGGCAGCCAAAAATTGGGAGGCTCCACGTTGTCCCTGGATAGAGACGTGCATGAGGGCCTCAAAACATTAAGTGTCCATTGTCAGGAAGTGGGTCTTTTGTAGTATAGCCCTTTGGCAGGGCAGCGAAAAATTGGGAGGCTCCACGTTGTCCCTGGATAGAGACGTGCATGAGGGCCTCAAAACATTAAGTGTCCATTGTCAGGAAGTGGGTGTATTATAGTATAGCCCTTAGGCAGGGCAGCCAAAAATTGGGAGGCTCCACGTTGTCCCTGGATAGAGACGTGCATGAGGGCCTCAAAACATTAAGTGTCCATTGTCAGGAAGTGGGTCTTTTGTAGTATAGCCCTTTGGCAGGGCAGCCAAAAATTGGGAGGCTCCACGTTGTCCCTGGATAGAGACGTGCATGAGGGCCTCAAAACATTAAGTGTCCATTGTCAGGAAGTGGGTGTATTATAGTATAGCCCTTTGGCAGGGCAGCCAAAAATTGGGAGGCTCCACGTTGTCCCTGCATAGAGACGTGCATGAGGGCCTCAAAACATTGTTCCCATTGCAAAGGAGCGGGTCTCCTGTCGTTGTAATGTGGAGCCTCCCAATTTTTGGCTGCCCTGCCAAAGGGCTATACTACAAAAGACCCACTTCCTGACAATGGACACTTAATGTTTTGAGGCCCTCATGCACGTCTCTATCCAGGGACAACGTGGAGCCTCCCAATTTTTGGCTGCCCTGCCTAAGGGCTATACTATAATACACCCACTTCCTGACAATGGACACTTAATGTTTTGAGGCCCTCATGCACGTCTCTATCCAGGGACAACGTGGAGCCTCCCAATTTTTGGCTGCCCTGCCAAAGGGCTATACTATAATACACCCACTTCCTGACAATGGACACTTAATGTTTTGAGGCCCTCATGCACGTCTCTATCCAGGGACAACGTGGAGCCTCCCAATTTTTGGCTGCCCTGCCAAAGGGCTATACTACAAAAGACCCACTTCCTTCCAATGGGCACTTCAGGTTTACAGGCCCTCATGCACGTCTCTATCCAGGGACAACGTGGAGCCTCCCAATTTTTGGCTGCCCTGCCTAAGGGCTATACTATAATACACCCACTTCCTGACAATGGACACTTAATGTTTTGAGGCCCTCATGCATGTCTCTATCCAGGGACAACGTGGAGCCTCCCAATTATTGGCTGCCCTGCCAAAGGGCTATACTACAAAAGACCCACTTCCTTCCAATGGGCACTTCAGGTTTACAGGCCCTCATGCACGTCTCTATCCAGGGACAACGTGGAGCCTCCCAATTTTTGGCTGCCCTGCCAAAGGGCTATACTACAAAAGACCCACTTCCTTCCAATGGGCACTTCAGGTTTACAGGCCCTCATGCACGTCTCTATCCAGGGACAACGTGGAGCCTCCCAATTTTTGGCTGCCCTGCCTAAGGGCTATACTATAATACACCCACTTCCTGACACTGGACACTTAATGTTTTGAGGCCCTCATGCACGTCTCTATCCAGGGACAACGTGGAGCCTCCCAATTTTTGGCTGCCCTGCCTAAGGGTTATACTACAATAGACCCACTTCCTTACAATGGGCACTTCAGGTTTACAGGCCATCATGCACGTCTGTATGCAGGGGCATTGGTGAACCTCACAATTTTGGACTGCCCTGGCAAAGGAAAATACTACAAAGACTCAGTTCCTCAAAATGGGCACATTAGACTCAGAGGCCTTTATGTACGTCTCTTCTCAGGGACATCGGAGTGCCACACAATGTTTTACGTAAAATCTTTCATGTATTGATCTCAAAAAGTAACATACATTAGCTCTATCTCACTATTGGGTATGTGCCCTTAACATTTCCGCTATGAAAAATCATTTTGGTGTCATTTTGGAAGGTTTTCTGGTGAGTCCGTAAAAATGGCGTAAAACGCGGACAAAATTATTCACAGCTGTGACTTTTGAGTGATAAATGCTTCAAGGGGTCTTCCCCATGCTGTTGCCATGTCATTTGAGCACTCTTCGGAGACTTTTGTGCCATTTTTAGGGTTTCTACATGCTGCCGGTGGTCATTTCACAAAAATACTCGGGTCTCCCATAGGATAACATTGGGCTCGGTGCTCGGGCCGAGTACACGAGTATCTTGGGAGGCTCGGCCCGAGCTTCGAGCACCCGAGCTTTTTAGTACTCGCTCATCACTACTAATAAACCTAAAAAATAAAAATAAATTGAATAAAAATCATGAATGTTGTGTTATAACAGGAAATTCGGTGTAAGAATGAATATCCGGGATGAGAGTTCAGCGAATGAGTTATAGAAATTGTTACAAAAAGGAGTGTGTACGGTTTATGCGTAAATTTTCAGAATGCGTACATGAAAATTATATGTATGTGAGAATGTCCCCCATGCTTTGTAAAAAGTTATTTATGAAAATGTAAATAAAATATATAAAAATGCCTAATTATTTATAATTTATGAGAAAGATATATATGTATGGAAGAATGTTATAAGGTGTCCAAGAACCATAAAGAAAAAGGGTGCATATATAATGTTAGAGGTCTAGAGTTCCACCAGGCTATATCACCCCTAAAGAAATAGAAAGAAGACCTTACTACCTGTGTACCCCAAAAAAAGCTATATTTCTTAGCCAGGATTATGGTGGAGATATGCACAAGTGAAATAAGAATATAAAGTAATACAATAAGATTATAAAACCAATATGTGTGCATTCATGCACCACCCGGTACGCTACCCTTGCCAAATTGCTCACTCTAGATCCCCACACGATCCATGAAGCCGTTCCCCCGGTCACACCGCCTGCTGCCGGTTCCCACTCATCCCTGGGGGAGTTAGGCGAGTGGTATCGAGAGCTACATGTCGGCACTGATGATACCCCCATACACCACAAGGAAGGGGTATACCGGGTGGTACAGGAGTATGAGCGGGTTTTTAGCAAGCACCCTCTAGATTTTGGGCAGATTAAAGGGGTTCAACACCACATCCCTACCGGTACACACTCCCCTATTAAAGAGAGATACAGGCCTATTCCCCCTGCGCACTACCAATGCGCCAAAGACATGTTGAGGAACATGAAGGAGGCAGGGGTTATTAGGGACAGCTGTAGTCCCTGGGCCGCTCCGTTGGTGCTGGTTAAGAAGAAGGATGGCACCATGCGGATGTGTGTGGATTACCGGAAGATTAACCAGATAACGCATAAGGATGCTTACCCTCTGCCCCGCATCAAAGAGTCCCTGGCCTCGCTGAGAACCGCTAACTACTTCTCCACCCTTGACCTCACCAGCGGGTACTGGCAGGTGGCCGTGGCACCGGAAGACCGAGAGAAGACTGCCTATGGGACCGTTTTGCTGTACTTGGATGATGTGATTGTGTACTCACAGACGTATGAAGCCCACCTGGAGCACCTAGCCGAGGTGTTCGCGTCCCTTGCCAAGTATGGGATGAAGTTGAAGCCCTCAAAGTGTCATCTGCTGAAACCCAGAGTGCAGTACCTAGGACATGTGGTTGGTGCGGAAGGTGTCGCCCCCAACCCCGAGAAGATCACCGCCATCCAAGACTGGCCGAGACCGACCACAGTGAGGGAAGTGAGGCAGTTTCTGGGCCTGGTGGGATATTACCGTCGCTTCATTAAGGGGTACACAAAGATGGCTGCCCCCATGCAAGACCTCCTCGTAGGACAGACCAAGGGTGGTAGATCCCTAGTAGCCCCATTGGTGTGGGAAGAAAAGCATGAGGAATCCTTCCGCCAGCTGAGAACAGCCCTGACCGGAGAGGAAATCCTAGCGTACCCTGACTACAGCCGCCCATTCATCCTCTACACCGACGCCAGCAATGTGGGCTTGGGGGCTGTTCTATCCCAGGTCCAAGACAGAAGGGAAAAGGTAATAGCTTATGCTAGCCGAAAACTCCGACCGACTGAGAGGAACCCTGAGAACTACATCTCCTTCAAGCTTGAGCTCTTGGCACTGGTGTGGGCTATCACCGAGCGGTTCCGCCATTACCTGGCAGCAGCCAAGTTCACCGCGTACACAGACAATAACCTGCTGACCCATCTAGATACGGCCAAGCTGGGCGCGTTGGAGCAGCGGTGGGTGACCAGGTTAGCCAACTACGATTTCACCATCAAGTACCGGGCCGGCCGTACCAACGTCAATGCCAATGCACTCTCCCGGATGCCCCACCTGTCGGAAGAGGGGCCAGAGGATGATGACATCGAAGAGATCGAGTTGCCTGCATTTCACCGGCCATTCACTGAGAAGGTGCACGTCTACCAACAACGGGGCCTCCCATATGATGACAAGTTGAAAAAGTTATTAAGTGATTATTGGCTGCAATGGGGCTTTCTGGCTGGTGCCAGCCTCTCTTCTTAGCACACAGGAACCACAATCCCTACACCATGCTTCAATGGATTCTCTCATCCCAGCCCAGTAAAACTACATATTTTACACAGTCATAAGTAGCCAAAAGGGATCTATTCTATTCAATTGCAAATGATCTAGATAAGACTGAGAATAAGATACTGCACGGGACATAGCAGAGTTGGTCAAGTTGAGTGGAGATGAGTTTGCTATTTGGCACAGCTTTTTGCATCAATAAAGCAAGTAAAAGGTGTGAAAGATAAAAAAAAGGGTGAAAGTGTGAAAAGTGAATTGGCCAAATTGAGGTGCATATAAAGTTTTTGCTTTCTTTCAATTCACTAATGGGGCTCATTTGAATCAGGTGAATTGAGTTCTGCTTTTGGAAACTGGGTTAAGAAGGGGTGCACCGGTCCTGGAGGTACTGCAATACCAGGTCAATGCGTGCAGTGGACAGAGCAAGATTTTTTCCATCTCCTTGTTCTAAAAATCCATTTAATATATGGTCCCCAGAGAGGGGACGTATCAGATATTAAACTGATAAGAACAGATTTAATTTTTTTTTTTTCTGTTTATCAGTAGGACTTCAAAATAACAAAGGTGATCGCCTCCCGTTGCCTGGGAACCGTCCAGGCACAAGAGGGCTATGTGTCACCAGAAGGCGCACACACTTCCTCAAGGCCGGCAGACGTGCAATCCCAGGCACCTTCCAGTACCGACCAAGGTAGCGTCCTCCGAAACTACACTTGATCTTAGCCAAAAGGCCGAGAAGCTATAACCCGAATTGGTTACGGCCTTGAGTGGCACCCTGGCCTATACCGGACACATCTTAGGGAGAGGGAGACAAACCCACGCCTACAGAAGACATTTTGTCACCAAGCCAACCCTTGAAAAGGCTGTTTTGCAGAGCAAAAACAAGAAGAATGGTGCTTTTTGCAGCCGCCACCCACTGCAATGAATCTGAATAACTCCTCCTTTTGGACACAAGCACCTCCCCTCCCCCTTGCAGTCTTTCCAATTCATGATACAAAAAGACGGACGGACAGGACAGGACAGGACAGGCTGCCTGACTTTCCGTCACTGCCACCCTTTGCCATCCTTGCCCGTAGAAAGCCCTTTTATCATCCCCAAACCCTAATCTTTTCCCTTCCCTTCCCAGATGCGTCTCACTCCCTTTCATTAGGAAGTGAGCGCAGCCTTTTCTCCGTTCTGCACATGCGCGACGTTAAACACAAATGCGCAGGTGTGACGCCCTAGCAGCAGTCGGACTGCTCGGCAGACACTTTGATGAAAAACAAAAAGGTTTTTTACGGGGGAGAATATTTGTGACGCCACCTGCGGTGTGCGGTAATAAGGAATACCGCCGCTGCTGTATGGGAGTGCCGGGGCTGATGGTGTTGGGGCAGCCTGGTGGTGATTCCCTCCGCAGGTAGGGGCCCCGGGACTCAGGGTAGGGAATAGGTAGGAACAGCCTATATTGATATAGGGCCGGCAGGACGCTGGGGGCCAGGGTACTCACTCAGGTGTGATGACGCATTCAGTGGACACAGACTCTGAGGTAAACAAAGTCTCTTGGTACTGCTGCACTCGGTGACTGCACGTGCGTTGGTCCCTTTCAGTGATTCTGTGGTGGACTGGAGCCTTCCTCCATACACTGTATACTGTGTGTGTCCCTGGCCCCGTTGGCTTGAAACCTTCGGGTCCCGTCCCTCTTTTTAATTGGGACCTGCTCTTAGCAGCTGGCACGTGGGATTTTCTGTGACTGCTCTGTGTGGGAAGTCCTATCCCTCCGCTGTGCTGACGCCGCTAATCTCTGAGCCGTCAAGTACAGGCCACTGTCTGCGACCCAGCCAGGCTCTCCTCAGGGAGCTCTTAATCCCCAGGTCCTCTCTCTTTTTCAGTTACTACCAACTGTCTAACTGACTTCTCCCACCAGCCTGTCTGACTCATAGGTGGGCGGTTCCTTTCCCAGCTGGAACCACGCCCCTGGTGTGCCTGACAAGTGTAGTGTTTGGGTGACTAGGATTTGTGCTCTTAGTACAGAATCACTGTTGCGGACCCCGGAACCAAGGAGGGTGGGCCCTGCACCAAGGATAGAGAATAGTGCAGTTCCCTGTGACACCCTGGATTAGTCCAGGGGCGTCACACAGGCGTGCGTTCCATTACCCTCACTGCATTCCACTCCCATACAGGAAGTGGGCGCAGCTATTACTACGGTCGCACATAAAAGAACCCACGGCCACCACTGCACATAGCTGACTCCACCACAGGACACCCACTTCTACACCAACGCAGGTAAGACAGGATCGGCACCTCTATGCTCCCGTTACAATCAGGCTCAGTCACCATGTGATAACGCTCTCAACTCTTTAGTTGCAGGCTCCCCTTGCTTCACCTCCACTGGCTGTGCTGCCATTTCCTCTCCCACCTGGAAGGTATACTTTATTCCACTATTTTCCTGTTTCTCTCTTCCCCCTTTTCCCATAACCTACTTTTATCTGCATTTGTGGGGTATCTATATGCTATTTACATCATAGTTTTATTCATTAATATGGAAGGGAAGAGTGCCCATGAGAGTGTTGAACTGCGGAGAGCAAGAGATTAAGCTGCTCCGATTTGCCACCATTGATAAGCTGTTCTCAGTAGATACACATGCTATCCAAACAGCAGCATCCACCATTGCTTCAGCCCACCCATTCAGTGACAGCTCACCAAGTCAGCCAGAGGAGTGGTGTAAGGAATTACACGTAGGCACTGACTCCACACCTTCACATCACAAGAAGGGGGTCTACAGGCTAGTGCAAGAATACGAGCAAGTCTTCAGCAAACATCCGCTAGACTTTTGAAGAATAAAAGGGGTCAAACACTACATCCCCACAAGTGCACACCCACCCATCAAAGATAGATATAAGCCAAAACTACCTGCACATTACCAGTGTACCAAGGACATGTTGAGCAACATGAAGGAGGCTGGGGTTATCCGTGACAGTTGTAGCCTCTGGGCAGCTCCGTTGGTCCTGTTAAAGAAGAAGGACAGCACCACTCCCCTGTATTGAGGAATAGCTAGCTGCATTGAGAACTGCAAATTATTTTTCTACCCTTGATCTCACTAGTCGCTATTGGCAAGTGTCCGTTGCTGAGGCAGACCGGGAGAAGACCGCCTTTGCCACCCCGATGGGTCTCTGCGAGTTCAAAAGCATGCCCTTCGAGCTGTGCAATTTGCCAGGAACCTTCCAGAGGCTGATGGAATGCTGCTTGGGACACCGAAACTTTGAAACGGTACTGCTATACCTTTATGATGTTATTGTTTATTCTAAAGCAAACAAGATTTTAGGGTGTATAAAAAGGGAGATTAGATCCGGTGATCCCAACGTATTGTTACCCCTCTATAAATCACTTGTAAGGCCACATCTGGAATATGGGGTAAAGTCCTGAGCAGGTTGATAACCATTGGTTTGAGCATGGTAGGGTGTAGTGCGCATCTTCCTGCATCGGTAAAAGCTGCAGAAGTCCTTGAAGATTTCCGCTTCAAAGGCTGTGCCTTGATCTGTGAGGACTCTCTCTGAGTAGCCATGAGGTCTGCATAAGTGTGCTTGGAAGACCTTCGCTGCAGTATGGGCCATTAGATCTTTGACTTGTACCACAACCATAAATCTCGAGTAGTTGTCTACCATCGTAAGTGCATACGTGAGCTCGCCTCGATATTCTGCAACAAAACTCCCTTTTTCGATTTCAGTTTCAGCAAACACTACTCTTCCTGTAGAAAATATTTATCATTACCTAAGACAGTCATTCTAATGCATGACAATATTAAGGCAATTTAGTTAAAACTTGTTTTAACTCACCTTTAAGGGGATTGATGTATTTCATGGTCAATCCAGGTTTGTCAGTGATGGCACTGACATAATGTATGGCGTCTTTTTCGGGCGTTATCCTTTGCCTTTTCATTGTGAAAATCCAGTTGCCTATATCAAAGCAAATTCTACTACTTGTAAAGTATGCAGAAAATGAAATGTAGAACATATAACATCAACTGCTTAGGAACGCATCATAGGTTAGTACTTAAAAGGATATTGTCATGTTCTAGTCATAATGCAAGCTGGACATTTTTCATGTTACCCTGTAATCGCCGGCCTGTTCTAATGCTCACAAGCCAAGATATAGGCTCAGCTGCTAAGGCTTCCCTCTGCCTTCTGAATGAAACTTGAATATGTCTGGTTCACTGTGTATATAGCAGGTGCTCAGAAAAAATAAGAGTCAATTCAATAGAAATAGCTCTGGCACACTATAGTGATCAATAACGTAAGAAAAGAACTCTTGGAATGCTGAAAATTCTTTATTTGTGCAAAAGGATAATTCATCCAACGTTTCGACCTTGTTTTTAGGTCTTTATCAAGGATAAAGTTATCTAAGATCATAAAGGGTTACAAAACCATATAAACACGTAATTAGTACATAGTACAACATAACAGTACAATATATTGCTACTTGAGAGTACAATGGGTCAAATGACCATGATGCACATACAAAAAATTTTTCCAAAGCCATAGTGAAAACATTTGTACTGAGGAAAGAAAATTTCCACATGACCTATCTGGAGAAACATTCTGGATCAAACAACCAAAAATAGTCAAGCAGGTAAATACACACCTATATGGATAACAGGATGATATGTGTTCAATTGTATAGCGTCATTGCCATTAAGGTACAAATGGAAAACTTGCAATCCTATATAGTGAAGGAAATGAACACATATCATATCAAAGAACACAGGAACATGGGTGTGAGAAAAACCTCAATGTTTATACTTTGTTCTTTATAATGGTGTGAACATGTATATGTCTCAGTACCTTATGCACTTGAGAATTCTAGTGAGTAGATCATGAAAGCCTATTTCAGAACTGGAATCGGTAAATAATTGTAGGTGGAATCTAAATAAAAAGATGGTACAAGTGTTATCATGACACGTGGGCTATAACACAATGGACCGTGTGACAAAGAAGAAAGGAGAGAAAGAAGAGGAAGAAAATGCAACTACCTGTAACATTACGTGATAGTCACTGGTAAGTATCACTTGACAATTCAAGTGAAAAAGGATTCCTTTATTAAAGGGTTCTCAGTCGCCTCAGGATCATGAAATACTAGGGTAAATGATATGAGAATGGGTAAGAAGCACCACTAAAGGAAATATGAGATGCAGGACATATATCTATAAACCCCTGAACTACATGATAGAAATAAAAAGAAGAAAAAAGAAAAAAAAGAAGAAAGAAGAAGAACACATAGAATGCGGAAAGAGAATGGGTACAACTACCTGAGTTACTGCAGGGAGGCCCCTGGTTGGTATTGTGAGGGTTAGTGGAATTCCTTCACTGAAGGGTTCTCAGTTGCCTCAGGTTCGTGAAAAATGCTATAGACAAATAATGCCCGGAGAAAAGGGGTTCATATACAGCGAATAATGGTAATACAAGGTACATGTGTCACATGTAATAGTATATATATATATATTGTACTAAGCTCTACACCAGAAATAGAAAGTAGTCCCTCTGCCTTCTGTCTAGGTGCCCTGAGTTATGTCCTGTAAACTGTCACAGGGACCCAGACACACATGTGTAGTAGGGGAAAATCCCTGCTGAGATGCCAGTGCTAGAGCACTCGTTTGCTGTGGAGTTGAACGCTATGTGAGCAGTTCTTACCTTCAATGAGCAGAAGTCTCTTTTTTCAGATTTCAATATCTCTGTGGGTATCTGGCAGAAATATGGAATACTCTTTACTGCTAAGACCCTGTACACCACTCCCACTAAAGGGGGCTTTACACGCTGCGACATCGCTAATGCGGAGTCGTTGGGGTCACGGAATTTGTGACGCACATCCGGCCGCATTAGCGATGTTGCTGCGTGTGGCACCGATGAGCGATTTTGCATCGCTGCAAAAACGTGCAAAATCGCTCATCGGTGACATGGGTCTCCATTCTCGATTATCGTTACTGCAGCAGTAACGATGTAGTTCGTCGCTCCTGCGGCAGCACACATCGCTCCGTGTGACACCGCAGAAACGAGGAACCTCTCCTTACCTGCCTCCCAGCCGCTATGAGGAAGGAAGGAGGTGGGCGGGATGTTCCGGCCACTCATCTCCGCCCCTCCGCTGCTATTGGGCGGTCGCTCAGTGACGTCGCTGTGACGCCGCACGGACCGCCCCCTTAGAAAGGAGGCGGTTCGCCGGTCACAGCGACGTCGCCGGGCAGGTAAGTATGTGTGACGGGTCTGGTCGGTGTTGTGCAGCATGGGCAGCGATTTGCCCGTGTCGCGCAACAGATGGGGGCGGGTATCCACACTAGCGATATCGGGACCGATATCGCAGTGTGTAAAGTAGCCTTTAATAAACTGTGTAAAGGATTTTAAGTAAAAATCCACAATAAACCAGCGCTAGATGGGTTTTTATAATTTTATTAATAGACCACAAATAAAAAAATTTTTGCTATCCTTGTTTCAAGACAGAGTATTTGATAATATACAATACACTGATTATTACTAAAACCAAGGACCACATAAAACAAGGACCACATAAAATAAAAAATGAAAGTAATGAGAATAAAATTCTTTTGTATAACCAATTAACTTCGAGGTGATACAATATTCACATTGATTTAGTTTTACCAGTCTAATGTAATGCCCCGGCCGGTGGCATATATTTTGTTTGGTTAATAATTTAGACTTATACAATGAAAGATGTACTATACCACCCCTGGCTAACTTACAAGTTTTAAGTTGTACAATATAAGTTTGCGACGTTATATTCGCCCCCAGGGCCTGGGGGAATAAACCTCACAACAACTTGACCGCAAAAAACACCCCGGATTTCTCCGTTGATTAGGCTGGAACCGCTATGTACAGGATTGACCTGTTAGACTTCCAGAGCGGACGTTTTGAGGCCAGTGGCCGCGACTAGTGCTGGCTCTGGGGGAGATGTATGGTTACCGACATCCCTCTTTACAGAGCCTTTATAACACTTCACAAGGCCACAAACCAGCCGGTCCCGTATTCTCCCAAATGTACTTTCGAAATCAAGCAGTACGAAGCCACTGAAAGCACCAAGATGTTGGCTGCGGACAACAATAAGATCAGCGGTAACTACTCAGCCTCTCCAGCGGGCAGTCCAGACCGTATCCAGTGTCAGCTGACTGATTCCACACAGGAGGAAGTTGCTTGGCAGGTTAGCACCACACAAGGCTCCGATCCGCTTCCAAACGAGCAATGCAGAACCGCTGGAGGTACCAATGTATCCTGGTTGCAGACAAAGGAAATGTCAGCGGTAACCTCTCAACCTCTCCAGCAGGCAATCCGTACCGTGTCCAGTGGAAGCCGGTTGATTCCACACGAGGGAGAGATTACTTGGCAGGTTATCACCGCACAGGTGAGGTAGGCAAAAACAGAGTCCTGATCCGACGCGCGTTTCGGGGGCGTGTAACGGCCCCCTTCCTCAAGGATAACTCAGCTGTTGCCTAGAGCACTATTTATGCATATATTTAATTGGTTATAATTTGCATAAAATTAAACAATGTTTAAATTCAACCAACATTCAATGACCACTACATATATCAATTTGTGAAAGACCGTTCATAATAGCCATATAATATAATTATGTGCAAAGGTTTTTCTAAAGGTTTTTCTAAAAAGACCTATATATAGCCTTGCTTGTATCATCATATACTGGGAAGACAATGTGTATATATGCATATGCTTTTTTTCAACAATAAATTTAACAAAAGGACATCATAAAGGTGTAATATAAATTTGCTATAATATGAAAAGCCCCTTATATCTACATCAACCTTGGGCAAGTGAAGCACCAATTTTAATATATATTATGCATATATACACATATATCTCCATGACAATCGCTTTTTTTTTTTTTTTTTTTTTCCTTCTCTCCGTATTATTATCAGTACCTATTACTCCTCTACCTATAAAAATATAAATTAATTAAAAGGAAACAGTTCTATATCATTATTGAGTCCATATGGTTTCAAGGTGTTCAATTCAAAAATCCATTGGCTTTCTGCTCGTGACATTTTTTTAATGAAATCGCCACCTCTCCAATCCTTAGTTATTTTTTGTACGCCCCATACTTGGGATCCTTTAAAGGACCCTCCATGTTTTAACACATAATGTCTGGATAGGGGGTGCTTAGTACATTTATTTTTAACACTTCTAATGTGCTCACCCACCCTTTTCCATAGGGGTCTAATAGTTCTCTCAATGTATTTTTTCTGACAGGGACATTGAATTCAATATGCTACTCCCTTTGATTGACATGTAATAAATTCTCTAATCATGACTTCTGACTGCCCCTGTAAGAAGGATTTCCGTGAAATATTTTTTGTATTCTTACATACTATACAGCTTTTGCATGGAAAAAAACCTTTCAGGCCAAATAATCCTCCCTTATTAGGTGCTGTAAGATTACGTATGGTGGGTGCCACTAAATTGCCAATATTGTTTGCCTTCCTATATATGAATATAACGTCGCAAACTTGTACATAAATATTGTACAACTTAAAACTTGTAAGTTAGAAGGAATCACGCACAAGTGGGCGGGGCCTGTTCTTCGTGTTTCCTAAGCTAGGAGTCAGGTCTCCTTGTGTCTCTGTGATATACTTACCTATCTCTCTTCTAGAGCCGCTCCTGCCTCGCCATCCGGTCCTGCCGATTCCCGAACCCCGAACGCTGACTATCTGCCATCCCGTCAGTCCGTACCATCTCTGATCCCTGTGGTGACCCGTCCTCTCGCTCCATCGGTTCCGGACTGTTGATGTGACGATTCATGGAAGAAGTTGTCAAACTGCTGAGGTTTTGACCTCTACTATGAGAATCATGACAAATTTTACATATCACATGATTTGGGCGATCTTTTTCTATGTCAAAAAAGGACCAGGCTAGGCAAGGCTTAGAGGCCATGCGACCTGTTGATCCACCCCGAATAATGCTCATAGGCAGTGTGGTGGCTGAGGATGCAGTTGTAGACGTGCTACCAGTGCTCCGACTCTGTCCAGGAAGGCGCAAGGTAACTTCGTCGTCGGTTGCATCCTCCTCCACCGCCTCTGTTGACCTCCTCGAGTGCCTGACTGGGGGTTGACAGTAGGTGGGATCTAGAACTTCATCATCAATTGTTGTGTTTGCACTCCCCTTCCCCTCAGACCGAGCCTCTTCTTGCCCTGACCGAATATTTAAGTTGTCATCCCAATCGGGTATCTGCGTCTCATCTTCATCAGTATGTTCCTCATTGTCTATAACCACAGGTGTTACAGTTTGTGACAAAGGGTCAACATTATGCTCAGAAACTTGGTCCTCACGGCCTGAATCAGAGTCACAAAGGTTCTGGGCATCACTGCAGACCATTTCCTGTTCTGTACTCACTGTAGCTTGGGAGCAGACCTCTGATTCCCAGGCTATAGTGTGACTGAACAGCTCTGCAGACTCAGCCATCTCAGTTCCACCATACTGTGCAGGGCTGATGGAGACTTCAGAGCTGGGAGAAATCAAGTGTGATTGGGATGACAACTCAGAGGACTGGTGTTTTTTGGATGCGGTACTTGAAGTGGCTGAGAGGGCACTTGTTGGACCACTTGAGATCCATTCAAGCATTTTCCTTTTTTGCCCATCATCTACCTTTCTTCCTGTTGTTCGTGTCCGTAAAAAAGGGAGCACATCGGATTGTCCACGGTAAGTAGTAGACATCTTACTTTTGCTGGTAGATGGTCTATCTTCAGCAGATGATAATGGAGCTTTGCCACTTTCCCCACAGACAAAACCTTTTTTGCCTTTTCCACCACGCCTCTTCCCCTTTCCACCAGCATCTGTCATTTTGCCACTCATGTTGATTGCGACAAGATTGTGGACTGAAAATGTGGTAGTAAAAATTGAGAGGTGGTGAAGATTGCAGTGGTGGTCTAGCTTTATTAACAGCAGAATAATAAAGAATAAATATCCCTGACAATGCAACTTAGTTATAATGAGTTGGAGTGTGCAACGCAGGCAGATGCGCTCTGCAAATGTCTTGGCACTAGTGGGACTATAGCAAAGTCCAATAGCCACGTATAGGATGCCACTAGGTACACTGAGTGTTTGCTAGTATAATGGCTAAGTTAAAATTAGTTGGAGTGTGCAACGCAGGCAGATGCGCTCTGCAAATGTCTTGGCACTAGTGGGACTATAGCAAAGTCCAATAGCCACGTATAGGATGCCACTAGGTACACTGAGTGTTTGCTAGTATAATGGCTTACTTATAATTAGTTGGAGTGTGCAACGCAGGCAGATGCGCTCTGCAAATGTCTTGGCACTAGTGGGACTATAGCAAAGTCCAATAGCCACGTATAGGATGCCACTAGGTACACTGAGTGTTTGCTAGTATAATGGCTAAGTTAAAATTAGTTGGAGTGTGCAACGCAGGCAGATGCGCTCTGCAAATGTCTTGGCACTAGTGGGACTATAGCAAAGTCCAATAGCCACGTATAGGATGCCACTAGGTACACTGAGTGTTTGCTAGTATAATGGCTTACTTATAATTAGTTGGAGTGTGCAACGCAGGCAGATGCGCTCTGCAAATGTCTTGGCACTAGTGGGACTATAGCAAAGTCCAATAGCCACGTATAGGATGCCACTAGGTACACTGAGTGTTTGCTAGTATAATGGCTTACTTATAATTAGTTGGAGTGTGCAACGCAGGCAGATGCGCTCTGCAAATGTCTTGGCACTAGTGGGACTATAGCAAAGTCCAATAGCCACGTATAGGATGCCACTAGGTACACTGAGTGTTTGCTAGTATAATGGCTTACTTATAATTAGTTGGAGTGTGCAACGCAGGCAGATGCGCTCTGCAAATGTCTTGGCACTAGTGGGACTATAGCAAGGTCCAATAGCCACGTATAGGATGCCACTAGGTACACTGAGTGTTTGCTAGTATAATGGCTTACTTATAATTAAGTTGGAGTGTGCAACGCAGGCAGATGCGCTCTGCAAATGTCTTGGCACTAGTGGGACTATAGCAAAGTCCAATAGCCACGTATAGGATGCCACTAGGTACACTGAGTGTTTGCTAGTATAATGGCTTACTTATAATTAGTTGGAGTGTGCAACGCAGGCAGATGCGCTCTGCAAATGTCTTGGCACTAGTGGGACTATAGCAAGGTCCAATAGCCACGTATAGGATGCCACTAGGTACACTGAGTGTTTGCTAGTATAATGGCTTACTTATAATTAGTTGGAGTGTGCAACGCAGGCAGATGCGCTCTGCAAATGTCTTGGCACTAGTGGGACTATAGCAAAGTCCAATAGCCACGTATAGGATGCCACTAGGTACACTGAGTGTTTGCTAGTATAATGGCTAAGTTAAAATTAGTTGGAGTGTGCAACGCAGGCAGATGCGCTCTGCAAATGTCTTGGCACTAGTGGGACTATAGCAAAGTCCAATAGCCACGTATAGGATGCCACTAGGTACACTGAGTGTTTGCTAGTATAATGGCTTACTTATAATTAGTTGGAGTGTGCAACGCAGGCAGATGCGCTCTGCAAATGTCTTGGCACTAGTGGGACTATAGCAAAGTCCAATAGCCACGTATAGGATGCCACTAGGTACACTGAGTGTTTGCTAGTATAATGGCTAAGTTAAAATTAGTTGGAGTGTGCAACGCAGGCAGATGCGCTCTGCAAATGTCTTGGCACTAGTGGGACTATAGCAAAGTCCAATAGCCACGTATAGGATGCCACTAGGTACACTGACTGTTTGCTAGTATAATGGCTTACTTATAATTAGTTGGAGTGTGCAACGCAGGCAGATGCGCTCTGCAAATGTCTTGGCACTAGTGGGACTATAGCAAAGTCCAATAGCCACGTATAGGATGCCACTAGGTACACTGAGTGTTTGCTAGTATAATGGCTTACTTATAATTAGTTGGAGTGTGCAACGCAGGCAGATGCGCTCTGCAAATGTCTTGGCACTAGTGGGACTATAGCAAAGTCCAATAGCCACGTATAGGATGCCACTAGGTACACTGAGTGTTTGCTAGTATAATGGCTTACTTATAATTAGTTGGAGTGTGCAACGCAGGCAGATGCGCTCTGCAAATGTCTTGGCACTAGTGGGACTATAGCAAGGTCCAATAGCCACGTATAGGATGCCACTAGGTACACTGAGTGTTTGCTAGTATAATGGCTTACTTATAATTAAGTTGGAGTGTGCAACGCAGGCAGATGCGCTCTGCAAATGTCTTGGCACTAGTGGGACTATAGCAAAGTCCAATAGCCACGTATAGGATGCCACTAGGTACACTGAGTGTTTGCTAGTATAATGGCTTACTTATAATTAGTTGGAGTGTGCAACGCAGGCAGATGCGCTCTGCAAATGTCTTGGCACTAGTGGGACTATAGCAAGGTCCAATAGCCACGTATAGGATGCCACTAGGTACACTGAGTGTTTGCTAGTATAATGGCTTACTTATAATTAGTTGGAGTGTGCAACGCAGGCAGATGCGCTCTGCAAATGTCTTGGCACTAGTGGGACTATAGCAAAGTCCAATAGCCACGTATAGGATGCCACTAGGTACACTGAGTGTTTGCTAGTATAATGGCTAAGTTAAAATTAGTTGGAGTGTGCAACGCAGGCAGATGCGCTCTGCAAATGTCTTGGCACTAGTGGGACTATAGCAAAGTCCAATAGCCACGTATAGGATGCCACTAGGTACACTGAGTGTTTGCTAGTAAAATTGCTTAGTTTAAAAAAGTTGGAGTGTGCAATGCAGGCAGACGTGCTCTGCAAATGTCTTTGCACTAGTGGGACTATAGCAAAGTCCAATAGCCACAGATAGGATGCCACTAGGTACACTGAGTTTTTGCTAGTATAATGGCTTATTTATAATTAGTTGGAGTGTGCAACGCAGGCAGATGCGCTCTGCAAATGTCTTGGCACTAGTGGGACTATAGCAAGGTCCAATAGCCACGTATAGGATGCCACTAGGTACACTGAGTGTTTGCTAGTATAATGGCTTACTTATAATTAGTTGGAGTGTGCAACTCAGGCAGATGCGCTCTGCAAATGTCTTGGCACTAGTGGGACTATAGCAAGGTCCAATAGCCACGTATAGGATGCCACTAGGTACACTGAGTGTTTGCTAGTATAATGGCTTACTTATAATTAGTTGGAGTGTGCAACGCAGGCAGATGCGCTCTGCAAATGTCTTGGCACTAGTGGGACTATAGCAAAGTCCAATAGCCACAGATAGGATGCCACTAGGTACACTGAGTGTTTGCTAGTATAATGGCTTACTTATAATTAGTTGGAGTGTGCAACGCAGGCAGATGCGCTCTGCAAATGTCTTGGCACTAGTGGGACTATAGCAAGGTCCAATAGCCACGTATAGGATGCCACTAGGTACACTGAGTGTTTGCTAGTATAATGGCTTACTTATAATTAGTTGGAGTGTGCAACGCAGGCAGATGCGCTCTGCAAATGTCTTGGCACTAGTGGGACTATAGCAAGGTCCAATAGCCACGTATAGGATGCCACTAGGTACACTGAGTGTTTGCTAGTATAATGGCTTACTTATAATTAGTTGGAGTGTGCAACGCAGGCAGATGCGCTCTGCAAATGTCTTGGCACTAGTGGGACTATAGCAAAGTCCAATAGCCACAGATAGGATGCCACTAGGTACACTGAGTGTTTGCTAGTATAATGGCTTACTTATAATTAGTTGGAGTGTGCAACGCAGGCAGATGCGCTCTGCAAATGTCTTGGCACTAGTGGGACTATAGCAAAGTCCAATAGCCACGTATAGGATGCCACTAGGTACACTGAGTGTTTGCTAGTAAAATTGCTTAGTTTAAAAAAGTTGGAGTGTGCAATGCAGGCAGACGTGCTCTGCAAATGTCATTGCACTAGTGGGACTATAGCAAAGTCCAATAGCCACAGATAGGATGCCACTAGGTACACTGAGTGTTTGCTAGTATAATGGCTTACTTATAATTAGTTGGAGTGTGCAACGCAGGCAGATGCGCTCTGCAAATGTCTTGGCACTAGTGGGACTATAGCAAAGTCCAATAGCCACGTATAGGATGCCACTAGGTACACTGAGTGTTTGCTAGTAAAATTGCTTAGTTTAAAAAAGTTGGAGTGTGCAATGCAGGCAGACGTGCTCTGCAAATGTCTTTGCACTAGTGGGACTATAGCAAAGTCCAATAGCCACAGATAGGATGCCACTAGGTACACTGAGTGTTTGCTAGTATAATGGCTTACTTATAATTAGTTGGAGTGTGCAACGCAGGCAGATGCGCTCTGCAAATGTCTTGGCACTAGTGGGACTATAGCAAAGTCCAATAGCCACGTATAGGATGCCACTAGGTACACTGAGTGTTTGCTAGTATAATGGCTAAGTTAAAATTAGTTGGAGTGTGCAACGCAGGCAGATGCGCTCTGCAAATGTCTTGGCACTAGTGGGACTATAGCAAAGTCCAATAGCCACGTATAGGATGCCACTAGGTACACTGAGTGTTTGCTAGTAAAATTGCTTAGTTTAAAAAAGTTGGAGTGTGCAATGCAGGCAGACGTGCTCTGCAAATGTCTTTGCACTAGTGGGACTATAGCAAAGTCCAATAGCCACAGATAGGATGCCACTAGGTACACTGAGTGTTTGCTAGTATAATGGCTTAGTTATAATGAGTTGGAGTGTGCAGAGGACAGGAGGGTACAGTGGCAGGATTGTGGTGCTCTGGGTAGAGGAATGGAAGCCTGCCTTTCTATTCCCTCCTAATGGTGAAATGCAGGGAGGAAATCCCTGACCTTGGCTACACAGATGCTGTTGCTGTTTGCAGGACCTGTCACCTATGGCTCTCTGACCCTGCCGGTTTGAGCCCTTAAAAGGACTGCTATAAAGTGCTCTCCCTATGCTGTCTAACGCTGTGTATGCAGCGCATACAGCTGTATTGGCTATAGGACTCAGGAGGACGGAGCTGCGACAGTGATGTCTGACACCAAAGACGCAGAAGGCAGATAATGGCGTCCGTGAAGAAAATGTCCGGTTTTATAATGCAGGGACATGTGACATGCAGATCCTATCACACATGCCGTTGCTTCTCTGGCTCAAAGTCAACTTAGCTGTGTGTGTGTCTGTGATTGGCTGACATGCTGGCCCGCCCCACAAGACGTGCGCACTTAGGGAAGGAAGACAAGAAAAAAAAAAAAAATGGCGATCGCCATTATAGAAACAGCAGTGATCTGAAGGCGCTGTTCACGCACACTATACACTGAAATGTGATAATAGTTTGATTCACAGAGTGACTTACACTATTACAGCAGAAACCAAGCTATGATTTAGCTGTTTTTTGGCTGCTAGAACCGTTCTCGAACGTTTCTAGAACTATCGAGCTTTTGCAAAAAGCTCGAGTTCTAGTTCGATCTAGAACATGCCCCAAAATCACTCGAGCCTAGAACTGGAGAACCACGAACCACGAACCGCGCTCAACTCTATCCAGGAGCTTTGGTTCCCTGAGTTTCCAATAGCAAATGTCTAGAAAAAACTCTGTCCATTGGCACAACTCAGCAAGAAAACGAGAAGACCGAGAAGATATATTTCATTTATCTTAATGCCACCTTATTAACAGCACTAAACCCTTCTATTATGTCCCTTAGCCTTTTGAGCTTATCCTCTGGTAAGCGGAAGACCATGCCTCTGGTATCGATCTCAGTGCCTAAAAACTGTATTATAGTAGCCAATCAGAATACAAAAGGATGCATAGGAAGCGTGACTTTATTTCAATATTTTAAAACAATCCAATAAAATGAAGAAAAGTCACTCATACAAGATCCACAGAAGTTGTATAATACATACATAAATCAAAACACTATAAGGCCTGTTTCACACGTCAGTGATTCTGGTACGTTTGTGCTTTTTTTTAAACATAACAGAATCACTGAGATACGCAGATCCATTATAATGAATGGGTCTGCTCACACATCAGTGATTTTTCACTGCACGTGTCTCCGTGCGGCGTACCCGCGTGTCCGTGATTGCTGCACGGAGACATGTCCATTTTTTTCTGGCATCACTGATAGGATGTCCATAAGGTGGCAGCAGAGCATAACAGAAAAAGGTGCCTATTGTGCACTGAAAAGACCCAATGTGATGCACCAGACATATAGAGCCCTAATGGATTCACAAATATAAGATATATCATGAATGACTACTGCATAATGAACGCTAGCATGAAAAAAGAAAGGAATCCATAAAAATAAATAATAAATGGTGCACATATGTTAGAGCCCCACCGAAGGACAAAAAAAGTCTGATGGAAATAGAGAGCATATAGGAACAATAAGAATGTGCAACAGAGAGGAAGGTGAGAATGCAGGATCAATCACTGCCTGTCAGATATTAATAATCAGGGAAATAACTCTGGAGCAGACGCACAAATTAGGGTCTTACCTGGTAAGGTAACAAATAATTAATAGTAGTTGCACTCACCTATTAAGGTTGTGCCAGTCACAACCCCTAAATGCACGTTACAAATGGCGACAGCCGCAGCCCCTAGTAGAAGAGCAATAACGTATAGGAGGAAAATCGGGTGCGTGCCGTGCTGTCACCAAAGGAAACTGATGTTAATTATTTCATCTCTTTATTCTTTTTTCCGGTCAATGTGTTTCAGAGATCACTGTCTCCTTCATCAGGGCAAAAAAAGAACAGTATGCAATCAAAGGAGGAAGACCCTCTATATATACACATATGGAGCTACGTCAGAGGACTGACTGCTGTATTTCAAATACTGCCGGGATGGTCAACTGTTACAATACCGGCCATAAAAGTTCTCAAGTGATATATTGAGAAACATTTATAAAATCACTGGGGTATAGTGTTTCAAATTTCATCAGCTTTTTGAGACAAAAATCAGAAAAAGAAGAAGAAGGACAAAATGAAAAAAAGAAAAAAAAGAAGAAAAAAAAAACAAAAAGGGAGCATTGAGCTCCAGACCCTGTATTGAGTCTTAGAAGTGTAGTGACAAGTGCATCTGTCCACAACCCTGTAAGGGTGAACGGGATGACGGACAAGAAAAATTATGTTCGTGGCAAAAAATGGTGGTGTTGCTATATAAAATTGCATTAAGAATAAAGAAAGGAAAAATTTCTTTATAAAAGTAGTGAAGAAAAAAGTGGAAAAAAGGGGAGTGTAAGCCATTTTACTAATAAATAGTGATGAGCGAGCATGCTTGTTACTACTCGGTACTCGCACGAGTATCACTGTACTCGGTCTACTCGACGGGGACCGAGTAATCTCGCGATACTCGTGCTGTACTCGTGGTCTTCATCCCTGCATGTTGGCGCTCTTTTGAGAGCCAGCCCTCATGCAGGGATTGGCTGGCAGACCACTGCAATGCCACAGCCCTGTTAGTTGTGGAATTGCAGTGATTGGCCGGCCTGCACAGCGTGACCGAGCCTTTATACCGGCGGGCGCGCTGTGCTCTGCTCACAGCTATCCAGACAGTCAGTGCAGGGAGAGGGTCGCTGCTTCAGGGAAAGGTTTGCGGCCCTTTATAGCTATTTCCGTAGCAGGGCTGCAAACAGTGTGACCAAAAGTCCTTCTCAGGACTATTCTAGTTGTATACAGGCAGGCAGGGTATAGCCAGGTCGGAGTACAGTAGCAGAGTCCTTCTCAGGACTATTGTTGCTGTATACAGGCAGGGTATAGCCAGGTTGGAATACAGGCTAGTGACCAAAAGAGTCCTTGTCAGGACTATTGTAGCAGTATACAGGCAGGCAGGCAGGCAGGCAGGGTATATAGCCATTCCTAGTGGTGACCGTATACCAGCCTTCATCATATCTGGGGCTGGTGTACACAGTCTAAAACAGTCCTGATAGTGTCAGACTTCTCAGCAATTGTCGCTCCTAAAACCTGTTAGGTTCTTAGTGCGTCCGTGCTTGCATTTAAAAACCGCACGTGTGTGCCTGTCGGTGGCAGCGTACAGGTGCACTTGTGTGCGTTTTTACCAAACTATTATATAACGCACAAGTGTAGTGTATAATACACGTCAGTCAGCAGTGGCTGATAGTGTCAGAGTTCTCGTCATTAATTTTTGCTCCTAAAACCTGTGTTAGGTTCTTAGTGCGTCCGTGCTTGCATTTAAAAACCGCACGTGTGTGCCTGTCGGTGGCAGCGTACAGGTGCACTTGTGTGCGTTTTTACCAAACTATTATATAACGCACAAGTGTAGTGTATAATACACGTCAGTCAGCAGTGGCTGATAGTGTCAGAGTTCTCGTCATTAATTTTTGCTCCTAAAACCTGTGTTAGGTTCTTAGTGCGTCCGTGCTTGCATTTAAAAACCGCACGTGTGTGCCTGTCGGTGGCAGCGTACAGGTGCACTTGTGTGCGTTTTTACCAAACTATTATATAACGCACAAGTGTAGTGTATAATACACGTCAGTCAGCAGTGGCTGATAGTGTCAGAGTTCTCGTCATTAATTTTTGCTCCTAAAACCTGTGTTAGGTTCTTAGTGCGTCCGTGCTTGCATTTAAAAACCGCACGTGTGTGCCTGTCGGTGGCAGCGTACAGGTGCACTTGTGTGCGTTTTTACCAAACTATTATATAACGCACAAGTGTAGTGTATAATACACGTCAGTCAGCAGTGGCTGATAGTGTCAGAGTTCTCGTCATTAATTTTTGCTCCTAAAACCTGTTAGGTTCTTAGTGCGTCCGTGCTTGCATTTAAAAACCGCACGTGTGTGCCTGTCGGTGGCAGCGTACAGGTGCACAATTTGCACAAACTTTGATATAACGCCCAAGTCTAGTGAATACACGTCAGCACAGCATTGCAAAATGCGCAAGGGCGTTGGCAAGGAACAAGGAAGTGGACGTGATGGTGGTGCAGGCAGAGGCCGAGGTCGTGGGCAAGCTCTAATTTTGCCACAACAAAGGGCCACATCTAGTCGCTCGCACGTCCTGTCCCAAATTCTTGGGGACCGCAGCAGTACACCGCTCTTGAACCAAGACCAGTGTCAACAGGTTGTTAGTTGGATAGCGGATAATGCTTCCAGTCAGATTGGCACCACCACAAACACTCTGTCTTCCACACGGTCAAGTGTCAGTAGCCGTGATACTGCACCGCACATTTCAGAACCTGATCCTCCTTCCTACCACAAGGCTGAGTACACGTCCTCGGACATTAATGATCCCACACTTGGACACTCGGAAGAGCTGTTCACGTTTCCATTCGCACATTCTGGCCTCTCGCCAGCTCATGTTGAAGTGGGTCATGAGGAGATCGTATGTACAGATGGCCAAATATTTGAGCAGCCACGTTCTCACGAAGTTGGCAACGTGTCTCAACAAGGGGTGGACGATGATGAGACACAATTGTCAGGAAGTCAGGAGGAGGAGCAGGGTGCGGAAGAGGAAGACGACGTGGTGGATGATCCAGTAACTGACCCAACCTGGCAGGAGGATATGCAGAGCGAGGACAGCAGTGCACAGGGGGAGGGAGGCGTAGCATCCCAACAGACAGTAAGAAGCAGGGTGGTGGCTCCAGGCAGAAGTCAGGCAACCGTTCCCCGGAACAACAACACGACACAAGGTGCCTGTACAAATGTTAGGTCTTCCCGAGTCTGGCAGTTTTTTAAGTTGGATCCAGATGATTCTAAAAAGGCCATTTGCAACACCTGCCGTGCCAGCATCAGCAGGGGTACCAAAACTAGCAGCCTGACCACCACCAGCATGATCAGGCACATGTCAGCCAAGCACCCGACTTTGTGGGAAGTACAACAGAGTCGAGGAGCAGTGCTTGCTAATGTCACTGCTACGTCTTCGCTGGTTGTGCATGCGAGCCAATCCCCTGTCCATGCTGCCTGCGAACAAGCCTCCTCCGGTCCTGCACCTGCAGTTGCCTACTCAGAAATAACACCATCATCAAGCACGTCCTTGTCCCAGCGCAGCGTTCAGTTATCCATTCAGCAAACCTTTGAACGCAGGCGCAAATACACTGCCAACACCCCACATGCCACAGTTCTAAATGCTAACATTTCGCTACTGCTTGCGCTGGAAATGTTGCCTTTAAGGCTGGTGGAGACAGAAGCATTCCGCGACCTGATGGAGGCAGCTGTCCCACGTTACTCGGTCCCCAGCCGCCACTATTTCTCCCGGTGTGCCGTCCCCGCGTTGCATAACCACGTGTCACAAAACATCACACGTGCCCTGAACAACGCTGTTTCACCCAAAGTCCACCTAACCACAGACACGTGGACAAGTGCTTGTGGGCAAGGCCGCTACATCTCGTTGACGGCACACTGGGTTAATATTGTGGAAGCTGGGACCCAGTCTGAGCGAGGGACGGAACACGTCCTTCCCACACCAAGGTTTGCAGGCCCTACCTCAGTCAGTGTTTCACCCACACTCTACAGCTCCGGAATGTCATGCTCTTCAGCCTCCTCCTCCTCCTGCGCATCCTCATCCACTGTACCCTCCACACCAGTCCCAAGCTGGAAGCACTGCAGCACTGCCTCGGCGAAGCGGCAACAGGCTGTGCTGAAGCTAATCTGCATAGGTGACAAACCCCACAATGCAGAAGAGCTGTGGACAGCTCTGAAACAGCAGGCAGATCACTGGCTCACACCTCTGAACCTAAAGCCAGGAAAGGTCGTGTGTGACAATGGCCGGAACCTGGTGGCGGCTTTGAGGCGAGGCCAGCTGACACATGTTCCATGCGTGGCCCATGTGCTCAACCTCGTGGTTCAGCGGTTTCTAAAGTCATACCCAGAGCTGTCTGATCTGCTGGTAAAAGTTCGCCGCCTGTCTGCACATTTTCGAAAGTCACCTACTGCTTCAGCCGGCCTTGCCGGCTTTCAGCGCAGTTTGCATCTTCCGGCTCACAGACTGGTGTGTGATGTCCCCACGCGTTGGAATTCAACTCTGCACATGTTGGTCAGGATATGTGAGCAGAAGAGGGCAGTTGTTGAGTACCTGCATCACCTAAGCCGTCGGGAAATGGGTCAAACTCCACACATAACACCTGAGGAGTGGAGATGGATGTCCGACCTATGTACCATCCTCCAAAACTTTGAGGACTCCACCAAGATGGTGAGTGGTGATGACGCCATTATTAGCGTCACCATACCGCTACTCTGCCTTCTAAAACGGTCTCTGCTCAAAACCAAACATGATGCATTGCAGGCGGAGCGCGATGAGTTGCAGCAAGAAACAGTAGTGGGTGTGGGTGATAACACACAGCCCAGCCTCGTCTCATCACAACGTGCAGTGGAGGACTATGACGAGGAGGAGGATGAAGACATGGAGCAAATCTCCGGCCAAATTGAGGATATGACATGCACACCAGTCATATCCTCGGTTCAGCGTGGCTGGCCAGAGGACAGGGTAGATGAGGAGGAGGAGGAGGAGGAGGAGGAGGACAGCATGTTCAGTCAACGTGTTGGTCAGGCTACTGAAGTCCTGGCTGTTAAGAGTCTGGCGCACATGGCTGACTTTATGGTAAGCTGCCTGTCTCGTGACCCTCGCGTTAAGAACATCTTGGCCGACAATCATTACTGGTTGGTAACACTGTTAGACCCACGCTACAAGGAGAACTTTATGTCTCTTATTCCCGAGGCGGAGAGGTCAACCAAAATGCAGCAGTTCCGGAAGGCCATAGTCACGGAAGTAGGCAAAGCATTCCCCTCACAAAACGCTAGCGGCATAGGTCAGGAATCAGTGGACAACCAAGGCGTACAGCCGAGAGAGGCACAAGTCCAATCCGCCAGAGGTAGGGGAACAGTCTTTAAGATGTGGGACAGTTTTCTCAGCCCCTCACGTACCACAGCCCCTGAGGTGCGGGGTAGTGCCACAAGAAATCCTAAGTTTGCCCAGATGCTCAAGGAGTACCTTGCAGATCGAACAACTGTACTCCGACATTCCTCTGTGCCTTACAATTATTGGGTATCCAAGGTGGACACGTGGCATGAATTGGCTCTCTACGCCTTGGAAGTCCTGGCCTGCCCTGCCGCTAGCGTTTTGTCAGAGCGTGTTTTTAGTGCCGCAGGTGGAATCATTACAGATAAACGCACCCGCCTGTCAACTGAAAATGCTGACAGGCTGACTCTGATCAAGATGAACAAGGGTTGGATTGGGCCAGACTTCACCACACCACCAGCAAATGAGAGCGGAATTTAAAGTTTGTAACGGGAATTTGCCATGTACCTCCAGTCACCCATGGGTACACACTTCTGGACTTTGGATAATCGCTGGACTGCTCCTCCTTCTCCTCATGCGCCACCATGATGACCGTTACAAGAGTTAGGCCTTTGTTTCAGGTATACCCCCAGTGGTAAATTTTTTCGCCCATTCTTTGCAGAATGGACATTACAACGACAGGAGACCCGCTCCTTTGCAATGGGAACAATGTTTTGAGGCCCTCATGCACGTCTCTATGCAGGGACAACGTGGAGCCTTCCAATTTTTGGCTGCCCTGCCAAAGGGCTATACTATAATACACCCACTTCCTGACAATGGACACTTAATGTTTTGAGGCCCTCATGCACGTCTCTATCCAGGGACAACGTGGAGCCTCCCAATTTTTGGCTGCCCTGCCAAAGGGCTATACTACAAAAGACCCACTTCCTGACAATGGACACTTAATGTTTTGAGGCCCTCATGCACGTCTCTATCCAGGGACAACGTGGAGCCTCCCAATTTTTGTCTGCCCTGCCTAAGGGCTATACTATAATACACCCACTTCCTGACAATGGACACTTAATGTTTTGAGGCCCTCATGCACGTCTCTATCCAGGGACAACGTGGAGCCTCCCAATTTTTGGCTGCCCTGCCAAAGGGCTATACTACAAAAGACCCACTTCCTGACAATGGACACTTAATGTTTTGAGGCCCTCATGCACGTCTCTATCCAGGGACAACGTGGAGCCTCCCAATTTTTGGCTGCCCTGCCAAAGGGCTATACTACAAAAGACCCACTTCCTGACAATGGACACTTAATGTTTTGAGGCCCTCATGCACGTCTCTATCCAGGGACAACGTGGAGCCTCCCAATTTTTGGCTGCCCTGCCTAAGGGCTATACTATAATACACCCACTTCCTGACAATGGACACTTAATGTTTTGAGGCCCTCATGCACGTCTCTATCCAGGGACAACGTGGAGCCTCCCAATTTTTGGCTGCCCTGCCAAAGGGCTATACTATAATACACCCACTTCCTGACAATGGACACTTAATGTTTTGAGGCCCTCATGCACGTCTCTATCCAGGGACAACGTGGAGCCTCCCAATTTTTGGCTGCCCTGCCAAAGGGCTATACTACAAAAGACCCACTTCCTTCCAATGGGCACTTCAGGTTTACAGGCCCTCATGCACGTCTCTATCCAGGGACAACGTGGAGCCTCCCAATTTTTGGCTGCCCTGCCTAAGGGCTATACTATAATACACCCACTTCCTGACAATGGACACTTAATGTTTTGAGGCCCTCATGCATGTCTCTATCCAGGGACAACGTGGAGCCTCCCAATTTTTGGCTGCCCTGCCAAAGGGCTATACTACAAAAGACCCACTTCCTTCCAATGGGCACTTCAGGTTTACAAGCCCTCATGCACGTCTCTATCCAGGGACAACGTGGAGCCTCCCAATTTTTGGCTGCCCTGCCAAAGGGCTATACTACAAAAGACCCACTTCCTTCCAATGGGCACTTCAGGTTTACAGGCCCTCATGCACGTCTCTATCCAGGGACAACGTGGAGCCTCCCAATTTTTGGCTGCCCTGCCTAAGGGCTATACTATAATACACTTACTTCCTGACACTGGACACTTAATGTTTTGAGGCCCTCATGCACGTCTCTATCCAGGGACAACGTGGAGCCTCCCAATTTTTGGCTGCCCTGCCTAAGGGCTATACTACAATAGACCCACTTCCTTACAATGGGCACTTCAGGTTTACAGGCCATCATGCACGTCTGTATGCAGGGGCATTGGTGAACCTCACAATTTTGGACTGCCCTGGCAAAGGAAAATACTACAAAGACTCAGTTCCTCAAAATGGGCACATTAGACTCAGAGGCCTTTATGTACGTCTCTTCTCAGGGACATCGGAGTGCCACACAATGTTTTACGTAAAATCTTTCATGTATTGATCTCAAAAAGTAACATACATTAGCTCTATCTCACTATTGGGTATGTGCCCTTAACATTTCCGCTATGAAAAATCATTTTGGTGTCATTTTGGAAGGTTTTCTGGTGAGTCCGTAAAAATGGCGTAAAACGCGGACAAAATTATTCACAGCTGTGACTTTTGAGTGATAAATGCTTCAAGGGGTCTTCCCCATGCTGTTGCCATGTCATTTGAGCACTCTTCGGAGACTTTTGTGCCATTTTTAGGGTTTCTACATGCTGCCGGTGGTCATTTCACAAAAATACTCGGGTCTCCCATAGGATAACATTGGGCTCGGTGCTCGGGCCGAGTACACGAGTATCTTGGGAGGCTCGGCCCGAGCTTCGAGCACCCGAGCTTTTTAGTACTCGCTCATCACTACTAATAAACCTAAAAAATAAAAATAAATTGAATAAAAATCATGAATGTTGTGTTATAACAGGAAATTCGGTGTAAGAATGAATATCCGGGATGAGAGTTCAGCGAATGAGTTATAGAAATTGTTACAAAAAGGAGTGTGTACGGTTTATGCGTAAATTTTCAGAATGCGTACATGAAAATTATATGTATGTGAGAATGTCCCCCATGCTTTGTAAAAAGTTATTTATGAAAATGTAAATAAAATATATAAAAATGCCTAATTATTTATAATTTATGAGAAAGATATATATGTATGGAAGAATGTTATAAGGTGTCCAAGAACCATAAAGAAAAAGGGTGCATATATAATGTTAGAGGTCTAGAGTTCCACCAGGCTATATCACCCCTAAAGAAATAGAAAGAAGACCTTACTACCTGTGTACCCCAAAAAAAGCTATATTTCTTAGCCAGGATTATGGTGGAGATATGCACAAGTGAAATAAGAATATAAAGTAATACAATAAGATTATAAAACCAATATGTGTGCATTCATGCACCACCCGGTACGCTACCCTTGCCAAATTGCTCACTCTAGATCCCCACACGATCCATGAAGCCGTTCCCCCGGTCACACCGCCTGCTGCCGGTTCCCACTCATCCCTGGGGGAGTTAGGCGAGTGGTATCGAGAGCTACATGTCGGCACTGATGATACCCCCATACACCACAAGGAAGGGGTATACCGGGTGGTACAGGAGTATGAGCGGGTTTTTAGCAAGCACCCTCTAGATTTTGGGCAGATTAAAGGGGTTCAACACCACATCCCTACCGGTACACACTCCCCTATTAAAGAGAGATACAGGCCTATTCCCCCTGCGCACTACCAATGCGCCAAAGACATGTTGAGGAACATGAAGGAGGCAGGGGTTATTAGGGACAGCTGTAGTCCCTGGGCCGCTCCGTTGGTGCTGGTTAAGAAGAAGGATGGCACCATGCGGATGTGTGTGGATTACCGGAAGATTAACCAGATAACGCATAAGGATGCTTACCCTCTGCCCCGCATCAAAGAGTCCCTGGCCTCGCTGAGAACCGCTAACTACTTCTCCACCCTTGACCTCACCAGCGGGTACTGGCAGGTGGCCGTGGCACCGGAAGACCGAGAGAAGACTGCCTATGGGACCGTTTTGCTGTACTTGGATGATGTGATTGTGTACTCACAGACGTATGAAGCCCACCTGGAGCACCTAGCCGAGGTGTTCGCGTCCCTTGCCAAGTATGGGATGAAGTTGAAGCCCTCAAAGTGTCATCTGCTGAAACCCAGAGTGCAGTACCTAGGACATGTGGTTGGTGCGGAAGGTGTCGCCCCCAACCCCGAGAAGATCACCGCCATCCAAGACTACATAAGGTACATAAAAGGTACATAAAATGAGAATAATGGGGATAGGGGAAATATGTGTAACTGGGTTAAAAACTGGCTCAGTGATAGGAAACAAAGGGTGGTTATTAATGGTACGTACTCGGACTGGGTCTCAGTTCATAGTGGGGTACCACAGGGGTCAGTATTGGGCCCGCTTCTTTTCAACATATTTATAAATGACCTTGTTGGGGGCATGCGGAGTAGAATTTCAATATTTGCAGATGATACTAAACTCTGCAGGGTAATCAATACAGAGGAGGATAATTTTATATTACAGGGAGATTTATGTAAATTGGAGGATTGGGCTGAGAAGTGGCAATTGAAGTTTAATGTAGATAAATGTAAGGTCATGCACTTGGGTAGAGGAAATAACATTTATGATTATGTACTTAATTGTAGAACACTGGGTAAAACAGACACAGAAAAAGACTTGGGTGTATGGGTGGATGGTAAACTTCACTTTAGTGGACAGTGTCAGGCAGCTGCTGCCAGGGCTAATAAAATAATGGGATGTATTAAAAGAGGTATAACTGTTCATGAAAAAAATATAGTTCTACCTCTGTACAAGTCACTAGTGCGACCGCACGTAGAATACTGTGTACAATTCTGGTCACCGATATATAAGAAGGACATAGCTGAACTGGAGAGGGTGCAAAGAAGAGCGACCAAGATTATTAGAGGAATGGGGGGGATGCAATACGAAGACAGGTTATTAAACTTGGGGTTATTTAGTCTGGAAAAACGAAGGCTTAGGGGAGATCTAATCACAATGTATAAATATATGAGGGGACAGTACAGAGACCTTTCCAAAGATCTATTTACACCTAGGCCTGCGACTGGAACACGGGGGCATCCGCTACGTCTTGAGGAAAGAAGGTTTAATCATAATCACAGACGAGGATTCTTTACTGTACGAGCAGTGAGACTATGGAATTCTCTGCCGCATGATGTTGTAATGAGTGATTCACTACTAACATTTAAGCAGAGCCTGGATGCCTTTCTTGAAAAATTTAATATAACCAGTTATGTATATTAGATTTTATGACAGGGTATTGATCCAGGGAACTAGTCTGATTGCTGGATGTGGAGTCAGGAAGGAAATTTTTTCCCCATTGGAACTTGTTTGCCACATTGGGGTTTTTTGCCTTCCTCTGGATCAACATGTTAGGCTACGGGTTGAACTAGATGGACTTAGAGTCTCCCTTCAACCTTAAAACTATGATACTATGATGACTGGCCGAGACCGACCACAGTGAGGGAAGTGAGGCAGTTTCTGGGCCTGGTGGGATATTACCGTCGCTTCATTAAGGGGTACACAAAGATGGCTGCCCCCATGCAAGACCTCCTCGTAGGACAGACCAAGGGTGGTAGATCCCTAGTAGCCCCATTGGTGTGGGAAGAAAAGCATGAGGAATCCTTCCGCCAGCTGAGAACAGCCCTGACCGGAGAGGAAATCCTAGCGTACCCTGACTACAGCCGCCCATTCATCCTCTACACCGACGCCAGCAATGTGGGCTTGGGGGCTGTTCTATCCCAGGTCCAAGACAGAAGGGAAAAGGTAATAGCTTATGCTAGCCGAAAACTCCGACCGACTGAGAGGAACCCTGAGAACTACATCTCCTTCAAGCTTGAGCTCTTGGCACTGGTGTGGGCTATCACCGAGCGGTTCCGCCATTACCTGGCAGCAGCCAAGTTCACCGCGTACACAGACAATAACCTGCTGACCCATCTAGATACGGCCAAGCTGGGCGCGTTGGAGCAGCGGTGGGTGACCAGGTTAGCCAACTACGATTTCACCATCAAGTACCGGGCCGGCCGTACCAACGTCAATGCCAATGCACTCTCCCGGATGCCCCACCTGTCGGAAGAGGGGCCAGAGGATGATGACCTCGAAGAGATCGAGTTGCCTGCATTTCACCGGCCATTCACTGAGAAGGTGCACGTCTACCAACAACGGGTGAACCTGGATCCGCTGCCCCGACAGGACTGGCAGGAAGCTCAGGACCAGGCACCTGCTGTCCGCCTGGTCAAGACTCTAGTGGAACAGGGTTCTGCTGGGATAGACCCTGCTGCCCCTGCCGAAGCCCAACGTCTGTGGCAAGAACGGACCCGGCTATACCTACACCAGGAGAAGTTGTATCGCGAGCTGATTAATCCAAAGACTCACGAGAAGATCCGCCAGCTGGTGATTCCCCAGGCTAACGTGCCCACCGTCCTGCAAGCATACCATGATGGTGCAGTGCACTTCGGGTGGAAGAAGCTAGAGATGTTGTTAAGAGAGCGGTTCTATTGGAGTGGAATGCGGGAATCTGTGGAGGCCTGGTGCCGAGAATGTGGCCCTTGCGCATTGAGAAGGAAGGACGAGGCCAGCCAGAAGGCACCCCTACACCCGATCATTACACACCAACCGCTGGAGCTGGTTGCCCTTGACCATGTAAAGCTCACCCCCAGCTGAAGTGGGTACACCTACGCTCTGACCATCGTAGACCACTACTCGAGGTTCCTGGTGGTTGTCCCAGTTAAGGACTTAACCGGCCGCACCGCTGCTAAGGCTTTCCAGGGTTATTTCTGTTGACCGCATTGGTACCCGGAGAGGGTGCTTACCGACCAGGGTCCGGCCTTTGAAGCAGAGGTATTCCAGGAATTCTGCCAGTTGTACGGCTGCAAGAAAATCCGGACCACGCCTTACCACGCCCAAACCAATGGCATTTGTGAAAAGATGAACCACTTGGTCCTGGGCCTCCTCAAGACGTTACCACTGGAAGAGCGGAACCTGTGGCTGGAGAAGCTACCTGACCTGGTCGATATGTACAACAACATCCCTTCCAGCTCTACGAAATGCACTCCAGCATACCTGATGAGAGCTCGTCCCGGCCGGCTACCAGTGGATCTGGAAATGGGCTTGGAAGCTTCAGAAGCACTCCTGTCGACAGCTGAATGGGACACTCGGCGGAGGACACAGTACCGACAGGTCCAGGAGTATGTTGAAAAGAACTTGTGCCGGAGTCGGGGACAACAGGAGCAGTGCTTCAACAAGAAGGCGCCTGCCGGTTCCTTCCAACCTGGGGATGTAGTGCTGAAGCGGAAAAGAAGGGCCCACAAGCTGGATGATCAATGGGAAAAAACCCCGTATGTAGTCCAGCCCACAGGATGGGAGAATGGGAAGGCCTACCAGATCAGCCGTGACCAGGGGGGGACTTTGGCCACGGTTTCCCGAGACCACCTGAAGAAGTGCCCACCAGCATTGAGAGTAGCGGATGAGGCTCCAGTTCCCAGTCCAGTGGAGAAGGAAAAAGAGGTAATCCACACCATGATGGGTGATTTTCCAGCAGACTGGCCTACACAGAACGGTGCGGTGATCCTTCCAGTGATACTGTTCCCACAACCCGTGGATGAAGAAATGATGGAGACGGTTAACCGCGAGCCAGTGCCCAGGGATGTACCTGTACCCAGCTCCCCTACGCCTCCGCCTGCCCCACATGATAGCAGGGAGGAGGAACTGACTGTTCCCTCTGCCCCACTGCCTGTCACCACTGACACCGGACCCCGAAGGTCCACTCGCCCCAACCTAGGTAGACCCCCACTTAGGTACAGGGAAACTACTCTTTAAAAGGGGGGGCTTTATGTGTTGAGTGTACCAGTTTGAAAGTTTTAAATGATAAGTAAAGATGATCAACCAAAGAAGTTTACCTGATTGAACCGTGATTAAACCGGCCGTTGCCGGCAACTGTTGTCCCCGTAGGGACTGTGCAACCATTGCGTAAGGAACTGCTTACGGACAAGCCCGAGAACTTGCAGGGCAACCACAAACTTAGTGCAATGTAAATAAAAATGTTTGTTGGCTTGACACCGTTACCGCCTCCGGAGAGGCTGATTTGGGAGGATGGGCCTGGAGGAAAGGGATGGCCTAGGCCCGCCACTACCGTAACCGGTGGCGATCCTCCGGGGGTTCAGGGGTCCCCTTGGACGTGGGCCCCCTGAAAGAGACAGAACCCGCTCGGGCAACTTGGTGCTGGACTGGGGTCAAGGGGTGCTGCCCGCTTCTTAGGGGCAGCATCAGGGCCAGGTTGTTTGGGTGGGAGAAGAGCGGAAGCTGTACCGTTGTAAAATGTTTATGATGCTTTTACATGTTTTACCGTTTTATTCTTTTTCAGTTGTGAAAATAAAACCGGTGATGGACGGGCAGCCCGCGGACGGTCTGCATTTTACTATAGGGGAATGTGGCGCCCTGGACAAGCCAGGTCGTCACAGGTACTACACCAACACACTCTACACTCCGGCTAGGCACACCGAAGCTAAACACAAATCCTAGTTGCCTTCCTCCAGGGGCTGATGTCCACACCAGGGGGTGGGCCAGGCGGTTGATCCCACCCACCGAGGAGTTCACAGTCCTGGAGGCGGGAAAAGGAGTCAGATTAGAGATCAGTTTTGGAGTTAGAGAAGTCAAGAGGAGAGGAGACTGACCGTGTCCGGGTGTGTGGCCCGGGCACTCAGCAAGGTTGGCAGACGGTGGTGACCTTCTGCAGGAGAGGCTGATTGGAGTGAACCGTACGGACCGGGGATGGGCGGTGGCCCGCCGGTACCAGATCGGGGAGTGAAGAGAAGCCAGCACCATCCGGCAGGGCCTACGGACCCCGACCAGGCTAGGAGTCGCCGTAAAACCGGTCAAATCCGTTAGCGACAGGAACCTCCAGGGTTTCCCAGCAGTCAAGACCCGATTGAAGGCAACAGCTCACACCGTAGAGGGAAGCACAGTCACCGCCAAGGCTACAGTTCCCAGGGCCAGAGCCTGCGGGCAAAAGGGGCTCCCTCAGCATCCATCCAAGCTGGGGAGCGGGTTACCGGTGGGAAGCCCGCTAGATTTTGGGGGAATAAAAGGGGTCCAACACCACATCCCCACAGGTGCACACCCACCCATCAAAGAGAGCTATAAGCCAATACCACCTTCACATTGCCAGTGTACCAAGGACATGTTGAGCAACATGAAGGCGGCTGGGGTTATCCGTGACAGTTGTAGCCTTTGGGCAGCTCTGTTGATCCTGTTAAAAAAGAAGGACGGCACCACTCCCCGTATTGAGGAATCGCTAGCTGCATTGAGAACTGCAAATTATTTTTCTACCCTTGATCTCACTAGTCACTATTGGCAAGTGTCCGTTGCTGAGGCAGACCGGGAGAAGACCGCCTTCGCCACCCCTATGGGTCTCTGCGAGTTCAAAAGCATGCCCTTCGAGCTGTGCAATGCGCCAGGAACCTTCCAGAGGCTGATGGAATGCTGCTTGGGACAAGATTTTAGGGTGTATAAAAAGGGAGATTAGATCCCGTGATCCCAACGTATTGTTACACCTCTATAAATCACTTGTAAGGCTACATCTGGAATATGGGAACCAGTTTTGGGCTCCACATTTTAAAAAGGACATTCAGAAGTTAGAGTCAGTTCAAAGGTGGGCAACTAGACTACTACAAGGAATGGAAGGCCTCCCATATGATGACAAGTTGAAAAAGTTATTAAGTGATTATTGGCTGCAATGGGGCTTTCTGGCTGGTGCCAGCCTCTCTTCTTAGCACACAGGAACCACAATCCCTACACCATGCTTCAATGGATTCTCTCATCCCAGCCCAGTAAAACTACATATTTTACACAGTCATAAGCAGCCAAAAGGGATCTATTCTATTCAATTGCAAATGATCTAGATAAGACTGAGAATAAGATACTGCACGGGACATAGCAGAGTTGGTCAAGTTGAGTGGAGATGAGTTTGCTATTTGGCACAGCTTTTTGCATCAATAAAGCAAGTAAAAGGTGTGAAAGATAAAAAAAAGGGTGAAAGTGTGTAAAGTGAATTGGCCAAATTGAGGTGCATATAAAGTTTTTGCTTTCTTTCAATTCACTAATGGGGCTCATTTGAATCAGGTGAATTGAGTTCTGCTTTTGGAAACTGGGTTAAGAAGGGGTGCACCGGTCCTGGAGGTACTGCAATACCAGGTCAATGCGTGGAGTGGACAGAGCAAGATTTTTTCCATCTCCTTGTTCTAAAAATCCATTTAATATATGGTCCCCAGAGAGGGGACGTATCAGATATTAAACTGATAAGAACAGATTTAATTTTTTTTTTTTTCTGTTTATCAGTAGGACTTCAAAATAACAAAGGTGATCGCCTCCCGTTGCCTGGGAACCGTCCAGGCACAAGAGGGCTATGTGTCACCAGAAGGCGCACACACTTCCTCAAGGCCGGCAGACGTGCAATCCCAGGCACCTTCCAGTACCGACCAAGGTAGCGTCCTCCGAAACTACACTTGATCTTAGCCAAAAGGCCAAGAAGCTATAACCCGAATTGGTTACGGCCTTGAGTGGCACCCTGGCCTATACCGGACACATCTTAGGGAGAGGGAGACAAACCCACGCCTACAGAAGACATTTTGTCACCCAAGCCAACCCTTGAAAAGGCTGTTTTGCAGAGCAAAAACAAGAAGAATGGTGCTTTTTGCAGCCGCCGCCCACTGCAATGAATCTGAATAACTCCTCCTTTTGGACACAAGCACCTCCCCTCCCCCTTGCAGTCTTTCCAATTCATGATACAAAAAGACGGACGGACAGGACAGGACAGGACAGGCTGCCTGACTTTCCGTCACTGCCACCCTTTGCCATCCTTGCCCGTAGAAAGCCCTTTCATCATCCCCAAACCCTAATCTTTTCCCTTCCCTTCCCAGATGCGTCTCACTCCCTTTCATTAGGAAGTGAGCGCAGCCTTTTCTCCGTTCTGCACATGCGCGACGTTAAACACAAATGCGCAGGCGTGCGTTCCATTACCCTCACTGCATTCCACTCCCATACAGGAAGTGGGCGCAGTTATTACTACGGTCGCACATAAAAGAACCCACGGCCACCACTGCACATAGCTGACTCCACCACAGGACACCCACTTCTACACCAACGCAGGTAAGACAGGATCGGCACCTCTATGCTCCCGTTACAATCAGGCTCAGTCACCATGTGATAACGCTCTCAACTCTTTAGTTGCAGGCTCCCCTTGCTTCACCTCCACTGGCTGTGCTGCCATTTCCTCTCCCACCTGGAAGGTATACTTTATTCCACTATTTTCCTGTTTCTCTCTTCCCCCTTTTCCCATAACCTACTTTTATCTGCATTTGTGGGGTATCTATATGCTATTTACATCATAGTTTTATTCATTAATATGGAAGGGAAGAGTGCCCATGAGAGTGTTGAACTGCGGAGAGCAAGAGATTAAGCTGCTCCGATTTGCCACCATTGATAAGCTGTTCTCAGTAGATACACATGCTATCCAAACAGCAGCATCCACCATTGCTTCAGCCCACCCATTCAGTGACAGCTCACCAAGTCAGCCAGAGGAGTGGTGTAAGGAATTACACGTAGGCACTGACTCCACACCTTCACATCACAAGAAGGGGGTCTACAGGCTAGTGCAAGAATACGAGCAAGTCTTCAGCAAACATCCGCTAGACTTTTGAAGAATAAAAGGGGTCAAACACTACATCCCCACAAGTGCACACCCACCCATCAAAGAGAGATATAAGCCAAAACTACCTGCACATTACCAGTGTACCAAGGACATGTTGAGCAACATGAAGGAGGCTGGGGTTATCCGTGACAGTTGTAGCCTCTGGGCAGCTCCGTTGGTCCTGTTAAAGAAGAAGGACAGCACCACTCCCCTGTATTGAGGAATAGCTAGCTGCATTGAGAACTGCAAATTATTTTTCTACCCTTGATCTCACTAGTCGCTATTGGCAAGTGTCCGTTGCTGAGGCAGACCGGGAGAAGACCGCCTTTGCCACCCCGATGGGTCTCTGCGAGTTCAAAAGCATGCCCTTCGAGCTGTGCAATTTGCCAGGAACCTTCCAGAGGCTGATGGAATGCTGCTTGGGACACCGAAACTTTGAAACGGTACTGCTATACCTTTATGATGTTATTGTTTATTCTAAAGCAAACAAGATTTTAGGGTGTATAAAAAGGGAGATTAGATCCGGTGATCCCAACGTATTGTTACCCCTCTATAAATCACTTGTAAGGCCACATCTGGAATATGGGGTAAAGTCCTGAGCAGGTTGATAACCATTGGTTTGAGCATGGTAGGGTGTAGTGCGCATCTTCCTGCATCGGTAAAAGCTGCAGAAGTCCTTGAAGATTTCCGCTTCAAAGGCTGTGCCTTGATCTGTGAGGACTCTCTCTGAGTAGCCATGAGGTCTGCATAAGTGTGCTTGGAAGACCTTCGCTGCAGTATGGGCCATTAGATCTTTGACTTGTACCACAACCATAAATCTCGAGTAGTTGTCTACCATCGTAAGTGCATACGTGAGCTCGCCTCGATATTCTGCAACAAAACTCCCTTTTTCGATTTCAGTTTCAGCAAACACTCCTCTTCCTGTAGAAAATATTTATCATTACCTAAGACAGTCATTCTAATGCATGACAATATTAAGGCAATTTAGTTAAAACTTGTTTTAACTCACCTTTAAGGGGATTGATGTATTTCATGGTCAATCCAGGTTTGTCAGTGATGGCACTGACATAATGTATGGCGTCTTTTTCGGGCGTTATCCTTTGCCTTTTCATTGTGAAAATCCAGTTGCCTATATCAAAGCAAATTCTACTACTTGTAAAGTATGCAGAAAATGAAATGTAGAACATATAACATCAACTGCTTAGGAACGCATCATAGGTTAGTACTTAAAAGGATATTGTCATGTTCTAGTCATAATGCAAGCTGGACATTTTTCATGTTACCCTGTAATCGCCGGCCTGTTCTAATGCTCACAAGCCAAGATATAGGCTCAGCTGCTAAGGCTTCCCTCTGCCTTCTGAATGAAACTTGAATATGTCTGGGTCACTGTGTATATAGCAGGTGCTCAGAAAAAATAAGAGTCAATTCAATAGAAATAGCTCTGGCACACTATAGTGATCAATAACGTAAGAAAAGAACTCTTGGAATGCTGAAAATTCTTTATTTGTGCAAAAGGATAATTCATCCAACGTTTCGACCTTGTTTTTAGGTCTTTATCAAGGATAAAGTTATCTAAGATCATAAAGGGTTACAAAACCATATAAACACGTAATTAGTACATAGTACAACATAACAGTACAATATATTGCTACTTGAGAGTACAATGGGTCAAATGACCATGATGCACATACAAAAAATTTTTCCAAAGCCATAGTGAAAACATTTGTACTGAGGAAAGAAAATTTCCACATGACCTATCTGGAGAAACATTCTGGATCAAACAACCAAAAATAGTCAAGCAGGTAAATACACACCTATATGGATAACAGGATGATATGTGTTCAATTGTATAGCGTCATTGCCATTAAGGTACAAATGGAAAACTTGCAATCCTATATAGTGAAGGAAATGAACACATATCATATCAAAGAACACAGGAACATGGGTGTGAGAAAAACCTCAATGTTTATACTTTGTTCTTTATAATGGTGTGAACATGTATATGTCTCAGTACCTTATGCACTTGAGAATTCTAGTGAGTAGATCATGAAAGCCTATTTCAGAACTGGAATCGGTAAATAATTGTAGGTGGAATCTAAATGAAAAGATGGTACAAGTGTTATCATGACACGTGGGCTATAACACAATGGACCGTGTGACAAAGAAGAAAGGAGAGAAAGAAGAGGAAGAAAATGCAACTACCTGTAACATTACGTGATAGTCACTGGTAAGTATCACTTGACAATTCAAATGAAAAAGGATTCCTTTATTAAAGGGTTCTCAGTCGCCTCAGGATCATGAAATACTAGGGTAAATGATATGAGAATGGGTAAGAAGCACCACTAAAGGAAATATGAGATGCAGGACATATATCTATAAACCCCTGAACTACATGATAGAAATAAAAAGAAGAAAAAAGAAAAAAAAGAAGAAAGAAGAAGAACACATAGAATGCGGAAAGAGAATGGGTACAACTACCTGAGTTACTGCAGGGAGGCCCCTGGTTGGTATTGTGAGGGTTAGTGGAATTCCTTCACTGAAGGGTTCTCAGTTGCCTCAGGTTCGTGAAAAATGCTATAGACAAATAATGCCCGGAGAAAAGGGGTTCATATACAGCGAATAATGGTAATACAAGGTACATGTGTCACATGTAATAGTATATATATATATATTGTACTAAGCTCTACACCAGAAATAGAAAGTAGTCCCTCTGCCTTCTGTCTAGGTGCCCTGAGTTATGTCCTGTAAACTGTCACAGGGACCCAGACACACATGTGTAGTAGGGGAATATCCCTGCTGAGATGCCAGTGCTAGAGCACTCGTTTGCTGTGGAGTTGAACGCTATGTGAGCAGTTCTTACCTTCAATGAGCAGAAGTCTCTTTTTTCAGATTTCAATATCTCTGTGGGTATCTGGCAGAAATATGGAATACTCTTTACTGCTAAGACCCTGTACACCACTCCCACTAAAGGGGGCTTTACACGCTGCGACATCGCTAATGCGGAGTCGTTGGGGTCACGGAATTTGTGACGCACATCCGGCCGCATTAGCGATGTTGCTGCGTGTGACACCGATGAGCGATTTTGCATCGCTGCAAAAACGTGCAAAATCGCTCATCGGTGACATGGGTCTCCATTCTCGATTATCGTTACTGCAGCAGTAACGATGTAGTTCGTCGCTCCTGCGGCAGCACACATCGCTCCGTGTGACACCGCAGAAACGAGGAACCTCTCCTTACCTGCCTCCCAGCCGCTATGAGGAAGGAAGGAGGTGGGCGGGATGTTCCGGCCACTCATCTCCGCCCCTCCGCTGCTATTGGGCGGTCGCTCAGTGACGTCGCTGTGACGCCGCACGGACCGCCCCCTTAGAAAGGAGGCGGTTCGCCGGTCACAGCGACGTCGCCGGGCAGGTAAGTATGTGTGACGGGTCTGGTCGGTGTTGTGCAGCATGGGCAGCGATTTGCCTGTGTCGCGCAACAGATGGGGGCGGGTATCCACACTAGCGATATCGGGACCGATATCGCAGTGTGTAAAGTAGCCTTTAATAAACTGTGTAAAGGATTTTAAGTAAAAATCCACAATAAACCAGCGCTAGATGGGTTTTTATAATTTTATTAATAGACCACAAATAAAAAATTTTTTGCTATCCTTGTTTCAAGACAGAGTATTTGATAATATACAATACACTGATTATTACTAAAACCAAGGACCACATAAAACAAGGACCACATAAAATAAAAAATGAAAGTAATGAGAATAAAATTCTTTTGTATAACCAATTAACTTCGAGGTGATACAATATTCACATTGATTTAGTTTTACCAGTCTAATGTAATGCCCCGGCCGGTGGCATATATTTTGTTTGGTTAATAATTTAGACTTATACAATGAAAGATGTACTATACCACCCCTGGCTAACTTACAAGTTTTAAGTTGTACAATATAAGTTTGCGACGTTATATTCATATATAGGAAGGCAAACAATATTGGCAATTTAGTGGCACCCACCATACGTAATCTTATAGCACCTAATAAGGGAGGATTATTTGGCCTGAAAGGTTTTTTTCCATGCAAAAGCTGTATAGTATGTAAGAATACAAAAAATATTTCACGGAAATCCTTCTTACAGGGGCAGTCAGAAGTCATGATTAGAGAATTTATTACATGTAAATCAAAGGGAGTAGTATATTGCATTCAATGTCCCTGTCAGAAAAAATACATTGAGAGAACTATTAGACCCCTATGGAAAAGGGTGGGTGAGCACATTAGAAGTGTTAAAAATAAATGTACTAAGCACCCCCTATCCAGACATTATGTGTTAAAACATGGAGGGTCCTTTAAAGGATCCCAAGTATGGGGCGTACAAAAAATAACTAAGGATTGGAGAGGTGGCGATTTCATTAAAAAAATGTCACGAGCAGAAAGCCAATGGATTTTTGAATTGAACACCTTGAAACCATATGGACTCAATAATGATATAGAACTGTTTGCTTTTAATTAATTTATATTTTTATAGGTAGAGGAGTAATAGGTACTGATAATAATACGGAGAGAAGGAAAAAAAAAAAAAAAAAAGCGATTGTCATGGAGATATATGTGTATATATGCATAATATATATTAAAATTGGTGCTTCACTTGCCCAAGGTTGATGTAGATATAAGGGGCTTTTCATATTATAGCAAATTTATATTACACCTTTATGATGTCCTTTTGTTAAATTTATTGTTGAAAAAAAGCATATGCATATATACACATTGTCTTCCCAGTATATGATGATACAAGCAAGGCTATATATAGGTCTTTTTAGAAAAAGACCACATGCCAACGCCCTTGCGCATTTTGCAATGCTGTGCTGACGTGTATTCACTAGACTTGGGCGTTATATCAAAGTTTGTGCAAATTGTGCACCTGTACGCTGCCACCGACAGGCACACACGTGCGGTTTTTAAATGCAAGCACGGACGCACTAAGAACCTAACAGGTTTTAGGAGCAAAAATTAATGACGAGAACTCTGACACTATCAGCCACTGCTGACTGACGTGTATTATACACTACACTTGTGCGTTATATAATAGTTTGGTAAAAACGCACACAAGTGCACCTGTACGCTGCCACCGACAGGCACACACGTGCGGTTTTTAAATGCAAGCACGGACGCACTAAGAACCTAACACAGGTTTTAGGAGCAAAAATTAATGACGAGAACTCTGACACTATCAGCCACTGCTGACTGACGTGTATTATACACTACACTTGTGCGTTATATAATAGTTTGGTAAAAACGCACACAAGTGCACCTGTACGCTGCCACCGACAGGCACACACGTGCGGTTTTTAAATGCAAGCACGGACGCACTAAGAACCTAACACAGGTTTTAGGAGCAAAAATTAATGACGAGAACTCTGACACTATCAGCCACTGCTGACTGACGTGTATTATACACTACACTTGTGCGTTATATAATAGTTTGGTAAAAACGCACACAAGTGCACCTGTACGCTGCCACCGACAGGCACACACGTGCGGTTTTTAAATGCAAGCACGGACGCACTAAGAACCTAACAGGTTTTAGGAGCGACAATTGCTGAGAAGTCTGACACTATCAGGACTGTTTTAGACTGTGTACACCAGCCCCAGATATGATGAAGGCTGGTATACGGTCACCACTAGGAATGGCTATATACCCTGCCTGCCTGCCTGCCTGTATACTGCTACAATAGTCCTGACAAGGACTCTTTTGGTCACTAGCCTGTATTCCAACCTGGCTATACCCTGCCTGTATACAGCAACAATAGTCCTGAGAAGGACTCTGCTACTGTACTCCGACCTGGCTATACCCTGCCTGCCTGTATACAACTAGAATAGTCCTGAGAAGGACTTTTGGTCACACTGTTTGCAGCCCTGCTACGGAAATAGCTATAAAGGGCCGCAAACCTTTCCCTGAAGCAGCGACCCTCTCCCTGCACTGACTGTCTGGATAGCTGTGAGCAGAGCACAGCGCGCCCGCCGGTATAAAGGCTCGGTCACGCTGTGCAGGCCGGCCAATCACTGCAATTCCACAACTAACAGGGCTGTGGCATTGCAGTGGTCTGCCAGCCAATCCCTGCATGAGGGCTGGCTCTCAAAAGAGCGCCAACATGCAGGGATGAAGACCACGAGTACAGCACGAGTATCGCGAGATTACTCGGTCCCCGTCGAGTAGACCGAGTACAGTGATACTCGTGCGAGTACCGAGTAGTAACAAGCATGCTCGCTCATCACTATTTATTAGTAAAATGGCTTACACTCCCCTTTTTTCCACTTTTTTCTTCACTACTTTTATAAAGAAATTTTTCCTTTCTTTATTCTTAATGCAATTTTATATAGCAACACCACCATTTTTTGCCACGAACATAATTTTTCTTGTCCGTCATCCCGTTCACCCTTACAGGGTTGTGGACAGATGCACTTGTTACTACACTTCTAAGACTCAATACAGGGTCTGGAGCTCAATGCTCCCTTTTTGTTTTTTTTTTCTTCTTTTTTTTCTTTTTTTCATTTTGTCCTTCTTCTTCTTCTTTTTCTGATTTTTGTCTCAAAAAGCTGATGAAATTTGAAACACTATACCCCAGTGATTTTATAAATGTTTCTCAATATATCACTTGAGAACTTTTATGGCCGGTATTGTAACAGTTGACCATCCCGGCAGTATTTGAAATACAGCAGTCAGTCCTCTGACGTAGCTCCATATGTGTATATATAGAGGTTCTTCCTCCTTTGATTGCATACTGTTCTTTTTTTGCCCTGATGAAGGAGACAGTGATCTCTGAAACACATTGACCGGAAAAAAGAATAAAGAGATGAAATAATTAACATCAGTTTCCTTTGGTGACAGCGCGGCACGCACCCGATTTTCCTCCTATACGTTATTGCTCTTCTACTAGGGGCTGCGGCTGTCGCCATTTGTAACGTGCATTTAGGGGTTGTGACTGGCACAACCTTAATAGGTGAGTGCAACTACTATTAATTATTTGTTACCTTACCAGGTAAGACCCTAATTTGTGCGTCTGCTCCAGAGTTATTTCCCTGATTATTAATATCTGACAGGCAGTGATTGATCCTGCATTCTCACCTTCCTCTCTGTTGCACATTCTTATTGTTCCTATATGCTCTCTATTTCCATCAGACTTTTTTTGTCCTTCGGTGGGGCTCTAACATATGTGCACCATTTATTATTTATTTTTATGGATTCCTTTCTTTTTTCATGCTAGCGTTCATTATGCAGTAGTCATTCATGATATATCTTATATTTGTGAATCCATTAGGGCTCTATATGTCTGGTGCATCACATTGGGTCTTTTCAGTGCACAATAGGCACCTTTTTCTGTTATGCTCTGCTGCCACCTTATGGACATCCTATCAGTGATGCCAGAAAAAAATGGACATGTCTCCGTGCAGCAATCACGGACACGCGGGTACGCCGCACGGAGACACGTGCAGTGAAAAATCACTGATGTGTGAGCAGACCCATTCATTATAATGGATCTGCGTATCTCAGTGATTCTGTTATGTTTAAAAAAAAGCACAAACGTACCAGAATCACTGACGTGTGAAACAGGCCTTATAGTGTTTTGATTTATGTATGTATTATACAACTTCTGTGGATCTTGTATGAGTGACTTTTCTTCATTTTATTGGATTGTTTTAAAATATTGAAATAAAGTCACGCTTCCTATGCATCCTTTTGTATTCTGATTGGCTACTATAATACAGTTTTTAGGCACTGAGATCGATACCAGAGGCATGGTCTTCCGCTTACCAGAGGATAAGCTCAAAAGGCTAAGGGACATAATAGAAGGGTTTAGTGCTGTTAATAAGGTGGCATTAAGATAAATGAAATATATCTTCTCGGTCTTCTCGTTTTCTTGCTGAGTTGTGCCAATGGACAGAGTTTTTTCTAGACATTTGCTATTGGAAACTCAGGGAACCAAAGCTCCTGGATAGAGTTGAGCGCGGTTCGTGGTTCGTGGTTCTCCAGTTCTAGGCTCGAGTGATTTTGGGGCATGTTCTAGATCGAACTAGAACTCGAGCTTTTTGCAAAAGCTCGATAGTTCTAGAAACGTTCGAGAACGGTTCTAGCAGCCAAAAAACAGCTAAATCATAGCTTGGTTTCTGCTGTAATAGTGTAAGTCACTCTGTGAATCAAACTATTATCACATTTCAGTGTATAGTGTGCGTGAACAGCGCCTTCAGATCACTGCTGTTTCTATAATGGCGATCGCCATTTTTTTTTTTTTTTCTTGTCTTCCTTCCCTAAGTGCGCACGTCTTGTGGGGCGGGCCAGCATGTCAGCCAATCACAGACACACACACAGCTAAGTTGACTTTGAGCCAGAGAAGCAACGGCATGTGTGATAGGATCTGCATGTCACATGTCCCTGCATTATAAAACCGGACATTTTCTTCACGGACGCCATTATCTGCCTTCTGCGTCCTTGGTGTCAGACATCACTGTCGCAGCTCCGTCCTCCTGAGTCCTATAGCCAATACAGCTGTATGCGCTGCATACACAGCGTTAGACAGCATAGGGAGAGCACTTTATAGCAGTCCTTTTAAGGGCTCAAACCGGCAGGGTCAGAGAGCCATAGGTGACAGGTCCTGCAAACAGCAACAGCATCTGTGTAGCCAAGGTCAGGGATTTCCTCCCTGCATTTCACCATTAGGAGGGAATAGAAAGGCAGGCTTCCATTCCTCTACCCAGAGCACCACAATCCTGCCACTGTACCCTCCTGTCCTCTGCACACTCCAACTCATTATAACTAAGCCATTATACTAGCAAACACTCAGTGTACCTACTGGCATCCTATCTGTGGCTATTGGACTTTGCTATAGTCCCACTAGTGCAAAGACATTTGCAGAGCACGTCTGCCTGCATTGCACACTCCAACTTTTTTAAACTAAGCAATTTTACTAGCAAACACTCAGTGTACCTAGTGGCATCCTATACGTGGCTATTGGACTTTGCTATAGTCCCACTAGTGCCAAGACATTTGCAGAGCGCATCTGCCTGCGTTGCACACTCCAACTAATTTTAACTTAGCCATTATACTAGCAAACACTCAGTGTACCTAGTGGCATCCTATACGTGGCTATTGGACTTTGCTATAGTCCCACTAGTGCCAAGACATTTGCAGAGCGCATCTGCCTGCGTTGCACACTCCAACTAATTATAAGTAAGCCATTATACTAGCAAACACTCAGTGTACCTAGTGGCATCCTATCTGTGGCTATTGGACTTTGCTATAGTCCCACTAGTGCAAAGACATTTGCAGAGCACGTCTGCCTGCATTGCACACTCCAACTTTTTTAAACTAAGCAATTTTACTAGCAAACACTCAGTGTACCTAGTGGCATCCTATACGTGGCTATTGGACTTTGCTATAGTCCCACTAGTGCCAAGACATTTGCAGAGCGCATCTGCCTGCGTTGCACACTCCAACTAATTATAAGTAAGCCATTATACTAGCAAACACTCAGTGTACCTAGTGGCATCCTATCTGTGGCTATTGGACTTTGCTATAGTCCCACTAGTGCAAAGACATTTGCAGAGCACGTCTGCCTGCATTGCACACTCCAACTTTTTTAAACTAAGCAATTTTACTAGCAAACACTCAGTGTACCTAGTGGCATCCTATACGTGGCTATTGGACTTTGCTATAGTCCCACTAGTGCCAAGACATTTGCAGAGCGCATCTGCCTGCGTTGCACACTCCAACTAATTATAAGTAAGCCATTATACTAGCAAACACTCAGTGTACCTAGTGGCATCCTATCTGTGGCTATTGGACTTTGCTATAGTCCCACTAGTGCCAAGACATTTGCAGAGCGCATCTGCCTGCGTTGCACACTCCAACTAATTATAAGTAAGCCATTATACTAGCAAACACTCAGTGTACCTAGTGGCATCCTATACGTGGCTATTGGACCTTGCTATAGTCCCACTAGTGCCAAGACATTTGCAGAGCGCATCTGCCTGCGTTGCACACTCCAACTAATTATAAGTAAGCCATTATACTAGCAAACACTCAGTGTACCTAGTGGCATCCTATACGTGGCTATTGGACCTTGCTATAGTCCCACTAGTGCCAAGACATTTGCAGAGCGCATCTGCCTGCGTTGCACACTCCAACTAATTATAAGTAAGCCATTATACTAGCAAACACTCAGTGTACCTAGTGGCATCCTATCTGTGGCTATTGGACTTTGCTATAGTCCCACTAGTGCCAAGACATTTGCAGAGCGCATCTGCCTGCGTTGCACACTCCAACTAATTATAAGTAAGCCATTATACTAGCAAACACTCAGTGTACCTAGTGGCATCCTATACGTGGCTATTGGACCTTGCTATAGTCCCACTAGTGCCAAGACATTTGCAGAGCGCATCTGCCTGCGTTGCACACTCCAACTAATTATAAGTAAGCCATTATACTAGCAAACACTCAGTGTACCTAGTGGCATCCTATATGTGGCTATTGGACCTTGCTATAGTCCCACTAGTGCCAAGACATTTGCAGAGCGCATCTGCCTGCGTTGCACACTCCAACTAATTATAAGTAAGCCATTATACCAGCAAAAACTCAGTGTACCTAGTGGCATCCTATCTGTGGCTATTGGACTTTGCTATAGTCCCACTAGTGCAAAGACATTTGCAGAGCACGTCTGCCTGCATTGCACACTCCAACTTTTTTAAACTAAGCAATTTTACTAGCAAACACTCAGTGTACCTAGTGGCATCCTATACGTGGCTATTGGACTTTGCTATAGTCCCACTAGTGCCAAGACATTTGCAGAGCGCATCTGCCTGCGTTGCACACTCCAACTAATTTTAACTTAGCCATTATACTAGCAAACACTCAGTGTACCTAGTGGCATCCTATACGTGGCTATTGGACTTTGCTATAGTCCCACTAGTGCCAAGACATTTGCAGAGCGCATCTGCCTGCGTTGCACACTCCAACTAATTATAAGTAAGCCATTATACTAGCAAACACTCAGTGTACCTAGTGGCATCCTATACGTGACTATTGGACCTTGCTATAGTCCCACTAGTGCCAAGACATTTGCAGAGCGCATCTGCCTGCGTTGCACACTCCAACTAATTATAAGTAAGCCATTATACTAGCAAACACTCAGTGTACCTAGTGGCATCCTATACGTGGCTATTGGACTTTGCTATAGTCCCACTAGTGCCAAGACATTTGCAGAGCGCATCTGCCTGCGTTGCACACTCCAACTAATTATAAGTAAGCCATTATACTAGCAAACACTCAGTGTACCTAGTGGCATCCTATACGTGGCTATTGGACCTTGCTATAGTCCCACTAGTGCCAAGACATTTGCAGAGCGCATCTGCCTGCGTTGCACACTCCAACTAATTATAAGTAAGCCATTATACTAGCAAACACTCAGTGTACCTAGTGGCATCCTATCTGTGGCTATTGGACTTTGCTATAGTCCCACTAGTGCCAAGACATTTGCAGAGCGCATCTGCCTGCGTTGCACACTCCAACTAATTATAAGTAAGCCATTATACTAGCAAACACTCAGTGTACCTAGTGGCATCCTATACGTGGCTATTGGACTTTGCTATAGTCCCACTAGTGCCAAGACATTTGCAGAGCGCATCTGCCTGCGTTGCACACTCCAACTAATTATAAGTAAGCCATTATACTAGCAAACACTCAGTGTACCTAGTGGCATCCTATACGTGGCTATTGGACTTTGCTATAGTCCCACTAGTGCCAAGACATTTGCAGAGCGCATCTGCCTGCGTTGCACACTCCAACTAATTTTAACTTAGCCATTATACTAGCAAACACTCAGTGTACCTAGTGGCATCCTATACGTGGCTATTGGACTTTGCTATAGTCCCACTAGTGCCAAGACATTTGCAGAGCGCATCTGCCTGCATTGCACACTCCAACTAATTATAAGTAAGCCATTATACTAGCAAACACTCAGTGTACCTAGTGGCATCCTATACGTGGCTATTGGACTTTGCTATAGTCCCACTAGTGCCAAGACATTTGCAGAGCGCATCTGCCTGCGTTGCACACTCCAACTCATTATAACTAAGTTGCATTGTCAGGGATATTTATTCTTTATTATTCTGCTGTTAATAAAGCTAGACCACCACTGCAATCTTCACCACCTCTCAATTTTTACTACCACATTTTCAGTCCACAATCTTGTCGCAATCAACATGAGTGGCAAAATGACAGATGCTGGTGGAAAGGGGAAGAGGCGTGGTGGAAAAGGCAAAAAAGGTTTTGTCTGTGGGGAAAGTGGCAAAGCTCCATTATCATCTGCTGAAGATAGACCATCTACCAGCAAAAGTAAGATGTCTACTACTTACCGTGGACAATCCGATGTGCTCCCTTTTTTACGGACACGAACAACAGGAAGAAAGGTAGATGATGGGCAAAAAAGGAAAATGCTTGAATGGATCTCAAGTGGTCCAACAAGTGCCCTCTCAGCCACTTCAAGTACCGCATCCAAAAAACACCAGTCCTCTGAGTTGTCATCCCAATCACACTTGATTTCTCCCAGCTCTGAAGTCTCCATCAGCCCTGCACAGTATGGTGGAACTGAGATGGCTGAGTCTGCAGAGCTGTTCAGTCACACTATAGCCTGGGAATCAGAGGTCTGCTCCCAAGCTACAGTGAGTACAGAACAGGAAATGGTCTGCAGTGATGCCCAGAACCTTTGTGACTCTGATTCAGGCCGTGAGGACCAAGTTTCTGAGCATAATGTTGACCCTTTGTCACAAACTGTAACACCTGTGGTTATAGACAATGAGGAACATACTGATGAAGATGAGACGCAGATACCCGATTGGGATGACAACTTAAATATTCGGTCAGGGCAAGAAGAGGCTCGGTCTGAGGGGGAGGGGAGTGCAAACACAACAATTGATGATGAAGTTCTAGATCCCACCTACTGTCAACCCCCAGTCAGGCACTCGAGGAGGTCAACAGAGGCGGTGGAGGAGGATGCAACCGACGACGAAGTTACCTTGCGCCTTCCTGGACAGAGTCGGAGCACTGGTAGCACGTCTACAACTGCATCCTCAGCCACCACTCTGCCTATGAGCATTATTCGGGGTGGATCAACAGGTCGCATGGCCTCTAAGCCTTGCCTAGCCTGGTCCTTTTTTGACATAGAAAAAGATCGCCCAAATCATGTGATATGTAAAATTTGTCATGATTCTCTTAGTAGAGGTCAAAACCTCAGCAGTTTGACAACTTCTTCCATGAATCGTCACATGAATAAATATCATAGGTCCCGGTGGGAAGCTCACTGTGCTGCAATGCTGCAAGAGCGAACCATCCACCGCCCGCCCCTTCCAGTGCATCCGCGCGCTCTTCATCTTCTAGGACTGTGGGGACAGCTGTCACACCTGTTTTTCCACGCCAAACTTCCACCACTGTAACCGCAACAGGCAGTTTGCTTGTAAGGTCGTCAGTTGGTTTGGAAGGGGAAACAAGTGAGTGTGTACAGCTCTCTCAGACATCGATAGCACCAACGTTGGATGAAGGCAACATCATGTCTCCGCCTGCACTTTCCTCACAAACCTGCATTTTTCCAGGGACACCCTACTCAACACCGTCTACACACAGCAGCCAGATCTCTGTCCCTCAGATGTGGTCAAATAAAAGGCCACTTCCTCCGACCCATGACAAAGCTAAGAGGTTGACTCTATCCCTCTGTAAGCTGTTGGCTACCGAAATGCTGCCTTTCCGCCTAGTGGACACACAGGATTTTAGAGACCTTATGTCTGTCGCTGTGCCCCAGTACCAGATGCCTAGTCGCCACTACTTCTCTAAGAAAGGTGTGCCCGCGCTACACCAGCATGTCGCACACAACATCACCGCTTCCTTGAGAAACTCTGTATGTGAACGGGTGCATTTCACCACCGATACTTGGACCAGTAAGCATGGACAGGGACGTTACATGTCGCTGACTGGGCACTGGGTAACTATGGTGATAGATGGTGAAGGGTCTGCTGCACAAGTCTTGCCGTCCCCACGACTTGTGTGTCAATCCTCTGTCTGTCCAAGTTCCGCCACAGCTTCTGCATCCTCCACCTCATCTGGGTCCTCCACCTCCGCCCCAAGCCTGCCTTGTCAGGCCACCAGCGTTCTCACTGCGCAGAAGGAATCACGCACGCCTCATTACTATGCTGGCAGCAGAGCGCAACGGCATCAGGCGGTCTTTAGCTTGACATGTCTTGGGAATAAGAGTCACACAGCTGAGGAGTTGTGGTCAGCTCTGCGGTCCGAGTTTAATAAATGGTTGTCTCCACTCAACCTGCAGCCTGGTAAGGCCGTGTGCGACAATGCTGCAAACCTGGGTGCGGCACTTCGCCTGGGCATTGTGACACACGTACCTTGTATGGCTCACGTGTTGAACCTTGTCGTCCAGCAATTTTTAACACACTATCCCGGCCTAGATGGCCTTCTGAACAGGGCACGAAAACTGTCAGCTCACTTCCGCCGTTCAAGCGCCGCAGCAGAGCGACTTGCATCGCTCCAGAAGTCTTTCGGCCTGCCGGTTCATCGCCTGAAATGCGATGTGGCGACACGCTGGAATTCAACTCTCCACATGTTACAGCGACTGTGGCAGCACCGCAGAGCCCTGGTGCAATACGTCATGACGTATAGCCTGGGCCAACGAGATGCAGAGGTGGGGCAGATCACCCTGATGGAGTGGTCTCAGATCAAGGACCTATGCACCCTTCTGCACAGTTTCGACATGGCGACGAATATGTTTAGCTCTGACAATGCCATTATCAGCATGACGATTCCAGTCATTTACATGCTGGAGCACACGCTAAACACTATTCGGAGTCAGGGGGTGGGACAACATGAAGGGGAGGAACTACAGGAGGATTCATATGCGCAAGGGACAACAACATCACCAAGGTCCAGACGTTCATCATCACCAACGCAGCAGGCATGGGACCATGGGGAACAGGGATCGACAAGGGCGCATAGTAGCAGGCGAAATGTTGAGCAAGGTGCAGGAGAACATGAAGAAATGGAGGACGAACTGTCCATGGACATGGAAGACTCAGCGGATGAGGGAGACCTTGGTCAAATTTCAGTTGAAAGAGGTTGGGGGGAGATGTCAGAGGAAGAAAGAACGGGTAGCACCTCTATGCCACAAACACAGCGTGGACTTGGTCCGCATGGCTGCGCAAGACACATGAGTGCCTTTTTGTTGCACTACCTCCAACATGACAGTCGTATTGTCAAAATTAGAAGTGATGATGACTACTGGATTGCCACACTATTAGATCCCCGGTACAAGTCCAAATTTTGTGACATAATTCCAGCCATAGAAAGGGACGCACGTATGCAGGAGTATCAGCAGAAGCTGTTACTCGATCTTAGCTCGGCTTTTCCACCAAACAACCGTGCAGGTGCAGGGAGGGAATCTCCCAGTTGTAACTTGACAAACATGGGACGGTCTCGTCATCTTCAACAGTCTACCCGTACCAGTAGGACCGTATCTGGTGCCGGTAACAGCAATTTTATGGAATCTTTTCATAATTTTTTTAGACCCTCTTTTGCAAGGCCACCAGAGACAACAAGTCTGACACATACTCAACGGCTGGAGAGGATGATACAGGAGTATCTCCAAATGAACATCGATGCCATGACTGTGCAACTGGAGCCTTGCTCCTTTTGGGCTTCAAACCTAGAAAAATGGCCAGAGCTCTCCAGTTACGCCTTGGAGATTTTGTCGTGTCCAGCTGCCAGCGTTGTCTCTGAACGTGTATTCAGTGCTGCTGGGTGTGTGCTGACAGATAAGCGCACGCGTCTGTCCAGTGACAATGTGGACAGACTGACGTTCATCAAAATGAACAAGTCATGGATCCAGAAGGAATTTACTACCCCTGTGTCATCCTGGGGAGAGTAAATGCTTGTTGATTTGGAATGTGCTTGATGCAAATCAAAACATCCTGTTTGCAACTAGGGCCCAAGTGCTGCCACTGATGGGGTGGGTGTCTGTGTGGCCCAATTTTTGGAAAAAAGGGAGACTCCGCTTGGAGTAACCCTTGCTTGCTGTGTTTTTAAAAGAAGCCAAGATGAACAGAGCTGGGATCAGGAAAGACTTTGCTACCTACCCCGGTGTCATCCTGGGGACGGTTAAGAATAGCGTATTTTTGAATGTGCTTGATGCAAATGTAGCTGTGAAGTGTACAACTGGGGCACAACTGCTGCCACTGAAGGGGTGGGTGTGTGTGGGGCCCAATTTTTGGAAAAAAGGGAGACTCCGCTTGGAGTAACCCTTGCTTGCTGTGTTTTTAAAAGAAGCCAAGATGAACAGAGCTGGGATCAGGAAAGACTTTGCTACCTACCCCGGTGTCATCCTGGGGACGGTTAATTATGGCGTATTTTTGAATGTGCTTGATGCAAATCAAAACATCCTGTTTGCAACTAGGGCCCAAGTGCTGCCACTGATGGGGTGGGTGTCTGTGTGGCCCAATTTTTGGAAAAAAGGGAGACTCCGCTTGGAGTAACCCTTGCTTGCTGTGTTTTTAAAAGAAGCCAAGATGAACAGAGCTGGGATCAGGAAAGACTTTGCTACCTACCCCGGTGTCATCCTGGGGACGGTTAATTATGGCGTATTTTTGAATGTGCTTGAAGCAAATCAAAACATCCTGTTTGCAACTAGGGCCCAAGTGCTGCCACTGATGGGGTGGGTGTCTGTGTGGCCCAATTTTTGGAAAAAAGGGAGACTCCGCTTGGAGTAACCCTTGCTTGCTGTGTTTTTAAAAGAAGCCAAGATGAACAGAGCTGGGATCAGGAAAGACTTTGCTACCTACCCCGGTGTCATCCTGGGGACGGTTAAGAATAGCGTATTTTTGAATGTGCTTGATGCAAATGTAGCTGTGAAGTGTACAACTGGGGCACAACTGCTGCCACTGAAGGGGTGGGTGTGTGTGGGGCCCAATTTTTGGAAAAAAGGGAGACTCCGCTTGGAGTAACCCTTGCTTGCTGTGTTTTTAAAAGAAGCCAAGATGAACAGAGCTGGGATCAGGAAAGACTTTGCTACCTACCCCGGTGTCATCCTGGGGACGGTTAATTATGGTGTATTTTTGAATGTGCTTGATGCAAATCAAAACATCCTGTTTGCAACTAGGGCCCAAGTGCTGCCACTGATGGGGTGGGTGTCTGTGTGGCCCAATTTTTGGAAAAAAGGGAGACTCCGCTTGGAGTAACCCTTGCTTGCTGTGTTTTTAAAAGAAGCCAAGATGAACAGAGCTGGGATCAGGAAAGACTCTGCTACCTACCCCGGTGTCATCCTGGGGACGGTTAATTATGGCGTATTTTTGAATGTGCTTGATGCAAATCAAAACATCCTGTTTGAAACTAGGGCCCAAGTGCTGCCACTGATGGGGTGGGTGTCTGTGTGGCCCAATTTTTGGAAAAAAGGGAGACTCCGCTTGGAGTAACCCTTGCTTGCTGTGTTTTTAAAAGAAGCCAAGATGAACAGAGCTGGGATCAGGAAAGACTTTGCTACCTACCCCGGTGTCATCCTGGGGACGGTTAATTATGGCGAATTTTGGAATGTGCTTGATGCAAATCAAAACATCCTGTTTGCAACTAGGGCCCAAGTGCTGCCACTGATGGGGTGGGTGTCTGTGTGGCCCAATTTTTGGAAAAAAGGGAGACTCCGCTTGGAGTAACCCTTGCTTGCTGTGTTTTTAAAAGAAGCCAAGATGAACAAGTCATGGGTCAGCAAAGACTTTATCTACCTACCCCGGTGTCATCCTGGGGACGGATAAGAATGGCGTATTTTTGAATGTGCTTGATGCAAATCAAAACATCCTGTTTGCAACTAGGGCCCAAGTGCTGCCACTGATGGGGTGGGTGTCTGTGTGGCCCAATTTTTGGAAAAAAGGGAGACTCCGCTTGGAGTAACCCTTGCTTGCTGTGTTTTTAAAAGAAGCCAAGATGAACAAGTCATGGGTCAGCAAAGACTTTATCTACCTACCCCGGTGTCATCCTGGGGACGGATAAGAATGGCGTATTTTTGAATGTGCTTGATGCAAATCAAAACATCCTGTTTGCAACTAGGGCCCAAGTGCTGCCACTGATGGGGTGGGTGTCTGTGTGGCCCAATTTTTGGAAAAAAGGGAGACTCCGCTTGGAGTAACCCTTGCTTGCTGTGTTTTTAAAAGAAGCCAAGATGAACAGAGCTGGGATCAGGAAAGACTTTGCTACCTACCCCGGTGTCATCCTGGGGACGGTTAATTATGGCGTATTTTTGAATGTGCTTGATGCAAATCAAAACATCCTGTTTGCAACTAGGGCCCAAGTGCTGCCACTGATGGGGTGGGTGTCTGTGTGGCCCAATTTTTGGAAAAAAGGGAGACTCCGCTTGGAGTAACCCTTGCTTGCTGTGTTTTTAAAAGTAGCCAAGATGAACAGAGCTGGGATCAGGAAAGACTTTGCTACCTACCCCGGTGTCATCCTGGGGACGGTTAATTATGGCGTATTTTTGAATGTGCTTGATGCAAATCAAAACATCCTGTTTGCAACTAGGGCCCAAGTGCTGCCACTGATGGGGTGGGTGTCTGTGGGGCCCAATTTTTGGAAAAAAGGGAGACTCCGCTTGGAGTCACCTTGCGGTGTTTTACATGATTTTAGAATGGCGTGCCATGCCTATATCTGTGTGTCCTCCTCTTTTTCCTTGTCCAGCTGTTTTGTTTTCGCATGAGTATATGTCCTTGTCACTTTCCCATGTGTTTGTGTTGTGTTGTGAGTTGTTTGTCACCTTTTGGACACCTTTGAGGGTGTTTTCTAGGTGTTTTACTGTGTTTGTGATTGCCTGCCATTGTTTCCTATTGGCTCGAGTTCGGTTCGTCGAACGTTCGACGAGCCGAACTCGAACGGGAGCTCCGTTCGGCGAACCGACCTCGAGCCGAACCGGGACCGGTTCGCTCATCTCTACTCCTGGACATAGAATTCGAATTACCAGGTCCCTGAAGGCTGAAATGCGTAGTGGCCGGAAATCATGAACAATTACAATGGGCGTATGTGCTGTAGATCCTGCGTCAGTTGTAGCTTGGAACTTTGTCTTTTCACGGATTTGCCCGTTTCTCATGGTGTTGGGCTATTTTCGGATCAAAATGGTGTGTCCCTCCTTGGCCCGTATCATGGGTTATTTCAGGGGCAAATTTAACTCTCTTAGCACTTTTCTCCTTAATTGTGGCCGTTGAATTGTGGGGTCAAGGTCTATCCAACCAGCATATTTGTTGTTTTTCAGACAATTTAGGGCTCGTGCATAGTAATAATAACACAGGTTTCCAAGGGTAAAAATTTTTGAAAGATGTGATTTTTTTCATACTTTCGATCATTGGACTCAGTAAAAATATTGAAAAAATATCATCACGTACAGTTTTTTCACAAACACTGATTCTATAGGTGTTAGGGCCAGGTGGACGGGCAGACCCAGGAGGTGGATCTACTGGGCCGAACACCTTAATGAAGGCAAGGGGTCCGGTAGCCGGAGCACTACGGGTAGCAGGACAGTCCGTGCAAAAGAGTGGAATGGAGAAGTCCCTGGGACCACGGAGTCACTGATGGTAGTCCGGGTGACGGAGCTCAGGTTCGGAGGCCGAGATGTCAGGCAGAGTCCGGAACCGATGGAGCGAGAGGACGGGTCACCACAGGGATCAGAGATGGTACGGACTGACGGGATGGCAGATAGTCAGCGTTCGGGGTTCGGGAATCGGCAGGACCGGATGGCGAGGCAGGAGCGGCTCTAGAAGAGAGATAGGTAAGTATATCACAGAGACACAAGGAGACCTGACTCCTAGCTTAGGAAACACGAAGAACAGGCCCCGCCCACTTGGACATTAAACCCCTTTATACCCTGTACCTGTGTGTTCAATTTCCTGTCAGTGGACGCTGGCCCTTTAAGAGAGGGTCAATGACCGCGCGCGCGCCCTAATGCGCATGCGCGAGGCCCGGGTGCCAGAAGCCAGGGCACGGAGCGGTGTATAGGAAGCAGGGGAGCCGGCCTGGAGCAGGGCTGCCGACGGGCGCCGGGAGCGGGGACCGGGCCGCCTGGGGACCGCAGGTGGTGGAGGCTGGAGACCGTGGAGCGGGGGATGTCTGCCAGAGGAGCCGGGGAGCGAAGCAGGGAAGCCGGGGAGCGTGGCAGGTGAGCCGGGGGGCAGAGCAGGGGACCCGGAGAGCGTGACAATAGGTTTCCAAAAGGTTAGAATTCTGAAAAGATTCCCTCCATACTTTTCTGAAGATGGTGCTCTAGTGTATTCAAGCGATGTTCCTGTGCTGATGGAAAATGTAACATTAAGTACAATGTGAGCGAGTGGAGACACGTCATTGTTTCATCCAAAAAGTCTGAAAGCTGTGCTACTGCTCAATGGCAGTAAGTATTCTTCAGTGTGTGTAGGGCATGTGTCGCGGGCAGAGGGGCCACGCACGCTACGCTCGGGTTTGGGAACTTCTGCTGCTGCTGCTGCTCGGTGGCTCGAGCGGAGGGCCAGATCCGGGGACTCGAGCAGCGCTCCTCGCCCACGAGTGAAAAGGGGGTGGTTTGTTTGGGGAGATAGTTAGTGACGTCACCCACAGGTCGTGGTGATAATGGGCACCACCACTGCTGGTGACGGGGATCCCGGGAGCGATGGCAGGGAGCAGCTAGGATGTTGGTTCCCCCTCCGTGGGTAGGGGTTGGTGATCCCGGGGCCCGGTGGCGGTACGGGGAGGCTGGATGGCTGGGGTGTACGTACCGAGGGAGCCCGTTTGCCCGCAGGCGCTGGCCCTTGGATCTCTAGCCTATGGCGGTGGCTTTTTATCCTCACGGTGTGGACGGTTGCCTTCTGTCGGGTCTTGGGTGTTAGGGAACCCCTGGGATTCCGGTCACTCTCGGATTTGACCATTGTCGGCGGCTCCTAGCCTGGTCAGGGTCCAATGGCCCTGCCTTTGTGCTTGGTACAGATCCGCTCACCGGTTCAGTTCCCCTCGGGTCACCGCCCGTCCCCGGTCCTACGGTTCAGCTGACTTGTACCACCTCCTGCAGATGGCCACCACCGTCTGCCGACCTTGCTGACAGTGCCTGGGCTCCTACCCAGACACTAACAGTTTCTGTCCTCTCACTTTCCACTACAAAACTAAACTAACTGCTTTTTCCCGCCTCCAGGCCTGTGAACTCCTCGGTGGGTGGGGCCAACCGCCTGGCTCCGCCCCACCTGGTGTGGACATCAGACCCTGGAGGAGGCAACAAGGATTTTGTGTGACTGATGTAGACTATCCAGGGGAGGGGGTGTGTGTGATTTTGTGTTTGTGACTACCTGGCTAGTCCAGGGCGTCACACATGCTATGCACTTGGAAGAAAGCTGTGAGAATTTAGACTTTATTCTCAAGAAACTTAACTACAAGGAGCATGGATGGTCAATATGTGGTGGTCTAAAAATGTTCTCATTGCTTCTTGGGCAGCAAGGAGGATATATTAAATACCCATGCTGTTCTGCCTCATGGCAGCCTGCTAATAGTCATTCATTGAAATTTCTGTTACAACCCCTAGAGGTCATTGTTATTCTTTTGAATTGCTGAGTTTCCCTTTAAGCTAAATGTATTCTGGGTAAGGAATGCCTCCCTGAGCTGAGAAGAAGCCTGCAGCCATTTTCTCTTTGGATTTGTCAGGAAAGGACATGCCGACTTACCTCTCTGTACATTCACCCCTGCCTAGTGTAATCCGGTGAGCAAAGCAAATTACATGTGTTAGTGATAGAATCCTAGATGGAAGAGTGTAGTAAATGCATTGTACATTGTACTTCTACACCTTTAGTGTCATCCCTGTCTTGTTTGTCTAGATAAGATTTCTATGTATTGCAGATGCAGTGACCTTTCACCTACATTCTCGTAAGAACTGCATCTCATGTACTGTTATGCTATGTTAACTCTGTATTAACACTGTACTGACTGTAATCATTTTCTTGTTATAGTTTTTACCCGTATAAAACAGTATCTTGGATATACCGTATTCTGTCTTCAACTGCATCTTGGATATTCCTATATTCACTGTATATTCCATGTATACTGCAATCAAGTTCACGTTACCAGCTAATAAATCAAGGCTATTGAACTCCACAGTCTGTTTATTTGAAATGTGAACTAGGGTTTAGCTGTATGCTAGAGATTCACAGCATTACGTAAAAGAAGGCAGAACACATGCTTTTTGTGTGAATTGGAAAGCCAGGTTAGGACTCTTCACTGGAGCAAAAAAAATTGGCCAACAAGAACATCTTTGTAACCGGGACTCAAGAACATTGTTGCATAAAGCTTAGTTGATCCCACCTAAAGTTCTCTTGCCACCACTCCACTGTAAGCTTGGACTGATGAAGCTGTTTGTGAAAGCGCTACTGAAAGAAGGAGAGATGTTTAAGTACCTGTGTACCAAGTTTCAGGGACTGTCAGAATCAAGTCTGAAGGAAGGTGTGATGCCATGGCAAAACCAGGTAGTTACAGATAGGCCCCCGCACAACACCTTTCCTCACTTAGGAAACACACAGCCGACCTGAAACCCTAGTCACCTAGGACCCTGAAGCCAGGACCGAAACCAGCGGCCTAGCTAATTAAATGATTGAGGGCAGGATTATAGGTCCTATCCCACCTAAAGTCCCTCAAAGAAGACAACAGCCCACTGATAGGGATAAGGCCACCGCCAGGGCCCTTAGATCCCACGGGCCAGCGCCTGCGGGCACGGCTCCTTAGGCCATATCCAGCCGGGAGCGGACTCCTGAGTTCCAGACCAGGCAGTCCACCATACACAAAAACAAGTGCAGAGTAAAGGACAGCGACCACCAGCCTGGGTGGGGGACCTGAATGCAACCGGCCGGGGCGGCAGGCCACCAGCACCTTTGGTTTACCGAAAGACTCGTGTGATTCATTTACTGTGAGTAACCAAACATCCCCCTGCTTGCTCAGGCGCGCCGGCCCTTGCCATCACCATACCCTGCACAAAGACACTGGGCCCCGGGGCAATCATCCCTACACACGGAGGGGTTAACATCCAGCTGCCACTACATCTCTCCCGGGTATCCCATAACGGCAGCGGTGGTGTCCCACCTCACCACACACCGTTGGTGGCGTCACAAACTTAATACGGCCTAGCCCATACATCTACATTCCTCCTTTTATTCGACATGTCCGCGAGACCCCCGGGTCGAGCCACTCTCTTAGAAGGTCTGGATCCGACCAACGGCGGCTGCTGGCACAGGGGCAGCACAAAAGCATTTTTGTGGGTTCGGATATTCAGAAACCCATGAATGAAGGATGACGTGTTTTAAACAATAATGAAAACTGTTGAAAAAAGGGCTTGGGACTCTTTGAAAGAAGCAATAAATACGTTTCTAGGTAACAACAAAGAATCAAAATTTAAGTCCATCGTGGAGAACATGCTGAAACGTTTCAAAGCCTTGGGTTGTCTAATGAATTTGAAGTTACATTTTTTACATTCCTATTTGGACTACTTGTCTGAAAACCTTGGTGCTGGTGGGAAGAACAAGAAGGTTTTCATCGGAATATCAAGGAGATGGAACGACGATACCAAAGTAAATGAAACGTGAACATGATTGCCGGATGCTTCACAGAGAAGATCCACAGGCCTTCTATAAGAGAAAAGGGGGATCTAGAGAAAAGGAAAAAGTGCAAGAATAAATTTCTAATAAAGTTGCAGAATGACTGTACAATAAATAAATGTATTTTATATATAAAATTGTGAATATTTTTGGTTACAATAAGTATTTTTCTTGTTCATGTCACTTGTATGTAACTTCACACATGGATTGTACAAAATCAATATTTGATGGTTAAAAAAAAATATTTATTTTTTTTTTTTTAAATCAGGACATTAGAAAACATAATAATCAGTCACTGGATTTGAAGTTTCATAAACCAAAATTTTACATAGCTGTGTAATTTGTCGGGCACCCACCGACAATAGAATAGCGCCAGATTTAGGAAGCTGGCTGAGGTCTGCAAAGTCTGTAGCCAGGTGACAAAATTGTCCAACCTGGGTTTCTTCCTTAAGTAGTCTCTGGTATGATGATATGGTATAATCCTGGCAGCCGGAGTCGAAATCCCTAGATTGCGGTTATGATCTCCAATCGGAATTGGAGCCCCTAGATTGAAGCCATGTAGCCAAGTGATCCTCTAGTTGAAGCCAAAGTCCCTAGACCGAGTCCACAAGGCATCCTGGTTCTGATCCCCTAGCCAGCTCCTAAGAGCTTAGACTAGATCATGCAACATCCATCAACAACCTGGTGACTCCAAGAAGTCTCCTTTTATAGCCATAACCTTCCCTTAGGATATACTGTGCCCTTATCAGATTGGTTGTACAAGGTTGCTTCTCTTATTAGATGAATTTCAAGCTACATGGATAATGTTCATTTAAATGATGTGGATAGAAAGACTGAAGATATCTACATGTAGTCTGAAATCCATCATGAATCAATACTATTTTACACAGTCATAAGCAGCCCATGGGCATTCACCTGCATTCAAACCAATAACAGCTCATAGACCAGACAATCCATCTACCACTGGACCAAAGACAGGAAGTTAAATCCACTGCCTGCGGTAACCAACTTAATCCTATAGGCTACTCACACAACAAACCCAACAGAAAGGAAAAAAACATGGCTTCGATTATCCATCCAATGAAAACGCATAACCATTGTGAGCCATTGGACAATGCAATTGGACACTTGGTGACATGGTGCACGGCCCAATGAATCAAGTCTTTACTTCATATTCACGGTTTAAGCCCTTGGGTTCTAATGTGCCCAGAGTACATATCCAGAAAGATTCTCTTTCTTTGAGCTAAACACAAGTCAACAATACATTGTAAGCAGATTCTATTACCAGTCCCACACCATTTTGTGACGCATAATCACACAGTGATCCAATTAAGATTCCAAGTCATCGAACATGTCCAAGCCATACGCAGAGGAGGCAATAGAATTAGGAAGCTCAAAGAAAGGGAATCTTTCTGGATATATACTCTGGGCACATTGGAACCCAAAGGCTTAAACCATGAATATGAAGTACAGACTTGATTCATTGGGCCATGCATGGACATAATGGACATAATTCTAATAGGCAGGACAGGTAATAAGGAGCACAAGTTATATGCTAAAATGTGTTGTGTGACAAGACAGACACAGGAAAGGACATGATAACAGGTGTAGGGACCAACAAGGTGAGACAAGGGGTATCAGGATAGGGTCAAGTAGGTATGAATGTAGTAATGGGGCAGGCATAGAGAATTGTATGTGAATGTGAATTACAATAAATCACTAAGGAAAGGAATATGTGAGTGTGTGCCTAATGTAAACTAATATTGTACTGGCAAAATTATAGATGGAAAGGGAGAAGGGGAGGGGGGAGAGAGGAGGCTGTAATTGACTACAAGGGTATGAGTTATGAGTGATCATAGGGATAGTGTTTAGTGATGAGCGAGTACTAAAAAGCTCGGGTGCTCGAAGCTCGGGCCGAGCCTCCCAAGATACTCGTGTACTCGGCCCGAGCAACGAGCCCAATGTTATCCTATGGGAGACCCGAGTATTTTTGTGAAATGACCCCCGGCAGCATGTAGAAACCCTAAAAATGTCACAAAAGTCTCAGAAGAGTGCTCAAATGACATGGCAACAGCATGGGGAAGACCCCTTGAAGCATTTATCACTCAAAAGTCACAGCTCTGAACAATTTTGTCCGAGTTTTACGCCATTTTTACGGACTCACCTGAAAACCTTCCAAAATGACACCAAAATGAATTTTCATGGCGGAAATGTTAAGGGCACATACCCAAGACACGCCCCCCACACTGAGTGACAGGTGTCACACTGCACCCAATCACAGCAGCCGGTGGGCGTGTCTATACTGTGCAGTGAAATAAATAATTAAATAATTAAAAAAAACGGCGTGTGGTCCCCCCAATTTTAATACCAGCCAGATAAAGCCATACGGCTGAAGGCTGGTATTCTCAGGATGGGGAGCTCCACGTTATGGGGAGCCCCCCACCCTAACAATATCAGTCAGCAGCCGCCCAGAATTGCCGCATACATTATATGCGACAGTTCTGGGGCTGTACCCGGCTCTTCCCGATTTACCCTAGTGCGTTGGCAAATCGGGGTAATAAGGAGTTAATGGCAGCCCATAGCTGCCAATAAGTCCTAGATTAATCATGTCAGGCGTCTCCCCGAGATTCCTTCCATGATTAATCTGTAAATTAAAGTTAAAAAACACACACACACCCGAAAAATCCTTTATTAGAAATAAAAAACACTAACAAAGTCCCTCATTACCAATTTATTAACCCCGACAAACCCTCCATGTCCGGCGTACTCCACAGTCCTCCAGCGTCGCGTCCAGCTCTGCTGCATGGAAGTGACAGGAGCTGCAGAATACACCGCCGCTCCGGTCACCTCCACGCAGCTAATGAGATGAGTATAGCGATCAGCTGCTGTCAGTCAGGTAACTCCCGGCCACCGCTGGATCCAGCGGTGGCCGCGATTAACCTCAGTGACAGCAGCTGATCGCGCTACTCACCGCCGCTCCGGTCAGCTCCATGCACCAACTGAGGTGAGTAGCGCGATCAGCTGCTGTCACTGAGGTTAATCGCGGCCACCGCTGGATCCAGCGGTGGCCGGGAGTTACCTGACTGACAGCAGCTGATCGCTATACTCACCTCAGTTGGTGCATAGAGCTGACCGGAGCGGCGGTGAGTAGCGCGATCAGCTGAGCTGTCACTGAGGTTAATCGCGGCCACCGCTGCATCCAGCGGTGGCCGGGAGTTACCTGACTGACAGCAGCTGATCGCTATACTCATCTCATTAGCTGCGTGGAGGTGACCGGAGCGGCGGTGTATTCTGCAGCTCCTGTCACTTCCATGCAGCAGAGCTGGACGCGACGCTGGAGGACTGTGGAGTACGCCGGACATGGAGGGTTTGTAGGGGTTAATAAATTGGTAATGAGGGACTTTGTTAGTGTTTTTTATTTCTAATAAAGGATTTTTCGGGTGTGTGTGTTTTTTAACTGTAATTTACAGATTAATCATGGAAGGTATCTCGGGGAGACGCCTGACATGATTAATCTAGGATTTAGTGGCAGCTATGGGCTGCCATTAACTCCTTATTACCCCGATTTGCCAACGCACTAGGGTAAATCGGGAAGAGCCGGGTACAGCCCCAGAACTGTCGCATATAATGTATGCGGCAATTCTGGGCAGCTGCTGACTGATATTGTTAGGGTGGGGGGCTCCCCATAACGTGGGGCTCCCCATCCTGAGAATACCAGCCTTCAGCTGTATGGCTTTATCTGGCTGGTATTAAAATTGGGGGGACCGCACGCCGGTTTTTTTAATTATTTATTTATTTATTTTACTGCACAGTATAGACACGCCCACCGGCTGCTGTGATTGGGTGCAGTGTGACACCTGTCACTCAGAGTGGGGGCGTGTCTCACTGCAACCAATCATAGGCGCCTGTGGGCGTGGAAAGCAGGGAATATGAGATGGCTGTGTGCAGAGCACAGCGCGGCGGCCGGTATAAAGGCTCGGTCACGCTGTGCAGGCCGGCCAATCACTGCAATTCCACAACTAACAGGGCTGTGGCATTGCAGTGGTCTGCCAGCCAATCCCTGCATGAGGGCTGGCTCTCAAAAGAGCGCCAACATGCAGAAATCAAGACCACGAGTAAAGCACGAGTATTGCAAAATTACTCGGTACCCGCCGAGTAGCCCGAGTACAGTGATACTCGTGCGAGTACCGAGTAGTAACAAGCATACTCGCTCATCACTAATAGTGTTACATAAGTGGAAATACCTATGGAGGACCGGATGTGTAAGCGCATACCTTATACAAACCTATAGAGTGCTGATGGGTGAGAGTGTGATGTTAGATATAAGACATCCTATAGTGAATAGTGAGCCGTAATCAAGTGCAACAGGGATATTTCACGTGACTATGGGAACCTGGAAGGTAAAGAAAGGGGAGAAAAAACTGTTAGACAAGGTAATCAGACATAATGTAACCAGTTGATCAGACATGATCACCTGGTTTGAGACCCCCTGCCTTACACTATATAGATATCATGTTCATTCCCCATCTATCTTGCTCAGGAGAGCATCTCCCTCCCCCGGCACCAAGAGCAGCTCATACTGAATTGTTACATTGACTAGTAACACTGCACACAGAAATGCACCTTAATATTCCACTGTTAACCCTTTCCTCCCAGCAGTAACACACAACTCCTCACCTTGATATCATGGTGATTTATGGTCAGAATGACTTCAATGCGGTCAGTGATTTCTATTCTAGCTCTGCTCACATAGATTTTATATCCACACTCAACTATAGGCCGTTCTTCATATTTTGGGGGCTTTTAGTCAGATATACTAGTTTGTGCCTGTATAGTATTGGTGTAGATGGGAGTGTAGGGCATGGGTTACATGGCACTGTGGTGGAATACTGATGGGAGGTATTGGTGCTGTGTTTGATGCTTCTACTGGGTATTTTCCTACAAATACTGGAACAGCTCACTGCTTAGAATGATCCTTCCCAGCTCTATAATATATTATATATACCCCACAATGCAGGCTCACACACACATTTGTCTCAAGTGTGTTGTAGGGACACAGATACAGTCTTGGTCATGTGACTAAAGGCTACTTTACACACTGCGATATCGGTCCCGATATCGCTAGTGTGGGTACCCGCCCCCATCTGTTGCGCGACACGGGCAAATCGCTGCCCATGCCGCACAACACCGACCAGACCCGTCACACATACTTACCTGCCCGGCGACGTCGCTGTGTCCGGCGAACCGCCTCCTTTCTAAGGGGGCGGTCCGTGCGGCGTCACAGCGACGTCACTGAGCAACCGCCCAATAGCAGCGGAGGGGCGGAGATGCGTGGCCGGAACATCCCGCCCACCTCCTTCCTGCCTCATAGCGGCTGGGAGGCAGGTAAGGAGAGGTTCCTCGTTTCTGCGGTGTCACACGGAGCGATGTGTGCTACCGCAGGAGCGACGAACTACATCGTTACTGCTGCAGTAACGATAATCGAGAATGGAGACCCATGTCACCGATGAGCGATTTTGCACGTTTTTGCAACGATGCAAAATCGCTCATCGGTATCACACGCAGCAACATCGCTAATGCGGCCGGATGTGCGTCACAAATTCCGTGACCCCAACGACTCCGCATTAGCGATGTCGCAGCGTGTAAAGCCCCCTTTAGTGGGAGTGGTGTACAGGGTCTTAGCAGTAAAGAGTATTCCATATTTCTGCCAGATACCCACAGAGATATTGAAATCTGAAAAAAGAGACTTCTGCTCATTGAAGGTAAGAACTGCTCACATAGCGTTCAACTCCACAGCAAACGAGTGCTCTAGCACTGGCATCTCAGCAGGGATATTCCCCTACTACACATGTGTGTCTAGGTCACTGTGACAGTTTACAGGACATAACTCAGGGCACCTAGACAGAAGGCAGAGGGACTACTTTCTATTTCTGGTGTAGAGCTTAGTACAATATATATATATTTATACTATTACATGGGACACATGTACCTTGTATTACCATTATTCGCTGTATATGAACCCCTTTTCTCCGGGCATTATTTGTCTATAGCATTTTTCACGAACCTGAGGCAACTGAGAACCCTTCAGTGAAGGAATTCCACTAACCCTCACAATACCTACCAGGGGCCTCCCTGCAGTAACTCAGGTAGTTGTACCCATTCTCTTTCCGCATTCTATGTGTTCTTCTTTCTTCTTTTTTTTCTTTTTTCTTCTTTTTATTTCTATCATGTAGTTCAGGGGTTTATAGATATATGTCCTGCATCTCATATTTCCTTTAGTGGTGCTTCTTACCCATTCTCATATCATTTACCCTAGTATTTCATGATCCTGAGGCGACTGAGAACCCTTTAATAAAGGAATCCTTTTTCACCTGAATTGTCAAGTGATACTTACCAGTGACTATCACGTAATGTTACAGGTAGTTCCATTTTCTTCCTCTTCTTTCTCTCCTTTCTTCTTTGTCACACGGTCCATTGTGTTATAGCCCACGTGTCATGATAACACTTGTACCATCTTTTCATTTAGATTCCACCTACAATTATTTACCGATTCCAGTTCTGGAATAGGCTTTCATCATCTACCACTAGAATTCTCAAGTTCATAAGGTACTGAGACATATACATGTTCACACCATTATAAAGAACAAAGTATAAACATTGAGGTTTTTCTCACACCCATGTTCCTGTGTTCTTTGATATGATATAAATTGGTGCTTCACTTGCCCAAGGTTGATGTAGATATAAGGGGCTTTTCATATTATAGCAAATTTATATTACACCTTTATGATGTCCTTTTGTTAAATTTATTGTTGAAAAAAAGCATATGCATATATACACATTGTCTTCCCAGTATATGATGATACAAGCAAGGCTATATATAGGTCTTTTTAGAAAAACCTTTAGAAAAACCTTTGCACATAATTATATTATATGGCTATTATGAACGGTCTTTCACAAATTGATATATGTAGTGGTCATTGAATGTTGGTTGAATTTAAACATTGTTTAATTTTATGCAAATTATAACCAATTAAATATATGCATAAATAGTGCTCTAGGCAACAGCTGAGTTATCCTTGAGGAAGGGGGCCGTTACACGCCCCCGAAACGCGCGTCGGATCAGGACTCTGTTTTTGCCTACCTCACCTGTGCGGTGATAACCTGCCAAGTAATCTCTCCCTCGTGTGGAATCAACCGGCTTCCACTGGACACGGTACGGATTGCCTGCTGGAGAGGTTGAGAGGTTACCGCTGACATTTCCTTTGTCTGCAACCAGGATACATTGGTACCTCCAGCGGTTCTGCATTGCTCGTTTGGAAGCGGATCGGAGCCTTGTGTGGTGCTAACCTGCCAAGCAACTTCCTCCTGTGTGGAATCAGTCAGCTGACACTGGATACGGTCTGGACTGCCCGCTGGAGAGGCTGAGTAGTTACCGCTGATCTTATTGTTGTCCGCAGCCAACATCTTGGTGCTTTCAGTGGCTTCGTACTGCTTGATTTCGAAAGTACATTTGGGAGAATACGGAACCGGCTGGTTTGTGGCCTTGTGAAGTGTTATAAAGGCTCTGTAAAGAGGGATGTCGGTAACCATACATCTCCCCCAGAGCCAGCACTAGTCGCGGCCACTGGCCTCAAAACGTCCGCTCTGGAAGTCTAACAGGTCAATCCTGTACATAGCGGTTCCAGCCTAATCAACGGAGAAATCCGGGGTGTTTTTTGCGGTCAAGTTGTTGTGAGGTTTATTCCCCCAGGCCCTGGGGGCGAATATAACGTCGCAAACTTATATTGTACAACTTAAAACTTGTAAGTTAGCCAGGGGTGGTATAGTACATCTTTCATTGTATAAGTCTAAATTATTAACCAAACAAAATATATGCCACCGGCCGGGGCATTACATTAGACTGGTAAAACTAAATCAATGTGAATATTGTATCACCTCGAAGTTAATTGGTTATACAAAAGAATTTTATTCTCATTACTTTCATTTTTTATTTTATGTGGTCCTTGTTTTATGTGGTCCTTGGTTTTAGTAATAATCAGTGTATTGTATATTATCAAATACTCTGTCTTGAAACAAGGATAGCAAAAATTTTTTTATTTGTGGTCTATTAATAAAATTATAAAAACCCATCTAGCGCTGGTTTATTGTGGATTTTTACTTAAAATCCTTTACACAGTTTATTAAAGGCTACTTTACACACTGCGATATCGGTCCCGATATCGCTAGTGTGGATACCCGCCCCCATCTGTTGCGCGACACGGGCAAATCGCTGCCCATGCTGCACAACACCGACCAGACCCGTCACACATACTTACCTGCCCGGCGACGTCGCTGTGACCGGCGAACCGCCTCCTTTCTAAGGGGGCGGTCCGTGCGGCGTCACAGCGACGTCACTGAGCGACCGCCCAATAGCAGCGGAGGGGCGGAGATGAGTGGCCGGAACATCCCGCCCACCTCCTTCCTTCCTCATAGCGGCTGGGAGGCAGGTAAGGAGAGGTTCCTCGTTTCTGCGGTGTCACACGGAGCGATGTGTGCTGCCGCAGGAGCGACGAACTACATCGTTACTGCTGCAGTAACGATAATCGAGAATGGAGACCCATGTCACCGATGAGCGATTTTGCACGTTTTTGCAGCGATGCAAAATCGCTCATCGGTGTCACACGCAGCAACATCGCTAATGCGGCCGGATGTGCGTCACAAATTCCGTGACCCCAACGACTCCGCATTAGCGATGTCGCAGCGTGTAAAGCCCCCTTTAGTGGGAGTGGTGTACAGGGTCTTAGCAGTAAAGAGTATTCCATATTTCTGCCAGATACCCACAGAGATATTGAAATCTGAAAAAAGAGACTTCTGCTCATTGAAGGTAAGAACTGCTCACATAGCGTTCAACTCCACAGCAAACGAGTGCTCTAGCACTGGCATCTCAGCAGGGATATTCCCCTACTACACATGTGTGTCTGGGTCCCTGTGATAGTTTACAGGACATAACTCAGGGCACCTAGACAGAAGGCAGAGGGACTACTTTCTATTTCTGGTGTAGAGCTTAGTACAATATATATATATATACTATTACATGTGACACATGTACTTTGTATTACCATTATTCGCTGTATATGAACCCCTTTTCTCCGGGCATTATTTGTCTATAGCATTTTTCACGAACCTGAGGCAACTGAGAACCCTTCAGTGAAGGAATTCCACTAACCCTCACAATACCAACCAGGGGCCTCCCTGCAGTAACTCAGGTAGTTGTACCCATTCTCTTTCCGCATTCTATGTGTTCTTCTTCTTTCTTCTTTTTTTTCTTTTTTCTTCTTTTTATTTCTATCATGTAGTTCAGGGGTTTATAGATATATGTCCTGCATCTCATATTTCCTTTAGTGGTGCTTCTTACCCATTCTCATATCATTTACCCTAGTATTTCATGATCCTGAGGCGACTGAGAACCCTTTAATAAAGGAATCCTTTTTCACTTGAATTGTCAAGTGATACTTACCAGTGACTATCACGTAATGTTACAGGTAGTTGCATTTTCTTCCTCTTCTTTCTCTCCTTTCTTCTTTGTCACACGGTCCATTGTGTTATAGCCCACGTGTCATGATAACACTTGTACCATCTTTTCATTTAGATTCCACCTACAATTATTTACCGATTCCAGTTCTGAAATAGGCTTTCATGATCTACTCACTAGAATTCTCAAGTGCATAAGGTACTGAGACATATACATGTTCACACCATTATAAAGAACAAAGTATAAACATTGAGGTTTTTCTCACACCCATGTTCCTGTGTTCTTTGATATGATATGTGTTCATTTCCTTCACTATATAGGATTGCAAGTTTTCCATTTGTACCTTAATGGCAATGACGCTATACAATTGAACACATATCATCCTGTTATCCATATAGGTGTGTATTTACCTGCTTGACTATTTTTGGTTGTTTGATCCAGAATGTTTCTCCAGATAGGTCATGTGGAAATTTTCTTTCCTCAGTACAAATGTTTTCACTATGGCTTTGGAAAAATTTTTTGTATGTGCATCATGGTCATTTGACCCATTGTACTCTCAAGTAGCAATATATTGTACTGTTATGTTGTACTATGTACTAATTACGTGTTTATATGGTTTTGTAACCCTTTATGATCTTAGATAACTTTATCCTTGATAAAGACCTAAAAACAAGGTCGAAACGTTGGATGAATTATCCTTTTGCACAAATAAAGAATTTTCAGCATTCCAAGAGTTCTTTTCTTACGTTATTGATCACTATAGTGTGCCAGAGCTATTTCTATTGAATTGACTCTTATTTTTTCTGAGCACCTGCTATATACACAGTGACCCAGACATATTCAAGTTTCATTCAGAAGGCAGAGGGAAGCCTTAGCAGCTGAGCCTATATCTTGGCTTGTGAGCATTAGAACAGGCCGGCGATTACAGGGTAACATGAAAAATGTCCAGCTTGCATTATGACTAGAACATGACAATATCCTTTTAAGTACTAACCTATGATGCGTTCCTAAGCAGTTGATGTTATATGTTCTACATTTCATTTTCTGCATACTTTACAAGTAGTAGAATTTGCTTTGATATAGGCAACTGGATTTTCACAATGAAAAGGCAAAGGATAACGCCCGAAAAAGACGCCATACATTATGTCAGTGCCATCACTGACAAACCTGGATTGACCATGAAATACATCAATCCCCTTAAAGGTGAGTTAAAACAAGTTTTAACTAAATTGCCTTAATATTGTCATGCATTAGAATGACTGTCTTAGGTAATGATAAATATTTTCTACAGGAAGAGGAGTGTTTGCTGAAACTGAAATCGAAAAAGGGAGTTTTGTTGCAGAATATCGAGGCGAGCTCACGTATGCACTTACGATGGTAGACAACTACTCGAGATTTATGGTTGTGGTACAAGTCAAAGATCTAATGGCCCATACTGCAGCGAAGGTCTTCCAAGCACACTTATGCAGACCTCATGGCTACTCAGAGAGAGTCCTCACAGATCAAGGCACAGCCTTTGAAGCGGAAATCTTCAAGGACTTCTGCAGCTTTTACCGATGCAGGAAGATGCGCACTACACCCTACCATGCTCAAACCAATGGTTATCAACCTGCTCAGGACTTTACCCCATATTCCAGATGTGGCCTTACAAGTGATTTATAGAGGGGTAACAATACGTTGGGATCACCGGATCTAATCTCCCTTTTTATACACCCTAAAATCTTGTTTGCTTTAGAATAAACAATAACATCATAAAGGTATAGCAGTACCGTTTCAAAGTTTCGGTGTCCCAAGCAGCATTCCATCAGCCTCTGGAAGGTTCCTGGCAAATTGCACAGCTCGAAGGGCATGCTTTTGAACTCGCAGAGACCCATCGGGGTGGCAAAGGCGGTCTTCTCCCGGTCTGCCTCAGCAACGGACACTTGCCAATAGCGACTAGTGAGATCAAGGGTAGAAAAATAATTTGCAGTTCTCAATGCAGCTAGCTATTCCTCAATACAGGGGAGTGGTGCTGTCCTTCTTCTTTAACAGGACCAACGGAGCTGCCCAGAGGCTACAACTGTCACGGATAACCCCAGCCTCCTTCATGTTGCTCAACATGTCCTTGGTACACTGGTAATGTGCAGGTAGTTTTGGCTTATATCTCTCTTTGATGGGTGGGTGTGCACTTGTGGGGATGTAGTGTTTGACCCCTTTTATTCTTCAAAAGTCTAGCGGATGTTTGCTGAAGACTTGCTCGTATTCTTGCACTAGCCTGTAGACCCCCTTCTTGTGATGTGAAGGTGTGGAGTCAGTGCCTACGTGTAATTCCTTACACCACTCCTCTGGCTGACTTGGTGAGCTGTCACTGAATGGGTGGGCTGAAGCAATGGTGGATGCTGCTGTTTGGATAGCATGTGTATCTACTGAGAACAGCTTATCAATGGTGGCAAATCGGAGCAGCTTAATCTCTTGCTCTCCGCAGTTCAACACTCTCATGGGCACTCTTCCCTTCCATATTAATGAATAAAACTATGATGTAAATAGCATATAGATACCCCACAAATGCAGATAAAAGTAGGTTATGGGAAAAGGGGGAAGAGAGAAACAGGAAAATAGTGGAATAAAGTATACCTTCCAGGTGGGAGAGGAAATGGCAGCACAGCCAGTGGAGGTGAAGCAAGGGGAGCCTGCAACTAAAGAGTTGAGAGCGTTATCACATGGTGACTGAGCCTGATTGTAACGGGAGCATAGAGGTGCCGATCCTGTCTTACCTGCGTTGGTGTAGAAGTGGGTGTCCTGTGGTGGAGTCAGCTATGTGCAGTGGTGGCCGTGGGTTCTTTTATGTGCGACCGTAGTAATAGCTGCGCCCACTTCCTGTATGGGAGTGGAATGCAGTGAGGGTAATGGAACGCACGCCTGCGCATTTGTGTTTAACGTCGCGCATGTGCAGAACGGAGAAAAGGCTGCGCTCACTTCCTAATGAAAGGGAGTGAGACGCATCTGGGAAGAGAAGGGAAAAGATTAGGGTTTGGGGATGATGAAAGGGCTTTCTACGGGCAAGGATGGCAAAGGGTGGCAGTGACGGAAAGTCAGGCAGCCTGTCCTGTCCTGTCCTGTCCGTCCGTCTTTTTGTATCATGAATTGGAAAGACTGCAAGGGGGAGGGGAGGTGCTTGTGTCCAAAAGGAGGAGTTATTCAGATTCATTGCAGTGGGCGGCGGCTGCAAAAAGCACCATTCTTCTTGTTTTTGCTCTGCAAAACAGCCTTTTCAAGGGTTGGCTTGGGTGACAAAATGTCTTCTGTAGGCGTGGGTTTGTCTCCCTCTCCCTAAGATGTGTCCGGTATAGGCCAGGGTGCTACTCAAGGCCGTAACCAATTCGGGTTATAGCTTCTCGGCCTTTTGGCTAAGATCAAGTGTAGTTTCGGAGGACGCTACCTTGGTCGGTACTGGAAGGTGCCTGGGATTGCACGTCTGCCGGCCTTGAGGAAGTGTGTGCGCCTTCTGGTGACACATAGCCCTCTTGTGCCTGGACGGTTCCCAGGCAACGGGAGGCGATCACCTTTGTTATTTTGAAGTCCTACTGATAAACAGAAAAAAAAAAAAATTAAATCTGTTCTTATCAGTTTAATATCTGATACGTCCCCTCTCTGGGGACCATATATTAAATGGATTTTTAGAACAAGGAGATGGAAAAAATCTTGCTCTGTCCACTGCACGCATTGACCTGGTATTGCAGTACCTCCAGGACCGGTGCACCCCTTCTTAACCCAGTTTCCAAAAGCAGAACTCAATTCACCTGATTCAAATGAGCCCCATTAGTGAATTGAAAGAAAGCAAAAACTTTATATGCACCTCAATTTGGCCAATTCACTTTTCACACTTTCACCCTTTTTTTTATCTTTCACACCTTTTACTTGCTTTATTGATGCAAAAAGCTGTGCCAAATAGCAAACTCATCTCCACTCAACTTGACCAACTCTGCTATGTCCCGTGCAGTATCTTATTCTCAGTCTTATCTAGATCATTTGCAATTGAATAGAATAGATCCCTTTTGGCTGCTTATGACTGTGTAAAATATGTAGTTTTACTGGGCTGGGATGAGAGAATCCATTGAAGCATGGTGTAGGGATTGTGGTTCCTGTGTGCTAAGAAGAGAGGCTGGCACCAGCCAGAAAGCCCCATTGCAGCCAATAATCACTTAATAACTTTTTCAACTTGTCATCATATGGGAGGCCTTCCATTCCTTGTAGTAGTCTAGTTGCCCACCTTTGAACTGACTCTAACTTCTGAATGTCCTTATTAAAATGTGGAGCCCAAAACTGGTTCCCATATTCCAGATGTAGCCTTACAAGTGATTTATAGAGGTGTAACAATACGTTGGGATCACGGGATCTAATCTCCCTTTTTATACACCCTAAAATCTTGTCCCAAGCAGCATTCCATCAGCCTCTGGAAGGTTCCTGGCGCATTGCACAGCTCGAAGGGCATGCTTTTGAACTCGCAGAGACCCATAGGGGTGGCGAAGGCGGTCTTCTCCCGGTCTGCCTCAGCAACGGACACTTGCCAATAGTGACTAGTGAGATCAAGGGTAGAAAAATAATTTGCAGTTCTCAATGCAGCTAGCGATTCCTCAATACGGGGAGTGGTGCCGTCCTTCTTTTTTAACAGGATCAACAGAGCTGCCCAAAGGCTACAACTGTCACGGATAACCCCAGCCGCCTTCATGTTGCTCAACATGTCCTTGGTACACTGGCAATGTGAAGGTGGTATTGGCTTATAGCTCTCTTTGATGGGTGGGTGTGCACCTGTGGGGATGTGGTGTTGGACCCCTTTTATTCCCCCAAAATCTAGCGGGCTTCCCACCGGTAACCCGCTCCCCAGCTTGGATGGATGCTGAGGGAGCCCCTTTTGCCCGCAGGCTCTGGCCCTGGGAACTGTAGCCTTGGCGGTGACTGTGCTTCCCTCTACGGTGTGAGCTGTTGCCTTCAATCGGGTCTTGACTGCTGGGAAACCCTGGAGGTTCCTGTCGCTAACGGATTTGACCGGTTTTACGGCGACTCCTAGCCTGGTCGGGGTCCGTAGGCCCTGCCGGATGGTGCTGGCTTCTCTTCACTCCCCGATCTGGTACCGGCGGGCCACCGCCCATCCCCGGTCCGTACGGTTCACTCCAATCAGCCTCTCCTGCAGAAGGTCACCACCGTCTGCCAACCTTGCTGAGTGCCCGGGCCACACACCCGGACACGGTCAGTCTCCTCTCCTCTTCACTTCTCTAACTCCAAAACTGATCTCTAATCTGACTCCTTTTCCCGCCTCCAGGACTGTGAACTCCTCGGTGGGTGGGATCAACCGCCTGGCCCACCCCCTGGTGTGGACATCAGCCCCTGGAGGAAGGCAACTAGGATTTGTGTTTAGCTTCGGTGTGCCTAGCCGGAGTGTAGAGTGTGTTGGTGTAGTACCTGTGACGACCTGGCTTGTCCAGGGCGCCACATTCCCCTATAGTAAAATGCAGACCGTCCGCGGGCTGCCCGTCCATCACCGGTTTTATTTTCACAACTGAAAAAGAATAAAACGGTAAAACATGTAAAAGCATCATAAACATTTTACAACGGTACAGCTTCCGCTCTTCTCCCACCCAAACAACCTGGCCCTGATGCTGCCCCTAAGAAGCGGGCAGCACCCCTTGACCCCAGTCCAGCACCAAGTTGCCCGAGCGGGTTCTGTGTCTTTCAGGGGGCCCACGTCCAAGGGGACCCCTGAACCCCCGGAGGATCGCCACCGGTTACGGTAGTGGCGGGCCTAGGCCATCCCTTTCCTCCAGGCCCATCCTCCCAAATCAGCCTCTCCGGAGGCGGTAACGGTGTCAAGCCAACAAACATTTTTATTTACATTGCACTAAGTTTGTGGTTGCCCTGCAAGTTCTCGGGCTTGTCCGTAAGCAGTTCCTTACGCAATGGTTGCACAGTCCCTACGGGGACAACAGTTGCCGGCAACGGCCGGTTTAATCACGGTTCAATCAGGTAAACTTCTTTGGTTGATCATCTTTACTTATCATTTAAAACTTTCAAACTGGTACACTCAACACATAAAGCCCCCCCCTTTTAAAGAGTAGTTTCCCTGTACCTAAGTGGGGGTCTACCTAGGTTGGGGCGAGTGGACCTTCGGGGTCCGGTGTCAGTGGTGACAGGCAGTGGGGCAGAGGGAACAGTCAGTTCCTCCTCCCTGCTATCATGTGGGGCAGGCGGAGGCGTAGGGGAGCTGGGTACAGGTACATCCCTGGGCACTGGCTCGCGGTTAACCGTTTCCATCATTTCTTCATCCACGGGTTGTGGGAACAGTATCACTGGAAGGATCACCGCACCGTTCTGTGTAGGCCAGTCTGCTGGAAAATCACCCATCATGGTGTGGATTACCTCTTTTTCCTTCTCCACTGGACTGGGAACTGGAGCCTCATCCGCTACTCTCAATGCTGGTGGGCACTTCTTCAGGTGGTCTCGGGAAACCGTGGCCAAAGTCCCCCCCTGGTCACGGCTGATCTGGTAGGCCTTCCCATTCTCCCATCCTGTGGGCTGGACTAGATACGGGGTTTTTTCCCATTGATCATCCAGCTTGTGGGCCCTTCTTTTCCGCTTCAGCACTACATCCCCAGGTTGGAAGGAACCGGCAGGCGCCTTCTTGTTGAAGCACTGCTCCTGTTGTCCCCGACTCCGGCACAAGTTCTTTTCAACATACTCCTGGACCTGTCGGTACTGTGTCCTCCGCCGAGTGTCCCATTCAGCTGTCGACAGGAGTGCTTCTGAAGCTTCCAAGCCCATTTCCAGATCCACTGGTAGCCGGCCGGGACGAGCTCTCATCAGGTATGCTGGAGTGCATTTCGTAGAGCTGGAAGGGATGTTGTTGTACATATCGACCAGGTCAGGTAGCTTCTCCAGCCACAGGTTCCGCTCTTCCAGTGGTAACGTCTTGAGGAGGCCCAGGACCAAGTGGTTCATCTTTTCACAAATGCCATTGGTTTGGGCGTGGTAAGGCGTGGTCCGGATTTTCTTGCAGCCGTACAACTGGCAGAATTCCTGGAATACCTCTGCTTCAAAGGCCGGACCCTGGTCGGTAAGCACCCTCTCCGGGTACCAATGCGGTCAACAGAAATAAGCCTGGAAAGCCTTAGCAGCGGTGCGGCCGGTTAAGTCCTTAACTGGGACAACCACCAGGAACCTCGAGTAGTGGTCTACGATGGTCAGAGCGTAGGTGTACCCACTTCGGCTGGGGGTGAGCTTTACATGGTCAAGGGCAACCAGCTCCAGCGGTTGGTGTGTAATGATCGGGTGTAGGGGTGCCTTCTGGCTGGCCTCGTCCTTCCTTCTCAATGCGCAAGGGCCACATTCTCGGCACCAGGCCTCCACAGATTCCCGCATTCCACTCCAATAGAACCGCTCTCTTAACAACATCTCTAGCTTCTTCCACCCGAAGTGCACTGCACCATCATGGTATGCTTGCAGGACGGTGGGCACGTTAGCCTGGGGAATCACCAGCTGGCGGATCTTCTCGTGAGTCTTTGGATTAATCAGCTCGCGATACAACTTCCCCTGGTGTAGGTATAGCCGGGTCCGTTCTTGCCACAGACGTTGGGCTTCGGCAGGGGCAGCAGGGTCTATCCCAGCAGAACCCTGTTCCACTAGAGTCTTGACCAGGCGGACAGCAGGTGCCTGGTCCTGAGCTTCCTGCCAGTCCTGTCGGGGCAGCGGATCCAGGTTCACCCGTTGTTGGTAGACGTGCACCTTCTCAGTGAATGGCCGGTGAAATGCAGGCAACTCGATCTCTTCGAGGTCATCATCCTCTGGCCCCTCTTCCGACAGGTGGGGCATCCGGGAGAGTGCATTGGCATTGACGTTGGTACGGCCGGCCCGGTACTTGATGGTGAAATCGTAGTTGGCTAACCTGGTCACCCACCGCTGCTCCAACGCGCCCAGCTTGGCCGTATCTAGATGGGTCAGCAGGTTATTGTCTGTGTACGCGGTGAACTTGGCTGCTGCCAGGTAATGGCGGAACCGCTCGGTGATAGCCCACACCAGTGCCAAGAGCTCAAGCTTGAAGGAGATGTAGTTCTCAGGGTTCCTCTCAGTCGGTCGGAGTTTTCGGCTAGCATAAGCTATTACCTTTTCCCTTCTGTCTTGGACCTGGGATAGAACAGCCCCCAAGCCCACATTGCTGGCGTCGGTGTAGAGGATGAATGGGCGGCTGTAGTCAGGGTACGCTAGGATTTCCTCTCCGGTCAGGGCTGTTCTCAGCTGGCGGAAGGATTCCTCATGCTTTTCTTCCCACACCAATGGGGCTACTAGGGATCTACCACCCTTGGTCTGTCCTACGAGGAGGTCTTGCATGGGGGCAGCCATCTTTGTGTACCCCTTAATGAAGCGACGGTAATATCCCACCAGGCCCAGAAACTGCCTCACTTCCCTCACTGTGGTCGGTCTCGGCCAGTCTTGGATGGCGGTGATCTTCTCGGGGTTGGGGGCGACACCTTCCGCACCAACCACATGTCCTAGGTACTGCACTCTGGGTTTCAGCAGATGACACTTTGAGGGCTTCAACTTCATCCCATACTTGGCAAGGGACGCGAACACCTCGGCTAGGTGCTCCAGGTGGGCTTCATACGTCTGTGAGTACACAATCACATCATCCAAGTACAGCAAAACGGTCCCATAGGCAGTCTTCTCTCGGTCTTCCGGTGCCACGGCCACCTGCCAGTACCCGCTGGTGAGGTCAAGGGTGGAGAAGTAGTTAGCGGTTCTCAGCGAGGCCAGGGACTCTTTGATGCGGGGCAGAGGGTAAGCATCCTTATGCGTTATCTGGTTAATCTTCCGGTAATCCACACACATCCGCATGGTGCCATCCTTCTTCTTAACCAGCACCAACGGAGCGGCCCAGGGACTACAGCTGTGCCTAATAACCCCTGCCTCCTTCATGTTCCTCAACATGTCTTTGGCGCATTGGTAGTGCGCAGGGGGAATAGGCCTGTATCTCTCTTTAATAGGGGAGTGTGTACCGGTAGGGATGTGGTGTTGAACCCCTTTAATCTGCCCAAAATCTAGAGGGTGCTTGCTAAAAACCCGCTCATACTCCTGTACCACCCGGTATACCCCTTCCTTGTGGTGTATGGGGGTATCATCAGTGCCAACATGTAGCTCTCGATACCACTCGCCTAACTCCCCCAGGGATGAGTGGGAACCGGCAGCAGGCGGTGTGACCGGGGGAACGGCTTCATGGATCGTGTGGGGATCTAGAGTGAGCAATTTGGCAAGGGTAGCGTACCGGGTGGTGCATGAATGCACACATATTGGTTTTATAATCTTATTGTATTACTTTATATTCTTATTTCACTTGTGCATATCTCCACCATAATCCTGGCTAAGAAATATAGCTTTTTTTGGGGTACACAGGTAGTAAGGTCTTCTTTCTATTTCTTTAGGGGTGATATCGCCTGGTGGAACTCTAGACCTCTAACATTATATATGCACCCTTTTTCTTTATGGTTCTTGGACACCTTATAACATTCTTCCATACATATATATCTTTCTCATAAATTATAAATAATTAGGCATTTTTATATATTTTATTTACATTTTCATAAATAACTTTTTACAAAGCATGGGGGACATTCTCACATACATATAATTTTCATGTACGCATTCTGAAAATTTACGCATAAACCGTACACACTCCTTTTTGTAACAATTTCTATAACTCATTCGCTGAACTCTCATCCCGGATATTCATTCTTACACCGAATTTCCTGTTATAACACAACATTCATGATTTTTATTCAATTTATTTTTATTTTTTAGGTTTATTAGTAGTGATGAGCGAGTACTAAAAAGCTCGGGTGCTCGAAGCTCGGGCCGAGCCTCCCAAGATACTCGTGTACTCGGCCCGAGCACCGAGCCCAATGTTATCCTATGGGAGACCCGAGTATTTTTGTGAAATGACCACCGGCAGCATGTAGAAACCCTAAAAATGGCACAAAAGTCTCCGAAGAGTGCTCAAATGACATGGCAACAGCATGGGGAAGACCCCTTGAAGCATTTATCACTCAAAAGTCACAGCTGTGAATAATTTTGTCCGCGTTTTACGCCATTTTTACGGACTCACCAGAAAACCTTCCAAAATGACACCAAAATGATTTTTCATAGCGGAAATGTTAAGGGCACATACCCAATAGTGAGATAGAGCTAATGTATGTTACTTTTTGAGATCAATACATGAAAGATTTTACGTAAAACATTGTGTGGCACTCCGATGTCCCTGAGAAGAGACGTACATAAAGGCCTCTGAGTCTAATGTGCCCATTTTGAGGAACTGAGTCTTTGTAGTATTTTCCTTTGCCAGGGCAGTCCAAAATTGTGAGGTTCACCAATGCCCCTGCATACAGACGTGCATAATGGCCTGTAAACCTGAAGTGCCCATTGTAAGGAAGTGGGTCTATTGTAGTATAGCCCTTAGGCAGGGCAGCCAAAAATTGGGAGGCTCCACGTTGTCCCTGGATAGAGACGTGCATGAGGGCCTCAAAACATTAAGTGTCCAGTGTCAGGAAGTGGGTGTATTATAGTATAGCCCTTAGGCAGGGCAGCCAAAAATTGGGAGGCTCCACGTTGTCCCTGGATAGAGACGTGCATGAGGGCCTGTAAACCTGAAGTGCCCATTGGAAGGAAGTGGGTCTTTTGTAGTATAGCCCTTTGGCAGGGCAGCCAATAATTGGGAGGCTCCACGTTGTCCCTGGATAGAGACATGCATGAGGGCCTCAAAACATTAAGTGTCCATTGGAAGGAAGTGGGTCTTTTGTAGTATAGCCCTTTGGCAGGGCAGCCAAAAATTGGGAGGCTCCACGTTGTCCCTGGATAGAGACGTGCATGAGGGCCTCAAAACATTAAGTGTCCATTGTCAGGAAGTGGGTGTATTATAGTATAGCCCTTAGGCAGGGCAGCCAAAAATTGGGAGGCTCCACGTTGTCCCTGGATAGAGACGTGCATGAGGGCCTCAAAACATTAAGTGTCCATTGTCAGGAAGTGGGTCTTTTGTAGTATAGCCCTTTGGCAGGGCAGCCAAAAATTGGGAGGCTCCACGTTGTCCCTGGATAGAGACGTGCATGAGGGCCTCAAAACATTAAGTGTCCATTGTCAGGAAGTGGGTGTATTATAGTATAGCCCTTAGGCAGGGCAGCCAAAAATTGGGAGGCTCCACGTTGTCCCTGGATAGAGACGTGCATGAGGGCCTCAAAACATTAAGTGTCCATTGTCAGGAAGTGGGTCTTTTGTAGTATAGCCCTTTGGCAGGGCAGCCAAAAATTGGGAGGCTCCACGTTGTCCCTGGATAGAGACGTGCATGAGGGCCTCAAAACATTAAGTGTCCATTGTCAGGAAGTGGGTGTATTATAGTATAGCCCTTTGGCAGGGCAGCCAAAAATTGGGAGGCTCCACGTTGTCCCTGCATAGAGACGTGCATGAGGGCCTCAAAACATTGTTCCCATTGCAAAGGAGCGGGTCTCCTGTCGTTGTAATGTCCATTCTGCAAAGAATGGGCGAAAAAATTTACCACTGGGGGTATACCTGAAACAAAGGCCTAACTCTTGTAACGGTCATCATGGTGGCGCATGAGGAGAAGGAGGAGCAGTCCAGCGATTATCCAAAGTCCAGAAGTGTGTACCCATGGGTGACTGGAGGTACATGGCAAATTCCCGTTACAAACTTTAAATTCCGCTCTCATTTGCTGGTGGTGTGGTGAAGTCTGGCCCAATCCAACCCTTGTTCATCTTGATCAGAGTCAGCCTGTCAGCATTTTCAGTTGACAGGCGGGTGCGTTTATCTGTAATGATTCCACCTGCGGCACTAAAAACACGCTCTGACAAAACGCTAGCGGCAGGGCAGGCCAGGACTTCCAAGGAGTAGAGAGCCAATTCATGCCACGTGTCCACCTTGGATACCCAATAATTGTAAGGCACAGAGGAATGTCGGAGTACAGTTGTTCGATCTGCAAGGTACTCCTTGAGCATCTGGGCAAACTTAGGATTTCTTGTGGCACTACCCCGCACCTCAGGGGCTGTGGTACGTGAGGGGCTGAGAAAACTGTCCCACATCTTAAAGACTGTTCCCCTACCTCTGGCGGATTGGACTTGTGCCTCTCTCGGCTGTACGCCTTGGTTGTCCACTGATTCCTGACCTATGCCGCTAGCGTTTTGTGAGGGGAATGCTTTGCCTACTTCCGTGACTATGGCCTTCCGGAACTGCTGCATTTTGGTTGACCTCTCCGCCTCGGGAATAAGAGACATAAAGTTCTCCTTGTAGCGTGGGTCTAACAGTGTTACCAACCAGTAATGATTGTCGGCCAAGATGTTCTTAACGCGAGGGTCACGAGACAGGCAGCTTACCATAAAGTCAGCCATGTGCGCCAGACTCTTAACAGCCAGGACTTCAGTAGCCTGACCAACACGTTGACTGAACATGCTGTCCTCCTCCTCCTCCTCCTCCTCCTCCTCCTCATCTACCCTGTCCTCTGGCCAGCCACGCTGAACCGAGGATATGACTGGTGTGCATGTCATATCCTCAATTTGGCCGGAGATTTGCTCCATGTCTTCATCCTCCTCCTCGTCATAGTCCTCCACTGCACGTTGTGATGAGACGAGGCTGGGCTGTGTGTTATCACCCACACCCACTACTGTTTCTTGCTGCAACTCATCGCGCTCCGCCTGCAATGCATCATGTTTGGTTTTGAGCAGAGACCGTTTTAGAAGGCAGAGTAGCGGTATGGTGACGCTAATAATGGCGTCATCACCACTCACCATCTTGGTGGAGTCCTCAAAGTTTTGGAGGATGGTACATAGGTCGGACATCCATCTCCACTCCTCAGGTGTTATGTGTGGAGTTTGACCCATTTCCCGACGGCTTAGGTGATGCAGGTACTCAACAACTGCCCTCTTCTGCTCACATATCCTGACCAACATGTGCAGAGTTGAATTCCAACGCGTGGGGACATCACACACCAGTCTGTGAGCCGGAAGATGCAAACTGCGCTGAAAGCCGGCAAGGCCGGCTGAAGCAGTAGGTGACTTTCGAAAATGTGCAGACAGGCGGCGAACTTTTACCAGCAGATCAGACAGCTCTGGGTATGACTTTAGAAACCGCTGAACCACGAGGTTGAGCACATGGGCCACGCATGGAACATGTGTCAGCTGGCCTCGCCTCAAAGCCGCCACCAGGTTCCGGCCATTGTCACACACGACCTTTCCTGGCTTTAGGTTCAGAGGTGTGAGCCAGTGATCTGCCTGCTGTTTCAGAGCTGTCCACAGCTCTTCTGCATTGTGGGGTTTGTCACCTATGCAGATTAGCTTCAGCACAGCCTGTTGCCGCTTCGCCGAGGCAGTGCTGCAGTGCTTCCAGCTTGGGACTGGTGTGGAGGGTACAGTGGATGAGGATGCGCAGGAGGAGGAGGAGGCTGAAGAGCATGACATTCCGGAGCTGTAGAGTGTGGGTGAAACACTGACTGAGGTAGGGCCTGCAAACCTTGGTGTGGGAAGGACGTGTTCCGTCCCTCGCTCAGACTGGGTCCCAGCTTCCACAATATTAACCCAGTGTGCCGTCAACGAGATGTAGCGGCCTTGCCCACAAGCACTTGTCCACGTGTCTGTGGTTAGGTGGACTTTGGGTGAAACAGCGTTGTTCAGGGCACGTGTGATGTTTTGTGACACGTGGTTATGCAACGCGGGGACGGCACACCGGGAGAAATAGTGGCGGCTGGGGACCGAGTAACGTGGGACAGCTGCCGCTATCAGGTCGCGGAATGCTTCTGTCTCCACCAGCCTAAAAGGCAACATTTCCAGCGCAAGCAGTCGCGAAATGTTAGCATTTAGAACTGTGGCATGTGGGGTGTTGGCAGTGTATTTGCGCCTGCGTTCAAAGGTTTGCTGAATGGATAACTGAACGCTGCGCTGGGACAAGGACGTGCTTGATGATGGTGTTATTTCTGAGTAGGCAACTGCAGGTGCAGGACCGGAGGAGGCTTGTTCGCAGGCAGCATGGACAGGGGATTGGCTCGCATGCACAACCAGCGAAGACGTAGCAGTGACATTAGCAAGCACTGCTCCTCGACTCTGTTGTACTTCCCACAAAGTCGGGTGCTTGGCTGACATGTGCCTGATCATGCTGGTGGTGGTCAGGCTGCTAGTTTTGGTACCCCTGCTGATGCTGGCACGGCAGGTGTTGCAAATGGCCTTTTTAGAATCATCTGGATCCAACTTAAAAAACTGCCAGACTCGGGAAGACCTAACATTTGTACAGGCACCTTGTGTCGTGTTGTTGTTCCGGGGAACGGTTGCCTGACTTCTGCCTGGAGCCACCACCCTGCTTCTTACTGCCTGTTGGGATGCTACGCCTCCCTCCCCCTGTGCACTGCTGTCCTCGCTCTGCATATCCTCCTGCCAGGTTGGGTCAGTTACTGGATCATCCACCACGTCGTCTTCCTCTTCCGCACACTGCTCCTCCTCCTGACTTCCTGACAATTGTGTCTCATCATCGTCCACCCCTTGTTGAGACACGTTGCCAACTTCGTGAGAACGTGGCTGCTCAAATATTTGGCCATCTGTACATACGATCTCCTCATGACCCACTTCAACATGAGCTGGCGAGAGGCCAGAATGTGCGAATGGAAACGTGAACAGCTCTTCCGAGTGTCCAAGTGTGGGATCATTAATGTCCGAGGACGTGTACTCAGCCTTGTGGTAGGAAGGAGGATCAGGTTCTGAAATGTGCGGTGCAGTATCACGGCTACTGACACTTGACCGTGTGGAAGACAGAGTGTTTGTGGTGGTGCCAATCTGACTGGAAGCATTATCCGCTATCCAACTAACAACCTGTTGACACTGGTCTTGGTTCAAGAGCGGTGTACTGCTGCGGTCCCCAAGAATTTGGGACAGGACGTGCGAGCGACTAGATGTGGCCCTTTGTTGTGGCAAAATTAGAGCTTGCCCACGACCTCGGCCTCTGCCTGCACCACCATCACGTCCACTTCCTTGTTCCTTGCCAACGCCCTTGCGCATTTTGCAATGCTGTGCTGACGTGTATTCACTAGACTTGGGCGTTATATCAAAGTTTGTGCAAATTGTGCACCTGTACGCTGCCACCGACAGGCACACACGTGCGGTTTTTAAATGCAAGCACGGACGCACTAAGAACCTAACAGGTTTTAGGAGCAAAAATTAATGACGAGAACTCTGACACTATCAGCCACTGCTGACTGACGTGTATTATACACTACACTTGTGCGTTATATAATAGTTTGGTAAAAACGCACACAAGTGCACCTGTACGCTGCCACCGACAGGCACACACGTGCGGTTTTTAAATGCAAGCACGGACGCACTAAGAACCTAACACAGGTTTTAGGAGCAAAAATTAATGTCACTATCTGACACTATCAGGACTGTTTTAGACTGTGTACACCAGCCCCAGATATGATGAAGGCTGGTATACGGTCACCACTAGGAATGGCTATATACCCTGCCTGCCTGCCTGCCTGCCTGCCTGTATACTGCTACAATAGTCCTGACAAGGACTCTTTTGGTCACTAGCCTGTATTCCAACCTGGCTATACCCTGCCTGTATACAGCAACAATAGTCCTGAGAAGGACTCTGCTACTGTACTCCGACCTGGCTATACCCTGCCTGCCTGTATACAACTAGAATAGTCCTGAGAAGGACTTTTGGTCACACTGTTTGCAGCCCTGCTACGGAAATAGCTATAAAGGGCCGCAAACCTTTCCCTGAAGCAGCGACCCTCTCCCTGCACTGACTGTCTGGATAGCTGTGAGCAGAGCACAGCGCGCCCGCCGGTATAAAGGCTCGGTCACGCTGTGCAGGCCAGCCAATCACTGCAATTCCACAACTAACAGGGCTGTGGCATTGCAGTGGTCTGCCAGCCAATCCCTGCATGAGGGCTGGCTCTCAAAAGAGCGCCAACATGCAGGGATGAAGACCACGAGTACAGCACGAGTATCGCGAGATTACTCGGTCCCCGTCGAGTAGACCGAGTACAGTGATACTCGTGCGAGTACCGAGTAGTAACAAGCATGCTCGCTCATCACTATTTATTAGTAAAATGGCTTACACTCCCCTTTTTTCCACTTTTTTCTTCACTACTTTTATAAAGAAATTTTTCCTTTCTTTATTCTTAATGCAATTTTATATAGCAACACCACCATTTTTTGCCACGAACATAATTTTTCTTGTCCGTCATCCCGTTCACCCTTACAGGGTTGTGGACAGATGCACTTGTCACTACACTTCTAAGACTCAATACAGGGTCTGGAGCTCAATGCTCCCTTTTTGTTTTTTTTTTCTTCTTTTTTTTCTTTTTTTCATTTTGTCCTTCTTCTTCTTCTTTTTCTGATTTTTGTCTCAAAAAGCTGATGAAATTTGAAACACTATACCCCAGTGATTTTATAAATGTTTCTCAATATATCACTTGAGAACTTTTATGGCCGGTATTGTAACAGTTGACCATCCCGGCAGTATTTGAAATACAGCAGTCAGTCCTCTGACGTAGCTCCATATGTGTATATATAGAGGTTCTTCCTCCTTTGATTGCATACTGTTCTTTTTTTGCCCTGATGAAGGAGACAGTGATCTCTGAAACACATTGACCGGAAAAAAGAATAAAGAGATGAAATAATTAACATCAGTTTCCTTTGGTGACAGCGCGGCACGCACCCGATTTTCCTCCTATACGTTATTGCTCTTCTACTAGGGGCTGCGGCTGTCGCCATTTGTAACGTGCATTTAGGGGTTGTGACTGGCACAACCTTAATAGGTGAGTGCAACTACTATTAATTATTTGTTACCTTACCAGGTAAGACCCTAATTTGTGCGTCTGCTCCAGAGTTATTTCCCTGATTATTAATATCTGACAGGCAGTGATTGATCCTGCATTCTCACCTTCCTCTCTGTTGCACATTCTTATTGTTCCTATATGCTCTCTATTTCCATCAGACTTTTTTTGTCCTTCGGTGGGGCTCTAACATATGTGCACCATTTATTATTTATTTTTATGGATTCCTTTCTTTTTTCATGCTAGCGTTCATTATGCAGTAGTCATTCATGATATATCTTATATTTGTGAATCCATTAGGGCTCTATATGTCTGGTGCATCACATTGGGTCTTTTCAGTGCACAATAGGCACCTTTTTCTGTTATGCTCTGCTGCCACCTTATGGACATCCTATCAGTGATGCCAGAAAAAAATGGACATGTCTCCGTGCAGCAATCACGGACACGCGGGTACGCCGCACGGAGACACGTGCAGTGAAAAATCACTGATGTGTGAGCAGACCCATTCATTATAATGGATCTGCGTATCTCAGTGATTCTGTTATGTTTAAAAAAAAGCACAAACGTACCAGAATCACTGACGTGTGAAACAGGCCTTATAGTGTTTTGATTTATGTATGTATTATACAACTTCTGTGGATCTTGTATGAGTGACTTTTCTTCATTTTATTGGATTGTTTTAAAATATTGAAATAAAGTCACGCTTCCTATGCATCCTTTTGTATTCTGATTGGCTACTATAATACAGTTTTTAGGCACTGAGATCGATACCAGAGGCATGGTCTTCCGCTTACCAGAGGATAAGCTCAAAAGGCTAAGGGACATAATAGAAGGGTTTAGTGCTGTTAATAAGGTGGCATTAAGATAAATGAAATATATCTTCTCGGTCTTCTCGTTTTCTTGCTGAGTTGTGCCAATGGACAGAGTTTTTTCTAGACATTTGCTATTGGAAACTCAGGGAACCAAAGCTCCTGGATAGAGTTGAGCGCGGTTCGTGGTTCGTGGTTCTCCAGTTCTAGGCTCGAGTGATTTTGGGGCATGTTCTAGATCGAACTAGAACTCGAGCTTTTTGCAAAAGCTCGATAGTTCTAGAAACGTTCGAGAACGGTTCTAGCAGCCAAAAAACAGCTAAATCATAGCTTGGTTTCTGCTGTAATAGTGTAAGTCACTCTGTGAATCAAACTATTATCACATTTCAGTGTATAGTGTGCGTGAACAGCGCCTTCAGATCACTGCTGTTTCTATAATGGCGATCGCCATTTTTTTTTTTTTTTCTTGTCTTCCTTCCCTAAGTGCGCGCATCTTGTGGGGCGGGCCAGCATGTCAGCCAATCACAGACACACACACAGCTAAGTTGACTTTGAGCCAGAGAAGCAACGGCATGTGTGATAGGATCTGCATGTCACATGTCCCTGCATTATAAAACCGGACATTTTCTTCACGGACGCCATTATCTGCCTTCTGCGTCTTTGGTGTCAGACATCACTGTCGCAGCTCCGTCCTCCTGAGTCCTATAGCCGATACAGCTGTATGCGCTGCATACACAGCGTTAGACAGCATAGGGAGAGCACTTTATAGCAGTCCTTTTAAGGGCTCAAACCGGCAGGGTCAGAGAGCCATAGGTGACAGGTCCTGCAAACAGCAACAGCATCTGTGTAGCCAAGGTCAGGGATTTCCTCCCTGCATTTCACCATTAGGAGGGAATAGAAAGGCAGGCTTCCATTCCTCTACCCAGAGCACCACAATCCTGCCACTGTACCCTCCTGTCCTCTGCACACTCCAACTCATTATAACTAAGCCATTATACTAGCAAACACTCAGTGTACCTAGTGGCATCCTATCTGTGGCTATTGGACTTTGCTATAGTCCCACTAGTGCAAAGACATTTGCAGAGCACGTCTGCCTGCATTGCACACTCCAACTTTTTTAAACTAAGCAATTTTACTAGCAAACACTCAGTGTACCTAGTGGCATCCTATACGTGGCTATTGGACTTTGCTATAGTCCGACTAGTGCCAAGACATTTGCAGAGCGCATCTGCCTGCGTTGCACACTCCAACTAATTTTAACTTAGCCATTATACTAGCAAACACTCAGTGTACCTAGTGGCATCCTATACGTGGCTATTGGACTTTGCTATAGTCCCACTAGTGCCAAGACATTTGCAGAGCGCATCTGCCTGCGTTGCACACTCCAACTAATTATAAGTAAGCCATTATACTAGCAAACACTCAGTGTACCTAGTGGCATCCTATCTGTGGCTATTGGACTTTGCTATAGTCCCACTAGTGCAAAGACATTTGCAGAGCACGTCTGCCTGCATTGCACACTCCAACTTTTTTAAACTAAGCAATTTTACTAGCAAACACTCAGTGTACCTAGTGGCATCCTATACGTGGCTATTGGACTTTGCTATAGTCCCACTAGTGCCAAGACATTTGCAGAGCGCATCTGCCTGCGTTGCACACTCCAACTAATTATAAGTAAGCCATTATACTAGCAAACACTCAGTGTACCTAGTGGCATCCTATCTGTGGCTATTGGACTTTGCTATAGTCCCACTAGTGCAAAGACATTTGCAGAGCACGTCTGCCTGCATTGCACACTCCAACTTTTTTAAACTAAGCAATTTTACTAGCAAACACTCAGTGTACCTAGTGGCATCCTATACGTGGCTATTGGACTTTGCTATAGTCCCACTAGTGCCAAGACATTTGCAGAGCGCATCTGCCTGCGTTGCACACTCCAACTAATTATAAGTAAGCCATTATACTAGCAAACACTCAGTGTACCTAGTGGCATCCTATCTGTGGCTATTGGACTTTGCTATAGTCCCACTAGTGTCAAGACATTTGCAGAGCGCATCTGCCTGCGTTGCACACTCCAACTAATTATAAGTAAGCCATTATACTAGCAAACACTCAGTGTACCTAGTGGCATCCTATACGTGGCTATTGGACCTTGCTATAGTCCCACTAGTGCCAAGACATTTGCAGAGCGCATCTGCCTGCGTTGCACACTCCAACTAATTATAAGTAAGCCATTATACTAGCAAACACTCAGTGTACCTAGTGGCATCCTATCTGTGGCTATTGGACTTTGCTATAGTCCCACTAGTGCCAAGACATTTGCAGAGCGCATCTGCCTGCGTTGCACACTCCAACTAATTATAAGTAAGCCATTATACTAGCAAACACTCAGTGTACCTAGTGGCATCCTATACGTGGCTATTGGACCTTGCTATAGTCCCACTAGTGCCAAGACATTTGCAGAGCGCATCTGCCTGCGTTGCACACTCCAACTAATTATAAGTAAGCCATTATACTAGCAAACACTCAGTGTACCTAGTGGCATCCTATACGTGGCTATTGGACCTTGCTATAGTCCCACTAGTGCCAAGACATTTGCAGAGCGCATCTGCCTGCGTTGCACACTCCAACTAATTATAAGTAAGCCATTATACTAGCAAAAACTCAGTGTACCTAGTGGCATCCTATCTGTGGCTATTGGACTTTGCTATAGTCCCACTAGTGCAAAGACATTTGCAGAGCACGTCTGCCTGCATTGCACACTCCAACTTTTTTAAACTAAGCAATTTTACTAGCAAACACTCAGTGTACCTAGTGGCATCCTATACGTGGCTATTGGACTTTGCTATAGTCCCACTAGTGCCAAGACATTTGCAGAGCGCATCTGCCTGCGTTGCACACTCCAACTAATTTTAACTTAGCCATTATACTAGCAAACACTCAGTGTACCTAGTGGCATCCTATACGTGGCTATTGGACTTTGCTATAGTCCCACTAGTGCCAAGACATTTGCAGAGCGCATCTGCCTGCGTTGCACACTCCAACTAATTATAAGTAAGCTATTATACTAGCAAACACTCAGTGTACCTAGTGGCATCCTATACGTGGCTATTGGACCTTGCTATAGTCCCACTAGTGCCAAGACATTTGCAGAGCGCATCTGCCTGCGTTGCACACTCCAACTAATTATAAGTAAGCCATTATAGTAGCAAACACTCAGTGTACCTAGTGGCATCCTATACGTGGCTATTGGACTTTGCTATAGTCCCACTAGTGCCAAGACATTTGCAGAGCGCATCTGCCTGCGTTGCACACTCCAACTAATTATAAGTAAGCCATTATACTAGCAAACACTCAGTGTACCTAGTGGCATCCTATCTGTGGCTATTGGACTTTGCTATAGTCCCACTAGTGCCAAGACATTTGCAGAGCGCATCTGCCTGCGTTGCACACTCCAACTAATTATAAGTAAGCCATTATACTAGCAAACACTCAGTGTACCTAGTGGCATCCTATACGTGGCTATTGGACTTTGCTATAGTCCCACTAGTGCCAAGACATTTGCAGAGCGCATCTGCCTGCGTTGCACACTCCAACTAATTTTAACTTAGCCATTATACTAGCAAACACTCAGTGTACCTAGTGGCATCCTATACGTGGCTATTGGACTTTGCTATAGTCCCACTAGTGCCAAGACATTTGCAGAGCGCATCTGCCTGCGTTGCACACTCCAACTCATTATAACTAAGTTGCATTGTCAGGGATATTTATTCTTTATTATTCTGCTGTTAATAAAGCTAGACCACCACTGCAATCTTCACCACCTCTCAATTTTTACTACCACATTTTCAGTCCACAATCTTGTCGCAATCAACATGAGTGGCAAAATGACAGATGCTGGTGGAAAGGGGAAGTGGCGTGGTGGAAAAGGCAAAAAAGGTTTTGTCTGTGGGGAAAGTGGCAAAGCTCCATTATCATCTGCTGAAGATAGACCATCTACCAGCAAAAGTAAGATGTCTACTACTTACCGTGGACAATCCGATGTGCTCCCTTTTTTACGGACACGAACAACAGGAAGAAAGGTAGATGATGGGCAAAAAAGGAAAATGCTTGAATGGATCTCAAGTGGTCCAACAAGTGCCCTCTCAGCCACTTCAAGTACCGCATCCAAAAAACACCAGTCCTCTGAGTTGTCATCCCTATCACACTTGATTTCTCCCAGCTCTGAAGTCTCCATCAGCCCTGCACAGTATGGTGGAACTGAGATGGCTGAGTCTGCAGAGCTGTTCAGTCACACTATAGCCTGGGAATCAGAGGTCTGCTCCCAAGCTACAGTGAGTACAGAACAGGAAATGGTCTGCAGTGATGCCCAGAACCTTTGTGACTCTGATTCAGGCCGTGAGGACCAAGTTTCTGAGCATAATGTTGACCCTTTGTCACAAACTGTAACACCTGTGGTTATAGACAATGAGGAACATACTGATGAAGATGAGACGCAGATACCCGATTGGGATGACAACTTAAATATTCGGTCAGGGCAAGAAGAGGCTCGGTCTGAGGGGGAGGGGAGTGCAAACACAACAATTGATGATGAAGTTCTAGATCCCACCTACTGTCAACCCCCAGTCAGGCACTCGAGGAGGTCAACAGAGGCGGTGGAGGAGGATGCAACCGACGACGAAGTTACCTTGCGCCTTCCTGGACAGAGTCGGAGCACTGGTAGCACGTCTACAACTGCATCCTCAGCCACCACTCTGCCTATGAGCATTATTCGGGGTGGATCAACAGGTCCCATGGCCTCTAAGCCTTGACTAGCCTGGTCCTTTTTTGACATAGAAAAAGATCGCCCAAATCATGTGATATGTAAAATTTGTCATGATTCTCTTAGTAGAGGTCAAAACCTCAGCAGTTTGACAACTTCTTCCATGAATCGTCACATCAACAGTCCGGAACCGATGGAGCGAGAGGACGGGTCACCACAGGGATCAGAGATGGTACGGACTGACGGGATGGCAGATAGTCAGCGTTCGGGGTTCGGGAATCGGCAGGACCGGATGGCGAGGCAGGAGCGGCTCTAGAAGAGAGATAGGTAAGTATATCACAGAGACACAAGGAGACCTGACTCCTAGCTTAGGAAACACGAAGAACAGGCCCCGCCCACTTGTGCGTGATTCCTTCTGCGCAGTGAGAACGCTGGTGGCCTGACCAGGCAGGCTTGGGGCGGAGGTGGAGGACCCAGATGAGGTGGAGGATGCAGAAGCTGTGGCGGAACTTGGACAGACAGAGGATTGACACACAAGTCGTGGGGACGGCAAGACTTGTGCAGCAGACCCTTCACCATCTATCACCATAGTTACCCAGTGCCCAGTCAGCGACATGTAACGTCCCTGTCCATGCTTACTGGTCCAAGTATCGGTGGTGAAATGCACCCGTTCACACACAGAGTTTCTCAAGGAAGCGGTGATGTTGTGTGCGACATGCTGGTGTAGCGCGGGCACACCTTTCTTAGAGAAGTAGTGGCGACTAGGCATCTGGTACTGGGGCACAGCGACAGACATAAGGTCTCTAAAATCCTGTGTGTCCACTAGGCGGAAAGGCAGCATTTCGGTAGCCAACAGCTTACAGAGGGATAGAGTCAACCTCTTAGCTTTGTCATGGGTCGGAGGAAGTGGCCTTTTATTTGACCACATCTGAGGGACAGAGATCTGGCTGCTGTGTGTAGACGGTGTTGAGTAGGGTGTCCCTGGAAAAATGCAGGTTTGTGAGGAAAGTGCAGGCGGAGACATGATGTTGCCTTCATCCAACGTTGGTGCTATCGATGTCTGAGAGAGCTGTACACACTCACTTTTTTCCCCTTCCAAACCAACTGACGACCTTACAAGCAAACTGCCTGTTGCGGTTACAGTGGTGGAAGTTTGGCATGGAAAAACAGGTGTGACAGCTGTCCCCACAGTCCTAGAAGATGAAGAGCGCGCGGATGCACTGGAAGGGGCGGGCGGTGGATGGTTCGCTCTTGCAGCATTGCAGCACAGTGAGCTTCCCACCGGGACCTATGATATTTATTCATGTGACGATTCATGGAAGAAGTTGTCAAACTGCTGAGGTTTTGACCTCTACTAAGAGAATCATGACAAATTTTACATATCACATGATTTGTGCGATCTTTTTCTATGTCAAAAAAGGACCAGGCTAGGCAAGGCTTAGAGGCCATGCGACCTGTTGATCCACCCCGAATAATGCTCATAGGCAGAGTGGTGGCTGAGGATGCAGTTGTAGACGTGCTACCAGTGCTCTGACTCTGTCCAGGAAGGCGCAAGGTAACTTCGTCGTCGGTTGCATCCTCCTCCACCGCCTCTGTTGACCTCCTCGAGTGCCTGACTGGGGGTTGACAGTAGGTGGGATCTAGAACTTCATCATCAATTGTTGTGTTTGCACTCCCCTTCCCCTCAGACCGAGCCTCTTCTTGCCCTGACCGAATATTTAAGTTGTCATCCCAATCGGGTATCTGCGTCTCATCTTCATCAGTATGTTCCTCATTGTCTATAACCACAGGTGTTACAGTTTGTGACAAAGGGTCAACATTATGCTCAGAAACTTGGTCCTCACAGCCTGAATCAGAGTCACAAAGGTTCTGGGCATCACTGCAGACCATTTCCTGTTCTGTACTCACTGTAGCTTGGGAGCAGACCTCTGATTCCCAGGCTATAGTGTGACTGAACAGCTCTGCAGACTCAGCCATCTCAGTTCCACCATACTGTGCAGGGCTGATGGAGACTTCAGAGCTGGGAGAAATCAAGTGTGATTGGGATGACAACTCAGAGGACTGGTGTTTTTTGGATGCGGTACTTGAAGTGGCTGAGAGGGCACTTGTTGGACCACTTGAGATCCATTCAAGCATTTTCCTTTTTTGCCCATCATCTACCTTTCTTCCTGTTGTTCGTGTCCGTAAAAAAGGGAGCACATCGGATTGTCCACGGTAAGTAGTAGACATCTTACTTTTGCTGGTAGATGGTCTATCTTCAGCAGATGATAATGGAGCTTTGCCACTTTCCCCACAGACAAAACCTTTTTTGCCTTTTCCACCACGCCTCTTCCCCTTTCCACCAGCATCTGTCATTTTGCCACTCATGTTGATTGCGACAAGATTGTGGACTGAAAATGTGGTAGTAAAAATTGAGAGGTGGTGAAGATTGCAGTGGTGGTCTAGCTTTATTAACAGCAGAATAATAAAGAATAAATATCCCTGACAATGCAACTTAGTTATAATGAGTTGGAGTGTGCAACGCAGGCAGATGCGCTCTGCAAATGTCTTGGCACTAGTGGGACTATAGCAAAGTCCAATAGCCACGTATAGGATGCCACTAGGTACACTGAGTGTTTGCTAGTATAATGGCTAAGTTAAAATTAGTTGGAGTGTGCAACGCAGGCAGATGCGCTCTGCAAATGTCTTGGCACTAGTGGGACTATAGCAAAGTCCAATAGCCACGTATAGGATGCCACTAGGTACACTGAGTGTTTGCTAGTATAATGGCTAAGTTAAAATTAGTTGGAGTGTGCAACGCAGGCAGATGCGCTCTGCAAATGTCTTGGCACTAGTGGGACTATAGCAAAGTCCAATAGCCACGTATAGGATGCCACTAGGTACACTGAGTGTTTGCTAGTATAATGGCTTACTTATAATTAGTTGGAGTGTGCAACGCAGGCAGATGCGCTCTGCAAATGTCTTGGCACTAGTGGGACTATAGCAAAGTCCAATAGCCACGTATAGGATGCCACTAGGTACACTGAGTGTTTGCTAGTATGATGGCTTACTTATAATTAGTTGGAGTGTGCAACGCAGGCAGATGCGCTCTGCAAATGTCTTGGCACTAGTGGGACTATAGCAAAGTCCAATAGCCACGTATAGGATGCCACTAGGTACACTGAGTGTTTGCTAGTATAATGGCTTACTTATAATTAGTTGGAGTGTGCAACGCAGGCAGATGCGCTCTGCAAATGTCTTGGCACTAGTGGGACTATAGCAAGGTCCAATAGCCACGTATAGGATGCCACTAGGTACACTGAGTGTTTGCTAGTATAATGGCTTACTTATAATTAGTTGGAGTGTGCAACGCAGGCAGATGCGCTCTGCAAATGTCTTGGCACTAGTGGGACTATAGCAAAGTCCAATAGCCACGTATAGGATGCCACTAGGTACACTGAGTGTTTGCTAGTATAATGGCTAAGTTAAAATTAGTTGGAGTGTGCAACGCAGGCAGATGCGCTCTGCAAATGTCTTGGCACTAGTGGGACTATAGCAAAGTCCAATAGCCACGTATAGGATGCCACTAGGTACACTGAGTGTTTGCTAGTAAAATTGCTTAGTTTAAAAAAGTTGGAGTGTGCAATGCAGGCAGACGTGCTCTGCAAATGTCTTTGCACTAGTGGGACTATAGCAAAGTCCAATAGCCACAGATAGGATGCCACTAGGTACACTGAGTTTTTGCTAGTATAATGGCTTACTTATAATTAGTTGGAGTGTGCAACGCAGGCAGATGCGCTCTGCAAATGTCTTGGCACTAGTGGGACTATAGCAAGGTCCAATAGCCACGTATAGGATGCCACTAGGTACACTGAGTGTTTGCTAGTATAATGGCTTACTTATAATTAGTTGGAGTGTGCAACGCAGGCAGATGCGCTCTGCAAATGTCTTGGCACTAGTGGGACTATAGCAAGGTCCAATAGCCACGTATAGGATGCCACTAGGTACACTGAGTGTTTGCTAGTATAATGGCTTACTTATAATTAGTTGGAGTGTGCAACGCAGGCAGATGCGCTCTGCAAATGTCTTGGCACTAGTGGGACTATAGCAAAGTCCAATAGCCACAGATAGGATGCCACTAGGTACACTGAGTGTTTGCTAGTATAATGGCTTACTTATAATTAGTTGGAGTGTGCAACGCAGGCAGATGCGCTCTGCAAATGTCTTGGCACTAGTGGGACTATAGCAAGGTCCAATAGCCACGTATAGGATGCCACTAGGTACACTGAGTGTTTGCTAGTATAATGGCTTACTTATAATTAGTTGGAGTGTGCAACGCAGGCAGATGCGCTCTGCAAATGTCTTGGCACTAGTGGGACTATAGCAAGGTCCAATAGCCACGTATAGGATGCCACTAGGTACACTGAGTGTTTGCTAGTATAATGGCTTACTTATAATTAGTTGGAGTGTGCAACGCAGGCAGATGCGCTCTGCAAATGTCTTGGCACTAGTGGGACTATAGCAAAGTCCAATAGCCACGTATAGGATGCCACTAGGTACACTGAGTGTTTGCTAGTATAATGGCTAAGTTAAAATTAGTTGGAGTGTGCAACGCAGGCAGATGCGCTCTGCAAATGTCTTGGCACTAGTGGGACTATAGCAAAGTCCAATAGCCACGTATAGGATGCCACTAGGTACACTGAGTGTTTGCTAGTAAAATTGCTTAGTTTAAAAAAGTTGGAGTGTGCAATGCAGGCAGACGTGCTCTGCAAATGTCTTTGCACTAGTGGGACTATAGCAAAGTCCAATAGCCACAGATAGGATGCCACTAGGTACACTGAGTTTTTGCTAGTATAATGGCTTACTTATAATTAGTTGGAGTGTGCAACGCAGGCAGATGCGCTCTGCAAATGTCTTGGCACTAGTGGGACTATAGCAAGGTCCAATAGCCACGTATAGGATGCCACTAGGTACACTGAGTGTTTGCTAGTATAATGGCTTACTTATAATTAGTTGGAGTGTGCAACGCAGGCAGATGCGCTCTGCAAATGTCTTGGCACTAGTGGGACTATAGCAAGGTCCAATAGCCACGTATAGGATGCCACTAGGTACACTGAGTGTTTGCTAGTATAATGGCTTACTTATAATTAGTTGGAGTGTGCAACGCAGGCAGATGCGCTCTGCAAATGTCTTGGCACTAGTGGGACTATAGCAAAGTCCAATAGCCACAGATAGGATGCCACTAGGTACACTGAGTGTTTGCTAGTATAATGGCTTACTTATAATTAGTTGGAGTGTGCAACGCAGGCAGATGCGCTCTGCAAATGTCTTGGCACTAGTGGGACTATAGCAAGGTCCAATAGCCACGTATAGGATGCCACTAGGTACACTGAGTGTTTGCTAGTATAATGGCTTACTTATAATTAGTTGGAGTGTGCAACGCAGGCAGATGCGCTCTGCAAATGTCTTGGCACTAGTGGGACTATAGCAAGGTCCAATAGCCACGTATAGGATGCCACTAGGTACACTGAGTGTTTGCTAGTATAATGGCTTACTTATAATTAGTTGGAGTGTGCAACGCAGGCAGATGCGCTCTGCAAATGTCTTGGCACTAGTGGGACTATAGCAAAGTCCAATAGCCACAGATAGGATGCCACTAGGTACACTGAGTGTTTGCTAGTATAATGGCTTACTTATAATTAGTTGGAGTGTGCAACGCAGGCAGATGCGCTCTGCAAATGTCTTGGCACTAGTGGGACTATAGCAAAGTCCAATAGCCACGTATAGGATGCCACTAGGTACACTGAGTGTTTGCTAGTAAAATTGCTTAGTTTAAAAAAGTTGGAGTGTGCAATGCAGGCAGACGTGCTCTGCAAATGTCTTTGCACTAGTGGGACTATAGCAAAGTCCAATAGCCACAGATAGGATGCCACTAGGTACACTGAGTGTTTGCTAGTATAATGGCTTACTTATAATTAGTTGGAGTGTGCAACGCAGGCAGATGCGCTCTGCAAATGTCTTGGCACTAGTGGGACTATAGCAAAGTCCAATAGCCACGTATAGGATGCCACTAGGTACACTGAGTGTTTGCTAGTAAAATTGCTTAGTTCAAAAAAGTTGGAGTGTGCAATGCAGGCAGACGTGCTCTGCAAATGTCTTTGCACTAGTGGGACTATAGCAAAGTCCAATAGCCACAGATAGGATGCCACTAGGTACACTGAGTGTTTGCTAGTATAATGGCTTACTTATAATTAGTTGGAGTGTGCAACGCAGGCAGATGCGCTCTGCAAATGTCTTGGCACTAGTGGGACTATAGCAAAGTCCAATAGCCACGTATAGGATGCCACTAGGTACACTGAGTGTTTGCTAGTATAATGGCTAAGTTAAAATTAGTTGGAGTGTGCAACGCAGGCAGATGCGCTCTGCAAATGTCTTGGCACTAGTGGGACTATAGCAAAGTCCAATAGCCACGTATAGGATGCCACTAGGTACACTGAGTATTTGCTAGTAAAATTGCTTAGTTTAAAAAAGTTGGAGTGTGCAATGCAGGCAGACGTGCTCTGCAAATGTCTTTGCACTAGTGGGACTATAGCAAAGTCCAATAGCCACAGATAGGATGCCACTAGGTACACTGAGTGTTTGCTAGTATAATGGCTTAGTTATAATGAGTTGGAGTGTGCAGAGGACAGGAGGGTACAGTGGCAGGATTGTGGTGCTCTGGGTAGAGGAATGGAAGCCTGCCTTTCTATTCCCTCCTAATGGTGAAATGCAGGGAGGAAATCCCTGACCTTGGCTACACAGATGCTGTTGCTGTTTGCAGGACCTGTCACCTATGGCTCTCTGACCCTGCCGGTTTGAGCCCTTAAAAGGACTGCTATAAAGTGCTCTCCCTATGCTGTCTAACGCTGTGTATGCAGCGCATACAGCTGTATCGGCTATAGGACTCAGGAGGACGGAGCTGCGACAGTGATGTCTGACACCAAAGACGCAGAAGGCAGATAATGGCGTCCGTGAAGAAAATGTCCGGTTTTATAATGCAGGGACATGTGACATGCAGATCCTATCACACATGCCGTTGCTTCTCTGGCTCAAAGTCAACTTAGCTGTGTGTGTGTCTGTGATTGGCTGACATGCTGGCCCGCCCCACAAGACGCGCGCACTTAGGGAAGGAAGACAAGAAAAAAAAAAAAAAAATGGCGATCGCCATTATAGAAACAGCAGTGATCTGAAGGCGCTGTTCACGCACACTATATACTGAAATGTGATAATAGTTTGATTCACAGAGTGACTTACACTATTACAGCAGAAACCAAGCTATGATTTAGCTGTTTTTTGGCTGCTAGAACCGTTCTCGAACGTTTCTAGAACTATCGAGCTTTTGCAAAAAGCTCGAGTTCTAGTTCGATCTAGAACATGCCCCAAAATCACTCGAGCCTAGAACTGGAGAACCACGAACCACGAACCGCGCTCAACTCTATCCAGGAGCTTTGGTTCCCTGAGTTTCCAATAGCAAATGTCTAGAAAAAACTCTGTCCATTGGCACAACTCAGCAAGAAAACGAGAAGACCGAGAAGATATATTTCATTTATCTTAATGCCACCTTATTAACAGCACTAAACCCTTCTATTATGTCCCTTAGCCTTTTGAGCTTATCCTCTGGTAAGCGGAAGACCATGCCTCTGGTATCGATCTCAGTGCCTAAAAACTGTATTATAGTAGCCAATCAGAATACAAAAGGATGCATAGGAAGCGTGACTTTATTTCAATATTTTAAAACAATCCAATAAAATGAAGAAAAGTCACTCATACAAGATCCACAGAAGTTGTATAATACATACATAAATCAAAACACTATAAGGCCTGTTTCACACGTCAGTGATTCTGGTACGTTTGTGCTTTTTTTTAAACATAACAGAATCACTGAGATACGCAGATCCATTATAATGAATGGGTCTGCTCACACATCAGTGATTTTTCACTGCACGTGTCTCCGTGCGGCGTACCCGCGTGTCCGTGATTGCTGCACGGAGACATGTCCATTTTTTTCTGGCATCACTGATAGGATGTCCATAAGGTGGCAGCAGAGCATAACAGAAAAAGGTGCCTATTGTGCACTGAAAAGACCCAATGTGATGCACCAGACATATAGAGCCCTAATGGATTCACAAATATAAGATATATCATGAATGACTACTGCATAATGAACGCTAGCATGAAAAAAGAAAGGAATCCATAAAAATAAATAATAAATGGTGCACATATGTTAGAGCCCCACCGAAGGACAAAAAAAGTCTGATGGAAATAGAGAGCATATAGGAACAATAAGAATGTGCAACAGAGAGGAAGGTGAGAATGCAGGATCAATCACTGCCTGTCAGATATTAATAATCAGGGAAATAACTCTGGAGCAGACGCACAAATTAGGGTCTTACCTGGTAAGGTAACAAATAATTAATAGTAGTTGCACTCACCTATTAAGGTTGTGCCAGTCACAACCCCTAAATGCACGTTACAAATGGCGACAGCCGCAGCCCCTAGTAGAAGAGCAATAACGTATAGGAGGAAAATCGGGTGCGTGCCGCGCTGTCACCAAAGGAAACTGATGTTAATTATTTCATCTCTTTATTCTTTTTTCCGGTCAATGTGTTTCAGAGATCACTGTCTCCTTCATCAGGGCAAAAAAAGAACAGTATGCAATCAAAGGAGGAAGAACCTCTATATATACACATATGGAGCTACGTCAGAGGACTGACTGCTGTATTTCAAATACTGCCGGGATGGTCAACTGTTACAATACCGGCCATAAAAGTTCTCAAGTGATATATTGAGAAACATTTATAAAATCACTGGGGTATAGTGTTTCAAATTTCATCAGCTTTTTGAGACAAAAATCAGAAAAAGAAGAAGAAGAAGGACAAAATGAAAAAAAGAAAAAAAAGAAGAAAAAAAAAACAAAAAGGGAGCATTGAGCTCCAGACCCTGTATTGAGTCTTAGAAGTGTAGTGACAAGTGCATCTGTCCACAACCCTGTAAGGGTGAACGGGATGACGGACAAGAAAAATTATGTTCGTGGCAAAAAATGGTGGTGTTGCTATATAAAATTGCATTAAGAATAAAGAAAGGAAAAATTTCTTTATAAAAGTAGTGAAGAAAAAAGTGGAAAAAAGGGGAGTGTAAGCCATTTTACTAATAAATAGTGATGAGCGAGCATGCTTGTTACTACTCGGTACTCGCACGAGTATCACTGTACTCGGTCTACTCGACGGGGACCGAGTAATCTCGCGATACTCGTGCTGTACTCGTGGTCTTCATCCCTGCATGTTGGCGCTCTTTTGAGAGCCAGCCCTCATGCAGGGATTGGCTGGCAGACCACTGCAATGCCACAGCCCTGTTAGTTGTGGAATTGCAGTGATTGGCCGGCCTGCACAGCGTGACCGAGCCTTTATACCGGCGGGCGCGCTGTGCTCTGCTCACAGCTATCCAGACAGTCAGTGCAGGGAGAGGGTCGCTGCTTCAGGGAAAGGTTTGCGGCCCTTTATAGCTATTTCCGTAGCAGGGCTGCAAACAGTGTGACCAAAAGTCCTTCTCAGGACTATTCTAGTTGTATACAGGCAGGCAGGGTATAGCCAGGTCGGAGTACAGTAGCAGAGTCCTTCTCAGGACTATTGTTGCTGTATACAGGCAGGGTATAGCCAGGTTGGAATACAGGCTAGTGACCAAAAGAGTCCTTGTCAGGACTATTGTAGCAGTATACAGGCAGGCAGGCAGGCAGGCAGGGTATATAGCCATTCCTAGTGGTGACCGTATACCAGCCTTCATCATATCTGGGGCTGGTGTACACAGTCTAAAACAGTCCTGATAGTGTCAGACTTCTCAGCAATTGTCGCTCCTAAAACCTGTTAGGTTCTTAGTGCATCCGTGCTTGCATTTAAAAACCGCACGTGTGTGCCTGTCGGTGGCAGCGTACAGGTGCACTTGTGTGCGTTTTTACCAAACTATTATATAACGCACAAGTGTAGTGTATAATACACGTCAGTCAGCAGTGGCTGATAGTGTCAGAGTTCTCGTCATTAATTTTTGCTCCTAAAACCTGTGTTAGGTTCTTAGTGCGTCCGTGCTTGCATTTAAAAACCGCACGTGTGTGCCTGTCGGTGGCAGCGTACAGGTGCACTTGTGTGCGTTTTTACCAAACTATTATATAACGCACAAGTGTAGTGTATAATACACGTCAGTCAGCAGTGGCTGATAGTGTCAGAGTTCTCGTCATTAATTTTTGCTCCTAAAACCTGTGTTAGGTTCTTAGTGCGTCCGTGCTTGCATTTAAAAACCGCACGTGTGTGCCTGTCGGTGGCAGCGTACAGGTGCACTTGTGTGCGTTTTTACCAAACTATTATATAACGCACAAGTGTAGTGTATAATACACGTCAGTCAGCAGTGGCTGATAGTGTCAGAGTTCTCGTCATTAATTTTTGCTCCTAAAACCTGTGTTAGGTTCTTAGTGCGTCCGTGCTTGCATTTAAAAACCGCACGTGTGTGCCTGTCGGTGGCAGCGTACAGGTGCACTTGTGTGCGTTTTTACCAAACTATTATATAACGCACAAGTGTAGTGTATAATACACGTCAGTCAGCAGTGGCTGATAGTGTCAGAGTTCTCGTCATTAATTTTTGCTCCTAAAACCTGTTAGGTTCTTAGTGCGTCCGTGCTTGCATTTAAAAACCGCACGTGTGTGCCTGTCGGTGGCAGCGTACAGGTGCACAATTTGCACAAACTTTGATATAACGCCCAAGTCTAGTGAATACACGTCAGCACAGCATTGCAAAATGCGCAAGGGCGTTGGCAAGGAACAAGGAAGTGGACGTGATGGTGGTGCAGGCAGAGGCCGAGGTCGTGGGCAAGCTCTAATTTTGCCACAACAAAGGGCCACATCTAGTCGCTCGCACGTCCTGTCCCAAATTCTTGGGGACCGCAGCAGTACACCGCTCTTGAACCAAGACCAGTGTCAACAGGTTGTTAGTTGGATAGCGGATAATGCTTCCAGTCAGATTGGCACCACCACAAACACTCTGTCTTCCACACGGTCAAGTGTCAGTAGCCGTGATACTGCACCGCACATTTCAGAACCTGATCCTCCTTCCTACCACAAGGCTGAGTACACGTCCTCGGACATTAATGATCCCACACTTGGACACTCGGAAGAGCTGTTCACGTTTCCATTCGCACATTCTGGCCTCTCGCCAGCTCATGTTGAAGTGGGTCATGAGGAGATCGTATGTACAGATGGCCAAATATTTGAGCAGCCACGTTCTCACGAAGTTGGCAACGTGTCTCAACAAGGGGTGGACGATGATGAGACACAATTGTCAAGAAGTCAGGAGGAGGAGCAGGGTGCGGAAGAGGAAGACGACGTGGTGGATGATCCAGTAACTGACCCAACCTGGCAGGAGGATATGCAGAGCGAGGACAGCAGTGCACAGGGGGAGGGAGGCGTAGCATCCCAACAGGCAGTAAGAAGCAGGGTGGTGGCTCCAGGCAGAAGTCAGGCAACCGTTCCCGGAACAACAACACGACACAAGGTGCCTGTACAAATGTTATTTCTTCCCGAGTCTGGCAGTTTTTTAAGTTGGATCCAGATGATTCTAAAAAGGCCATTTGCAACACCTGCCGTGCCAGCATCAGCAGGGGTACCAAAACTAGCAGCCTGACCACCACCAGCATGATCAGGCACATGTCAGCCAAGCACCCGACTTTGTGGGAAGTACAACAGAGTCGAGGAGCAGTGCTTGCTAATGTCACTGCTACGTCTTCGCTGGTTGTGCATGCGAGCCAATCCCCTGTCCATGCTGCCTGCGAACAAGCCTCCTCCGGTCCTGCACCTGCAGTTGCCTACTCAGAAATAACACCATCATCAAGCACGTCCTTGTCCCAGCGCAGCGTTCAGTTATCCATTCAGCAAACCTTTGAACGCAGGCGCAAATACACTGCCAACACCCCACATGCCACAGTTCTAAATGCTAACATTTCGCGACTGCTTGCGCTGGAAATGTTGCCTTTAAGGCTGGTGGAGACAGAAGCATTCCGCGACCTGATGGCGGCAGCTGTCCCACGTTACTCGGTCCCCAGCCGCCACTATTTCTCCCGGTGTGCCGTCCCCGCGTTGCATAACCACGTGTCACAAAACATCACATGTGCCCTGAACAACGCTGTTTCACCCAAAGTCCACCTAACCACAGACACGTGGACAAGTGCTTGTGGGCAAGGCCGCTACATCTCGTTGACGGCACACTGGGTTAATATTGTGGAAGCTGGGACCCAGTCTGAGCGAGGGACGGAACACGTCCTTCCCACACCAAGGTTTGCAGGCCCTACCTCAGTCAGTGTTTCACCCACACTCTACAGCTCCGGAATGTCATGCTCTTCAGCCTCCTCCTCCTCCTGCGCATCCTCATCCACTGTACCCTCCACACCAGTCCCAAGCTGGAAGCACTGCAGCACTGCCTCGGCGAAGCGGCAACAGGCTTTGCTGAAGCTAATCTGCATAGGTGACAAACCCCACAATGCAGAAGAGCTGTGGACAGCTCTGAAACAGCAGGCAGATCACTGGCTCACACCTCTGAACCTAAAGCCAGGAAAGGTCGTGTGTGACAATGGCCGGAACCTGGTGGCGGCTTTGAGGCGAGGCCAGCTGACACATGTTCCATGCGTGGCCCATGTGCTCAACCTCGTGGTTCAGCGGTTTCTAAAGTCATACCCAGAGCTGTCTGATCTGCTGGTAAAAGTTCGCCGCCTGTCTGCACATTTTCGAAAGTCACCTACTGCTTCAGCCGGCCTTGCCGGCTTTCAGCGCAGTTTGCATCTTCCGGCTCACAGACTGGTGTGTGATGTCCCCACGCGTTGGAATTCAACTCTGCACATGTTGGTCAGGATATGTGAGCAGAAGAGGGCAGTTGTTGAGTACCTGCATCACCTAAGCCGTCGGGAAATGGGTCAAACTCCACACATAACACCTGAGGAGTGGAGATGGATGTCCGACCTATGTACCATCCTCCAAAACTTTGAGGACTCCACCAAGATGGTGAGTGGTGATGACGCCATTATTAGCGTCACCATACCGCTACTCTGCCTTCTAAAACGGTCTCTGCTCAAAACCAAACATGATGCATTGCAGGCGGAGCGCGATGAGTTGCAGCAAGAAACAGTAGTGGGTGTGGGTGATAACACACAGCCCAGCCTCGTCTCATCACAACGTGCAGTGGAGGACTATGACGAGGAGGAGGATGAAGACATGGAGCAAATCTCCGGCCAAATTGAGGATATGACATGCACACCAGTCATATCCTCGGTTCAGCGTGGCTGGCCAGAGGACAGGGTAGATGAGGAGGAGGAGGAGGAGGAGGAGGAGGACAGCATGTTCAGTCAACGTGTTGGTCAGGCTACTGAAGTCCTGGCTGTTAAGAGTCTGGCGCACATGGCTGACTTTATGGTAAGCTGCCTGTCTCGTGACCCTCGCGTTAAGAACATCTTGGCCGACAATCATTACTGGTTGGTAACACTGTTAGACCCACGCTACAAGGAGAACTTTATGTCTCTTATTCCCGAGGCGGAGAGGTCAACCAAAATGCAGCAGTTCCGGAAGGCCATAGTCACGGAAGTAGGCAAAGCATTCCCCTCACAAAACGCTAGCGGCATAGGTCAGGAATCAGTGGACAACCAAGGCGTACAGCCGAGAGAGGCACAAGTCCAATCCGCCAGAGGTAGGGGAACAGTCTTTAAGATGTGGGACAGTTTTCTCAGCCCCTCACGTACCACAGCCCCTGAGGTGCGGGGTAGTGCCACAAGAAATCCTAAGTTTGCCCAGATGCTCAAGGAGTACCTTGCAGATCGAACAACTGTACTCCGACATTCCTCTGTGCCTTACAATTATTGGGTATCCAAGGTGGACACGTGGCATGAATTGGCTCTCTACGCCTTGGAAGTCCTGGCCTGCCCTGCCGCTAGCGTTTTGTCAGAGCGTGTTTTTAGTGCCGCAGGTGGAATCATTACAGATAAACGCACCCGCCTGTCAACTGAAAATGCTGACAGGCTGACTCTGATCAAGATGAACAAGGGTTGGATTGGGCCAGACTTCACCACACCACCAGCAAATGAGAGCGGAATTTAAAGTTTGTAACGGGAATTTGCCATGTACCTCCAGTCACCCATGGGTACACACTTCTGGACTTTGGATAATCGCTGGACTGCTCCTCCTTCTCCTCATGCGCCACCATGATGACCGTTACAAGAGTTAGGCCTTTGTTTCAGGTATACCCCCAGTGGTAAATTTTTTCGCCCATTCTTTGCAGAATGGACATTACAACGACAGGAGACCCGCTCCTTTGCAATGGGAACAATGTTTTGAGGCCCTCATGCACGTCTCTATGCAGGGACAACGTGGAGCCTCCCAATTTTTGGCTGCCCTGCCAAAGGGCTATACTATAATACACCCACTTCCTGACAATGGACACTTAATGTTTTGAGGCCCTCATGCACGTCTCTATCCAGGGACAACGTGGAGCCTCCCAATTTTTGGCTGCCCTGCCAAAGGGCTATACTACAAAAGACCCACTTCCTGACAATGGACACTTAATGTTTTGAGGCCCTCATGCACGTCTCTATCCAGGGACAACGTGGAGCCTCCCAATTTTTGGCTGCCCTGCCTAAGGGCTATACTATAATACACCCACTTCCTGACAATGGACACTTAATGTTTTGAGGCCCTCATGCACGTCTCTATCCAGGGACAACGTGGAGCCTCCCAATTTTTGGCTGCCCTGCCAAAGGGCTATACTACAAAAGACCCACTTCCTGACAATGGACACTTAATGTTTTGAGGCCCTCATGCACGTCTCTATCCAGGGACAACGTGGAGCCTCCCAATTTTTGGCTGCCCTGCCAAAGGGCTATACTACAAAAGACCCACTTCCTGACAATGGACACTTAATGTTTTGAGGCCCTCATGCACGTCTCTATCCAGGGACAACGTGGAGCCTCCCAATTTTTGGCTGCCCTGCCTAAGGGCTATACTATAATACACCCACTTCCTGACAATGGACACTTAATGTTTTGAGGCCCTCATGCACGTCTCTATCCAGGGACAACGTGGAGCCTCCCAATTTTTTGCTGCCCTGCCAAAGGGCTATACTATAATACACCCACTTCCTGACAATGGACACTTAATGTTTTGAGGCCCTCATGCACGTCTCTATCCAGGGACAACGTGGAGCCTCCCAATTTTTGGCTGCCCTGCCAAAGGGCTATACTACAAAAGACCCACTTCCTTCCAATGGGCACTTCAGGTTTACAGGCCCTCATGCACGTCTCTATCCAGGGACAACGTGGAGCCTCCCAATTTTTGGCTGCCCTGCCTAAGGGCTATACTATAATACACCCACTTCCTGACAATGGACACTTAATGTTTTGAGGCCCTCATGCATGTCTCTATCCAGGGACAACGTGGAGCCTCCCAATTTTTGGCTGCCCTGCCAAAGGGCTATACTACAAAAGACCCACTTCCTTCCAATGGGCACTTCAGGTTTACAAGCCCTCATGCACGTCTCTATCCAGGGACAACGTGGAGCCTCCCAATTTTTGGCTGCCCTGCCAAAGGGCTATACTACAAAAGACCCACTTCCTTCCAATGGGCACTTCAGGTTTACAGGCCCTCATGCACGTCTCTATCCAGGGACAACGTGGAGCCTCCCAATTTTTGGCTGCCCTGCCTAAGGGCTATACTATAATACACCCACTTCCTGACACTGGACACTTAATGTTTTGAGGCCCTCATGCACGTCTCTATCCAGGGACAACGTGGAGCCTCCCAATTTTTGGCTGCCCTGCCTAAGGGCTATACTACAATAGACCCACTTCCTTACAATGGGCACTTCAGGTTTACAGGCCATCATGCACGTCTGTATGCAGGGGCATTGGTGAACCTCACAATTTTGGACTGCCCTGGCAAAGGAAAATACTACAAAGACTCAGTTCCTCAAAATGGGCACATTAGACTCAGAGGCCTTTATGTACGTCTCTTCTCAGGGACATCGGAGTGCCACACAATGTTTTACGTAAAATCTTTCATGTATTGATCTCAAAAAGTAACATACATTAGCTCTATCTCACTATTGGGTATGTGCCCTTAACATTTCCGCTATGAAAAATCATTTTGGTGTCATTTTGGAAGGTTTTCTGGTGAGTCCGTAAAAATGGCGTAAAACGCGGACAAAATTATTCACAGCTGTGACTTTTGAGTGATAAATGCTTCAAGGGGTCTTCCCCATGCTGTTGCCATGTCATTTGAGCACTCTTCGGAGACTTTTGTGCCATTTTTAGGGTTTCTACATGCTGCCGGTGGTCATTTCACAAAAATACTCGGGTCTCCCATAGGATAACATTGGGCTCGGTGCTCGGGCCGAGTACACGAGTATCTTGGGAGGCTCGGCCCGAGCTTCGAGCACCCGACCTTTTTAGTACTCGCTCATCACTACTAATAAACCTAAAAAATAAAAATAAATTGAATAAAAATCATGAATGTTGTGTTATAACAGGAAATTCGGTGTAAGAATGAATATCCGGGATGAGAGTTCAGCGAATGAGTTATAGAAATTGTTACAAAAAGGAGTGTGTACGGTTTATGCGTAAATTTTCAGAATGCGTACATGAAAATTATATGTATGTGAGAATGTCCCCCATGCTTTGTAAAAAGTTATTTATGAAAATGTAAATAAAATATATAAAAATGCCTAATTATTTATAATTTATGAGAAAGATATATATGTATGGAAGAATGTTATAAGGTGTCCAAGAACCATAAAGAAAAAGGGTGCATATATAATGTTAGAGGTCTAGAGTTCCACCAGGCTATATCACCCCTAAAGAAATAGAAAGAAGACCTTACTACCTGTGTACCCCAAAAAAAGCTATATTTCTTAGCCAGGATTATGGTGGAGATATGCACAAGTGAAATAAGAATATAAAGTAATACAATAAGATTATAAAACCAATATGTGTGCATTCATGCACCACCCGGTACGCTACCCTTGCCAAATTGCTCACTCTAGATCCCCACACGATCCATGAAGCCGTTCCCCCGGTCACACCGCCTGCTGCCGGTTCCCACTCATCCCTGGGGGAGTTAGGCGAGTGGTATCGAGAGCTACATGTCGGCACTGATGATACCCCCATACACCACAAGGAAGGGGTATACCGGGTGGTACAGGAGTATGAGCGGGTTTTTAGCAAGCACCCTCTAGATTTTGGGCAGATTAAAGGGGTTCAACACCACATCCCTACCGGTACACACTCCCCTATTAAAGAGAGATACAGGCCTATTCCCCCTGCGCACTACCAATGCGCCAAAGACATGTTGAGGAACATGAAGGAGGCAGGGGTTATTAGGGACAGCTGTAGTCCCTGGGCCGCTCCGTTGGTGCTGGTTAAGAAGAAGGATGGCACCATGCGGATGTGTGTGGATTACCGGAAGATTAACCAGATAACGCATAAGGATGCTTACCCTCTGCCCCGCATCAAAGAGTCCCTGGCCTCGCTGAGAACCGCTAACTACTTCTCCACCCTTGACCTCACCAGCGGGTACTGGCAGGTGGCCGTGGCACCGGAAGACCGAGAGAAGACTGCCTATGGGACCGTTTTGCTGTACTTGGATGATGTGATTGTGTACTCACAGACGTATGAAGCCCACCTGGAGCACCTAGCCGAGGTGTTCGCGTCCCTTGCCAAGTATGGGATGAAGTTGAAGCCCTCAAAGTGTCATCTGCTGAAACCCAGAGTGCAGTACCTAGGACATGTGGTTGGTGCGGAAGGTGTCGCCCCCAACCCCGAGAAGATCACCGCCATCCAAGACTACATAAGGTACATAAAAGGTACATAAAATGAGAATAATGGGGATAGGGGAAATATGTGTAACTGGGTTAAAAACTGGCTCAGTGATAGGAAACAAAGGGTGGTTATTAATGGTACGTACTCGGACTGGGTCTCAGTTCATAGTGGGGTACCACAGGGGTCAGTATTGGGCCCGCTTCTTTTCAACATATTTATAAATGACCTTGTTGGGGGCATGCGGAGTAGAATTTCAATATTTGCAGATGATACTAAACTCTGCAGGGTAATCAATACAGAGGAGGATAATTTTATATTACAGGGAGATTTATGTAAATTGGAGGATTGGGCTGAGAAGTGGCAATTGAAGTTTAATGTAGATAAATGTAAGGTCATGCACTTGGGTAGAGGAAATAACATTTATGATTATGTACTTAATTGTAGAACACTGGGTAAAACAGACACAGAAAAAGACTTGGGTGTATGGGTGGATGGTAAACTTCACTTTAGTGGACAGTGTCAGGCAGCTGCTGCCAGGGCTAATAAAATAATGGGATGTATTAAAAGAGGTATAAGTGTTCATGAAAAAAATATAGTTCTACCTCTGTACAAGTCACTAGTGCGACCGCACGTAGAATACTGTGTACAATTCTGGTCACCGATATATAAGAAGGACATAGCTGAACTGGAGAGGGTGCAAAGAAGAGCGACCAAGATTATTAGAGGAATGGGGGGGATGCAATACGAAGACAGGTTATTAAACTTGGGGTTATTTAGTCTGGAAAAACGAAGGCTTAGGGGAGATCTAATCACAATGTATAAATATATGAGGGGACAGTACAGAGACCTTTCCAAAGATCTATTTACACCTAGGCCTGCGACTGGAACACGGGGGCATCCGCTACGTCTTGAGGAAAGAAGGTTTAATCATAATCACAGACGAGGATTCTTTACTGTACGAGCAGTGAGACTATGGAATTCTCTGCCGCATGATGTTGTAATGAGTGATTCACTACTAACATTTAAGCAGAGCCTGGATGCCTTTCTTGAAAAATTTAATATAACCAGTTATGTATATTAGATTTTATGACAGGGTATTGATCCAGGGAACTAGTCTGATTGCTGGATGTGGAGTCAGGAAGGAAATTTTTTCCCCATTGGAACTTGTTTGCCACATTGGGGTTTTTTGCCTTCCTCTGGATCAACATGTTAGGCTACGGGTTGAACTAGATGGACTTAGAGTCTCCCTTCAACCTTAAAACTATGATACTATGATGACTGGCCGAGACCGACCACAGTGAGGGAAGTGAGGCAGTTTCTGGGCCTGGTGGGATATTACCGTCGCTTCATTAAGGGGTACACAAAGATGGCTGCCCCCATGCAAGACCTCCTCGTAGGACAGACCAAGGGTGGTAGATCCCTAGTAGCCCCATTGGTGTGGGAAGAAAAGCATGAGGAATCCTTCCGCCAGCTGAGAACAGCCCTGACCGGAGAGGAAATCCTAGCGTACCCTGACTACAGCCGCCCATTCATCCTCTACACCGACGCCAGCAATGTGGGCTTGGGGGCTGTTCTATCCCAGGTCCAAGACAGAAGGGAAAAGGTAATAGCTTATGCTAGCCGAAAACTCCGACCGACTGAGAGGAACCCTGAGAACTACATCTCCTTCAAGCTTGAGCTCTTGGCACTGGTGTGGGCTATCACCGAGCGGTTCCGCCATTACCTGACAGCAGCCAAGTTCACCGCGTACACAGACAATAACCTGCTGACCCATCTAGATACGGCCAAGCTGGGCGCGTTGGAGCAGCGGTGGGTGACCAGGTTAGCCAACTACGATTTCACCATCAAGTACCGGGCCGGCCGTACCAACGTCAATGCCAATGCACTCTCCCGGATGCCCCACCTGTCGGAAGAGGGGCCAGAGGATGATGACCTCGAAGAGATCGAGTTGCCTGCATTTCACCGGCCATTCACTGAGAAGGTGCACGTCTACCAACAACGGGTGAACCTGGATCCGCTGCCCCGACAGGACTGGCAGGAAGCTCAGGACCAGGCACCTGCTGTCCGCCTGGTCAAGACTCTAGTGGAACAGGGTTCTGCTGGGATAGACCCTGCTGCCCCTGCCGAAGCCCAACATCTGTGGCAAGAACGGACCCGGCTATACCTACACCAGGAGAAGTTGTATCGCGAGCTGATTAATCCAAAGACTCACGAGAAGATCCGCCAGCTGGTGATTCCCCAGGCTAACGTGCCCACCGTCCTGCAAGCATACCATGATGGTGCAGTGCACTTCGGGTGGAAGAAGCTAGAGATGTTGTTAAGAGAGCGGTTCTATTGGAGTGGAATGCGGGAATCTGTGGAGGCCTGGTGCCGAGAATGTGGCCCTTGCGCATTGAGAAGGAAGGACGAGGCCAGCCAGAAGGCACCCCTACACCCGATCATTACACACCAACCGCTGGAGCTGGTTGCCCTTGACCATGTAAAGCTCACCCCCAGCCGAAGTGGGTACACCTACGCTCTGACCATCGTAGACCACTACTCGAGGTTCCTGGTGGTTGTCCCAGTTAAGGACTTAACCGGCCGCACCGCTGCTAAGGCTTTCCAGGCTTATTTCTGTTGACCGCATTGGTACCCGGAGAGGGTGCTTACCGACCAGGGTCCGGCCTTTGAAGCAGAGGTATTCCAGGAATTCTGCCAGTTGTACGGCTGCAAGAAAATCCGGACCACGCCTTACCACGCCCAAACCAATGGCATTTGTGAAAAGATGAACCACTTGGTCCTGGGCCTCCTCAAGACGTTACCACTGGAAGAGCGGAACCTGTGGCTGGAGAAGCTACCTGACCTGGTCGATATGTACAACAACATCCCTTCCAGCTCTACGAAATGCACTCCAGCATACCTGATGAGAGCTCGTCCCGGCCGGCTACCAGTGGATCTGGAAATGGGCTTGGAAGCTTCAGAAGCACTCCTGTCGACAGCTGAATGGGACACTCGGCGGAGGACACAGTACCGACAGGTCCAGGAGTATGTTGAAAAGAACTTGTGCCGGAGTCGGGGACAACAGGAGCAGTGCTTCAACAAGAAGGCGCCTGCCGGTTCCTTCCAACCTGGGGATGTAGTGCTGAAGCGGAAAAGAAGGGCCCACAAGCTGGATGATCAATGGGAAAAAACCCCGTATGTAGTCCAGCCCACAGGATGGGAGAATGGGAAGGCCTACCAGATCAGCCGTGACCAGGGGGGGACTTTGGCCACGGTTTCCCGAGACCACCTGAAGAAGTGCCCACCAGCATTGAGAGTAGCGGATGAGGCTCCAGTTCCCAGTCCAGTGGAGAAGGAAAAAGAGGTAATCCACACCATGATGGGTGATTTTCCAGCAGACTGGCCTACACAGAACGGTGCGGTGATCCTTCCAGTGATACTGTTCCCACAACCCGTGGATGAAGAAATGATGGAAACGGTTAACCGCGAGCCAGTGCCCAGGGATGTACCTGTACCCAGCTCCCCTACGCCTCCGCCTGCCCCACATGATAGCAGGGAGGAGGAACTGACTGTTCCCTCTGCCCCACTGCCTGTCACCACTGACACCGGACCCCGAAGGTCCACTCGCCCCAACCTAGGTAGACCCCCACTTAGGTACAGGGAAACTACTCTTTAAAAGGGGGGGGCTTTATGTGTTGAGTGTACCAGTTTGAAAGTTTTAAATGATAAGTAAAGATGATCAACCAAAGAAGTTTACCTGATTGAACCGTGATTAAACCGGCCGTTGCCGGCAACTGTTGTCCCCGTAGGGACTGTGCAACCATTGCGTAAGGAACTGCTTACGGACAAGCCCGAGAACTTGCAGGGCAACCACAAACTTAGTGCAATGTAAATAAAAATGTTTGTTGGCTTGACACCGTTACCGCCTCCGGAGAGGCTGATTTGGGAGGATGGGCCTGGAGGAAAGGGATGGCCTAGGCCCGCCACTACCGTAACCGGTGGCGATCCTCCGGGGGTTCAGGGGTCCCCTTGGACGTGGGCCCCCTGAAAGAGACAGAACCCGCTCGGGCAACTTGGTGCTGGACTGGGGTCAAGGGGTGCTGCCCGCTTCTTAGGGGCAGCATCAGGGCCAGGTTGTTTGGGTGGGAGAAGAGCGGAAGCTGTACCGTTGTAAAACGTTTATGATGCTTTTACATGTTTTACCGTTTTATTCTTTTTCAGTTGTGAAAATAAAACCGGTGATGGACGGGCAGCCCGCGGACGGTCTGCATTTTACTATAGGGGAATGTGGCGCCCTGGACAAGCCAGGTCGTCACAGGTACTACACCAACACACTCTACACTCCGGCTAGGCACACCGAAGCTAAACACAAATCCTAGTTGCCTTCCTCCAGGGGCTGATGTCCACACCAGGGGGTGGGCCAGGCGGTTGATCCCACCCACCGAGGAGTTCACAGTCCTGGAGGCGGGAAAAGGAGTCAGATTAGAGATCAGTTTTGGAGTTAGAGAAGTGAAGAGGAGAGGAGACTGACCGTGTCCGGGTGTGTGGCCCGGGCACTCAGCAAGGTTGGCAGACGGTGGTGACCTTCTGCAGGAGAGGCTGATTGGAGTGAACCGTACGGACCGGGGATGGGCGGTGGCCCGCCGGTACCAGATCGGGGAGTGAAGAGAAGCCAGCACCATCCGGCAGGGCCTACGGACCCCGACCAGGCTAGGAGTCGCCGTAAAACCGGTCAAATCCGTTAGCGACAGGAACCTCCAGGGTTTCCCAGCAGTCAAGACCCGATTGAAGGCAACAGCTCACACCGTAGAGGGAAGCACAGTCACCGCCAAGGCTACAGTTCCCAGGGCCAGAGCCTGCGGGCAAAAGGGGCTCCCTCAGCATCCATCCAAGCTGGGGAGCGGGTTACCGGTGGGAAGCCCGCTAGATTTTGGGGGAATAAAAGGGGTCCAACACCACATCCCCACAGGTGCACACCCACCCATCAAAGAGAGCTATAAGCCAATACCACCTTCACATTGCCAGTGTACCAAGGACATGTTGAGCAACATGAAGGCGGCTGGGGTTATCCGTGACAGTTGTAGCCTTTGGGCAGCTCTGTTGATCCTGTTAAAAAAGAAGGACGGCACCACTCCCCGTATTGAGGAATCGCTAGCTGCATTGAGAACTGCAAATTATTTTTCTACCCTTGATCTCACTAGTCACTATTGGCAAGTGTCCGTTGCTGAGGCAGACCGGGAGAAGACCGCCTTCGCCACCCCTATGGGTCTCTGCGAGTTCAAAAGCATGCCCTTCGAGCTGTGCAATGCGCCAGGAACCTTCCAGAGGCTGATGGAATGCTGCTTGGGACAAGATTTTAGGGTGTATAAAAAGGGAGATTAGATCCCGTGATCCCAACGTATTGTTACACCTCTATAAATCACTTGTAAGGCTACATCTGGAATATGGGAACCAGTTTTGGGCTCCACATTTTAAAAAGGACATTCAGAAGTTAGAGTCAGTTCAAAGGTGGGCAACTAGACTACTACAAGGAATGGAAGGCCTCCCATATGATGACAAGTTGAAAAAGTTATTAAGTGATTATTGGCTGCAATGGGGCTTTCTGGCTGGTGCCAGCCTCTCTTCTTAGCACACAGGAACCACAATCCCTACACCATGCTTCAATGGATTCTCTCATCCCAGCCCAGTAAAACTACATATTTTACACAGTCATAAGTAGAGTTGAGCGCGGTTCGTGGTTCGTGGTTCTCCAGTTCGCGGCTCGAGTGATTTTGGGGCATGTTCTAGATCGAACTAGAACTCGAGCTTTTTGCAAAAGCTCGGTAGTTCTAGAAACGTTCGAGAACGGTTCTAGCAGCCAAAAAACAGCTAAATCATAGCTTGGTTTCTGCTGTAATAGTGTAAGTCACTCTGTGAATCAAACTATTATCACATTTCAGTGTATAGTGTGCGTGAACAGCGCCTTCAGATCACTGCTGTTTCTATAATGGCGATCGCCATTTTTTTTTTTTTTTTTTCTTGTCTTCCTTCCCTAAGCGCGCGCGTCTTGTGGGGCGGGCCAGCATGTCAGCCAATCCCAGACACACACACAGCTAAGTGGACTTTGAGCCAGAGAAGCAACGGCATGTGTGATAGGATCTGCATGTCACATGTCCCTGCATTATAAAACCGGACATTTTCTTCACGGACGCCATTATCTGCCTTCTGCGTCTTTGGTGTCAGACATCACTGTCGCAGCTCCGTCTTCCTGAGTCCTATAGCCGATACAGCTGTATGCGCTGCATACACAGCGTTAGACAGCTTAGGGAGAGCACTTTATAGCAGTCCTTTTAAGGGCTCCAACCGGCAGGGTCAGAGAGCCATAGGTGACAGGTCCTGCAAACAGCAACAGCGTCTGTGTAGCCCAGGTCAGGGATTTCCTACCTGCATTTCACCATTAGGAGGGAATAGAAAGGCAGTCTTCCATTCCTCTACCCAGAGCACCACAATCCTGCCACTGTACCCTCTTGTCCTCTGCACACTCCAACTGATAACTAAGCCATTATACTAGCAAACACTCAGTGTACCTAGTGGCATCCTATACGTGGCTATTGGACTTTGCTATAGTCCCACTAGTGCAAAGACATTTGCAGAGCGCGTCTGCCTGCATTGCACACTACAACTCATTCTAACCAAGCCATTATACTAGCAAACACTCAGTGTACCTAGTGGCATCCTATACGTGGCTATTGGACTTTGCTATAGTCCCACTAGTGCAAAGACATTTGCAGAGCGCGTCTGCCTGCGTTGCACACTACAACTCATTCTAACCACGCCATTATACTAGCAAACACTCAGTGTACCTAGTGGCATCCTATACGTGGCTATTGGACTTTGCTATAGTCCCACTAGTGCAAAGACATTTGCAGAGCGCGTCTGCCTGCGTTGCACACTACAACTCATTCTAACCAAGCCATTATACTAGCAAACACTCAGTGTACCTAGTGGCATCCTATACGTGGCTATTGGACTTTGCTATAGTCCCACTAGTGCAAAGACATTTGCAGAGCGCGTCTGCCTGCGTTGCACACTACAACTCATTCTAACCAAGCCATTATACTAGCAAACACTCAGTGTACCTAGTGGCATCCTATACGTGGCTATTGGACTTTGCTATAGTCCCACTAGTGCAAAGACATTTGCAGAGCGCGTCTGCCTGCGTTGCACACTACAACTCATTCTAACCAAGCCATTATACTAGCAAACACTCAGTGTACCTAGTGGCATCCTATACGTGGCTATTGGACTTTGCTATAGTCCCACTAGTGCAAAGACATTTGCAGAGCGCGTCTGCCTGCGTTGCACACTACAACTCATTCTAACCAAGCCATTATACTAGCAAACACTCAGTGTACCTAGTGGCATCCTATACGTGGCTATTGGACTTTGCTATAGTCCCACTAGTGCAAAGACATTTGCAGAGCGCGTCTGCCTGCGTTGCACACTACAACTCATTCTAACCAAGCCATTATACTAGCAAACACTCAGTGTACCTAGTGGCATCCTATACGTGGCTATTGGACTTTGCTATAGTCCCACTAGTGCAAAGACATTTGCAGAGCGCGTCTGCCTGCGTTGCACACTACAACTCATTCTAACCAAGCCATTATACTAGCAAACACTCAGTGTACCTAGTGGCATCCTATACGTGGCTATTGGACTTTGCTATAGTCCCACTAGTGCAAAGACATTTGCAGAGCGCGTCTGCCTGCGTTGCACACTACAACTCATTCTAACCAAGCCATTATACTAGCAAACACTCAGTGTACCTAGTGGCATCCTATACGTGGCTATTGGACTTTGCTATAGTCCCACTAGTGCAAAGACATTTGCAGAGCGCGTCTGCCTGCGTTGCACACTACAACTCATTCTAACCAAGCCATTATACTAGCAAACACTCAGTGTACCTAGTGGCATCCTATACGTGGCTATTGGACTTTGCTATAGTCCCACTAGTGCAAAGACATTTGCAGAGCGCGTCTGCCTGCGTTGCACACTACAACTCATTCTAACCAAGCCATTATACTAGCAAACACTCAGTGTACCTAGTGGCATCCTATACGTGGCTATTGGACTTTGCTATAGTCCCACTAGTGCAAAGACATTTGCAGAGCGCGTCTGCCTGCGTTGCACACTACAACTCATTCTAACCAAGCCATTATACTAGCAAACACTCAGTGTACCTAGTGGCATCCTATACGTGGCTATTGGACTTTGCTATAGTCCCACTAGTGCAAAGACATTTGCAGAGCGCGTCTGCCTGCGTTGCACACTACAACTCATTCTAACCAAGCCATTATACTAGCAAACACTCAGTGTACCTAGTGGCATCCTATACGTGGCTATTGGACTTTGCTATAGTCCCACTAGTGCAAAGACATTTGCAGAGCGCGTCTGCCTGCGTTGCACACTACAACTCATTCTAACCAAGCCATTATACTAGCAAACACTCAGTGTACCTAGTGGCATCCTATACGTGGCTATTGGACTTTGCTATAGTCCCACTAGTGCAAAGACATTTGCAGAGCGCGTCTGCCTGCGTTGCACACTACAACTCATTCTAACCAAGCCATTATACTAGCAAACACTCAGTGTACCTAGTGGCATCCTATACGTGGCTATTGGACTTTGCTATAGTCCCACTAGTGCAAAGACATTTGCAGAGCGCGTCTGCCTGCGTTGCACACTACAACTCATTCTAACCAAGCCATTATACTAGCAAACACTCAGTGTACCTAGTGGCATCCTATACGTGGCTATTGGACTTTGCTATAGTCCCACTAGTGCAAAGACATTTGCAGAGCGCGTCTGCCTGCGTTGCACACTACAACTCATTCTAACCAAGCCATTATACTAGCAAACACTCAGTGTACCTAGTGGCATCCTATACGTGGCTATTGGACTTTGCTATAGTCCCACTAGTGCAAAGACATTTGCAGAGCGCGTCTGCCTGCGTTGCACACTACAACTCATTCTAACCAAGCCATTATACTAGCAAACACTCAGTGTACCTAGTGGCATCCTATACGTGGCTATTGGACTTTGCTATAGTCCCACTAGTGCAAAGACATTTGCAGAGCGCGTCTGCCTGCGTTGCACACTACAACTCATTCTAACCAAGCCATTATACTAGCAAACACTCAGTGTACCTAGTGGCATCCTATACGTGGCTATTGGACTTTGCTATAGTCCCACTAGTGCAAAGACATTTGCAGCACGTCTGCCTGCGTTGCACACTCCAACTAATTATAACTAAGTTGCATTGTCAGGGATATTTATTCTTTATTATTCTGCTGTTAATAAAGCTAGACCACCACTGCAATCTTCACCACCTCTCAATTTTTACTACCACATTTTCAGTCCACAATCTTGTCGCAATCAACATGAGTGGCAAAATGACAGATGCTGGTGGAAAGGGGAAGAGGCGTGGTGGAAAAGGCAAAAAAGGTTTTGTCCGTGGGGAAGGTGGCAAAGCTCCATTATCATCTGCTGAAGATAGACCATCTACCAGCAAAAGTAAGATGTCTACTACTTACCGTGGACAATCCGATGTGCTCCCTTTTTTACGGACACGAACAACAGGAAGAAAGGTAGATGATGGGCAAAAAAGGAAAATGCTTGAATGGATCTCAAGTGGTCCAACAAGTGCCCTCTCAGCCACTTCAAGTACCGCATCCAAAAAACACCAGTCCTCTGAGTTGTCATCCCAATCACACTTGATTTCTCCCAGCTCTGAAGTCTCCATCAGCCCTGCACAGTATGGTGGAACTGAGATGGCTGAGTCTGCAGAGCTGTTCAGTCACACTATAGCCTGGGAATCAGAGGTCTGCTCCCAAGCTACAGTGAGTACAGAACAGGAAATGGTCTGCAGTGATGCCCAGAACCTTTGTGACTCAGATTCAGGCCGTGAGGACCAAGTTTCTGAGCATAATGTTGACCCTTTGTCACAAACTGTAACACCTGTGGTTATAGACAATGAGGAACATACTGATGAAGATGAGACGCAGATACCCGATTGGGATGACAACTTAAATATTCCGTCAGGGCAAGAAGAGGCTCGGTCTGAGGGGGAGGGGAGTGCAAACACAACAATTGATGATGACGTTCTAGATCCCACCTACTGTCAACCCCCAGTCAGGCACTCGAGGAGGTCAACAGAGGCGGTGGAGGAGGATGCAACCGACGACGAAGTTACCTTGCGCCTTCCTGGACAGAGTCGGAGCACTGGTAGCACGTCTACAACTGCATCCTCAGCCACCACTCTGCCTATGAGCATTATTCGGGGTGGATCAACAGGTCGCATGGCCTCTAAGCCTTGCCTAGCCTGGTCCTTTTTTCACATCGAAAAAGATCGCCCAACTCATGTGATATGTAACATTTGTCATGATTCTCTTAGTAGAGGTCAAAAGCTCAGCAGTTTGACAACTTCTTCCATGAATCGTCACATGAATAAATATCATAAGTCCCGGTGGGAAGCTCACCGTGCTGCAATGCGGCCTAGCGGAGCGAACCATCCACCGCCCGCCCCTTCCACTGCATCCGCGCGCTCTTCATCTTCTAGGACTGTGGGGACAGCTGCCACACCTGTTTTTCCACGCAAAACTTCCACCACTGTAACCGCAACAGGCAGTTTGCTTGTAAGGTCGTCAGTTGGTTTGGAAGGGGAAACAAGTGAGTGTGTACAGCTCTCTCAGACATCGATAGCACCAACGTTGGATGAAGGCAACATCATGTCTCCGCCTGCACTTTCCTCACAAACCTGCATTTTTCCAGGGACACCCTACTCAACACCGTCTACACACAGCAGCCAGATCTCTGTCCCTCAGATGTGGTCAAATAAAAGGCCACTTCCTCCGACCCATGACAAAGCTAAGAGGTTGACTCTATCCCTCTGTAAGCTGTTGGCTACCGAAATGCTGCCTTTCCGCCTAGTGGACACACAGGATTTTAGAGACCTTATGTCTGTCGCTGTGCCCCAGTACCAGATGCCTAGTCGCCACTACTTCTCTAAGAAAGGTGTGCCCGCGCTACACCAGCATGTCGCACACAACATCACCGCTTCCTTGAGAAACTCTGTGTGTGAACGGGTGCATTTCACCACCGATACTTGGACCAGTAAGCATGGACAGGGACGTTACATGTCGCTGACTGGGCACTGGGTAACTATGGTGATAGATGGTGAAGGGTCTGCTGCACAAGTCTTGCCGTCCCCACGACTTGTGTGTCAATCCTCTGTCTGTCCAAGTTCCGCCACTGCTTCTGCATCCTCCACCTCATCTGGGTCCTCCACCTCCGCCCCAAGCCTGCCTGGTCAGGCCACCAGCGTTCTCACTGCGCAGAAGGAATCACGCACCCCTCATTACTATGCTGGCAGCAGAGCGCAACGGCATCAGGCGGTCTTTAGCTTGACATGTCTTGGTAATAAGAGTCACACAGCTGAGGAGTTGTGGTCAGCTTTGCGGTCCGAGTTTAATAAATGGTTGTCTCCACTCAAACTGCAGCCTGGTAAGGCCGTGTGCGACAATGCTGCAAACCTGGGTGCGGCACTTCGCCTGGGCAAGGTGACACACGTACCTTGTATGGCTCACGTGTTGAACCTTGTCGTGCAGCAATTTTTAACACACTATCCCGGCCTAGATGGCCTTCTGAACAGGGCACGAAAACTGTCAGCTCACTTCCGCCGTTCAAGCGCCGCAGCAGAGCGACTTGCATCGCTCCAGAAGTCTTTCGGCCTGCCGGTTCATCGCCTGAAATGCGATGTGGCGACACGCTGGAATTCAACTCTCCACATGTTACAGCGACTGTGGCAGCACCGCAGAGCCCTGGTGCAATACGTCATGACGTATAGCCTGGGCCAACGAGATGCAGAGGTGGGGCAGATCACCCTGATGGAGTGGTCTCAGATCAAGGACCTATGCACCCTTCTGCACAGTTTCGACATGGCGACGAATATGTTTAGCTCTGACAATGCCATTATCAGCATGACGATTCCAGTCATTTACATGCTGGAGCACACGCTAAACACTATTCGGAGTCAGGGGGTGGGACAACATGAAGGGGAGGAACTACAGGAGGATTCATATGCGCAAGGGACAACAACATCACGAAGGTCCAGACGTTCATCATCACCAACGCAGCAGGCATGGGACCATGGGGGACAGGGATCGACAAGGGCGCATAGTAGCAGGCGAAATGTTGAGCAAGGTGCAGGAGAACATGAAGAAATGGAGGACGAACTGTCCATGGACATGGAAGACTCAGCGGATGAGGGAGACCTTGGTCAAATTTCAGTTGAAAGAGGTTGGGGTCAGATGTCAGAGGAAGAAAGAACGGGTAGCACCTCTATGCCACAAACACAGCATGGACTTGGTCCGCATGGCTGCGCAAGACACATGAGTGCCTTTTTGTTGCACTACCTCCAACATGACAGTCGTATTGTCAAAATTAGAAGTGATGATGACTACTGGATTGCCACACTATTAGATCCCCGGTACAAGTCCAAATTTTGTGACATAATTCCAGCCATAGAAAGGGACGCACGTATGCAGGAGTATCAGCAGAAGCTGTTACTAGATCTTAGCTCGGCTTTTCCACCAAACAACCGTGCAGGTGCAGGGAGTGAATCTCCCAGTTGTAACTTGACAAACATGGGACGGTCTCGTCATCTTCAACAGTCTACCCGTACCAGTAGGACCTTTTCTGGTGCCGGTAACAGCAATTTTATGGAATCTTTTCATAATTTTTTTAGACCCTCTTTTGCAAGGCCACCAGAGACAACAAGTCTGACACATAGTCAACGGCTGGAGAGGATGATACAGGAGTATCTCCAAATGAACATCGATGCCATGACTGTGCAACTGGAGCCTTGCTCCTTTTGGGCTTCAAACCTACAAAAATGGCCAGAGCTCGCAACTTACGCCTTGGAGATTTTGTCGTGTCCAGCTGCCAGCGTTGTCTCTGAACGTGTATTCAGTGCTGCTGGGTGTGTGCTGACAGATAAGCGCACGCGTCTGTCCAGTGACAATGTGGACAGACTGACGTTCATCAAAATGAACAAGTCATGGATCCAGAAGGAATTTACTACCCCTGTGTCATCCTGGGGAGAGTAAATGCTTGTGGATTTGGAATGTGCTTGATGCAAATCAAAACATCCTGTTTGCAACTAGGGCCCAAGTGCTGCCACTGATGGGGTGGGTGTCTGTGTGGCCCAATTTTTGGAAAAAAGGGAGACTCCGCTTGGAGTAACCCTTGCTTGCTGTGTTTTTAAAAGAAGCCAAGATGAACAGAGCTGGGATCAGGAAAGACTTTGCTACCTACCCCGGTGTCATCCTGGGGACGGCTAAGAATAGCGTATTTTTGAATGTGCTTGATGCAAATCAAAACATCCTGTTTGCAACTAGGGCCCAAGTGCTGCCACTGATGGGGTGGGTGTCTGTGTGGCCCAATTTTTGGAAAAAAGGGAGACTCCGCTTGGAGTAACCCTTGCTTACATTGTTTTTAAAAGAAGCCAAGATGAACAAGTCATGGGTCAGCAAAGACTTTGCTACCTACCCCGGTGTCATCCTGGGGACGGCTAAGAATAGCGTATTTTTGAATGTGCTTGATGCAAATCAAAACATCCTGTTTGCAACTAGGGCCCAAGTGCTGCCACTGATGTGGTGGGTGTCTGTGTGGCCCAATTTTTGGAAAAAAGGGAGACTCCGCTTGGAGTAACCCTTGCTTGCTGTGTTTTTAAAAGAAGCCAAGATGAACAGAGCTGGGATCAGGAAAGACTTTGCTACCTACCCCGGTGTCATCCTGGGGACGGATAAGAATGGCGTATTTTTGAATGTGCTTGATGCAAATCTAGCTGTGAAGTGTACAACTGGGGCACAACTGCTGCCACTGAATGGGTGGGTGTGTGTGGGGCCCAATTTTTGGAAAAAAGGGGAGACTCCGCTTGGAGTAACCCTTGCTTACATTGTTTTTAAAAGAAGCCAAGATGAACAAGTCATGGGTCAGCAAAGACTTTGCTACCTACCCCAGTGTCATCCTGGGGACGGCTAAGAATAGCGTATTTTTGAATGTGCTTGATGCAAATCAAAACATCCTGTTTGCAACTAGGGCCCAAGTGCTGCCACTGATGGGGTGGGTGTCTGTGTGGCCCAATTTTTGGAAAAAAGGGAGACTCCGCTTGGAGTAACCCTTGCTTGCTGTGTTTTTAAAAGAAGCCAAGATGAACAGAGCTGGGATCAGGAAAGACTTTGCTACCTACCCCGGTGTCATCCTGGGGACGGCTAAGAATAGCGTATTTTTGAATGTGCTTGATGCAAATCAAAACATCCTGTTTGCAACTAGGGCCCAAGTGCTGCCACTGATGGGGTGGGTGTCTGTGTGGCCCAATTTTTGGAAAAAAGGGAGACTCCGCTTGGAGTAACCCTTGCTTGCTGTGTTTTTAAAAGAAGCCAAGATGAACAGAGCTGGGATCAGGAAAGACTTTGCTACCTACCCCGGTGTCATCCTGTGGACGGCTAAGAATAGCGTATTTTTGAATGTGCTTGATGCAAATCAAAACATCCTGTTTGCAACTAGGGCCCAAGTGCTGCCACTGATGGGGTGGGTGTCTGTGTGGCCCAATTTTTGGAAAAAAGGGAGACTCCGCTTGGAGTAACCCTTGCTTGCTGTGTTTTTAAAAGAAGCCAAGATGAACAGAGCTGGGATCAGGAAAGACTTTGCTACCTACCCCGGTGTCATCCTGGGGACGGCTAAGAATAGCGTATTTTTGAATGTGCTTGATGCAAATCAAAACATCCTGTTTGCAACTAGGGCCCAAGTGCTGCCACTGATGGGGTGGGTGTCTGTGTGGCCCAATTTTTGGAAAAAAGGGAGACTCCGCTTGGAGTAACCCTTGCTTGCTGTGTTTTTAAAAGAAGCCAAGATGAACAGAGCTGGGATCAGGAAAGACTTTGCTACCTACCCCGGTGTCATCCTGGGGACGGCTAAGAATAGCGTATTTTTGAATGTGCTTGATGCAAATCAAAACATCCTGTTTGCAACTAGGGCCCAAGTGCTGCCACTGATGGGGTGGGTGTCTGTGTGGCCCAATTTTTGGAAAAAAGGGAGACTCCGCTTGGAGTAACCCTTGCTTGCTGTGTTTTTAAAAGAAGCCAAGATGAACAGAGCTGGGATCAGGAAAGACTTTGCTACCTACCCCGGTGTCATCCTGGGGACAGCTAAGAATAGCGTATTTTTGAATGTGCTTGATGCAAATCAAAACATCCTGTTTGCAACTAGGGCCCAAGTGCTGCCACTGATGGGGTGGGTGTCTGTGTGGCCCAATTTTTGGAAAAAAGGGAGACTCCGCTTGGAGTAACCCTTGCTTACATTGTTTTTAAAAGAAGCCAAGATGAACAAGTCATGGGTCAGCAAAGACTTTGCTACCTACCCCGGTGTCATCCTGGGGACGGCTAAGAATAGCGTATTTTTGAATGTGCTTGATGCAAATCAAAACATCCTGTTTGCAACTAGGGCCCAAGTGCTGCCACTGATGTGGTGGGTGTCTGTGTGGCCCAATTTTTGGAAAAAAGGGAGACTCCGCTTGGAGTAACCCTTGCTTGCTGTGTTTTTAAAAGAAGCCAAGATGAACAGAGCTGGGATCAGGAAAGACTTTGCTACCTACCCCGGTGTCATCCTGGGGACGGATAAGAATGGCGTATTTTTGAATGTGCTTGATGCAAATCTAGCTGTGAAGTGTACAACTGGGGCACAACTGCTGCCACTGAATGGGTGGGTGTGTGTGGGGCCCAATTTTTGGAAAAAAGGGGAGACTCCGCTTGGAGTAACCCTTGCTTACATTGTTTTTAAAAGAAGCCAAGATGAACAAGTCATGGGTCAGCAAAGACTTTGCTACCTACCCCAGTGTCATCCTGGGGACGGCTAAGAATAGCGTATTTTTGAATGTGCTTGATGCAAATCAAAACATCCTGTTTGCAACTAGGGCCCAAGTGCTGCCACTGATGGGGTGGGTGTCTGTGTGGCCCAATTTTTGGAAAAAAGGGAGACTCCGCTTGGAGTAACCCTTGCTTGCTGTGTTTTTAAAAGAAGCCAAGATGAACAGAGCTGGGATCAGGAAAGACTTTGCTACCTACCCCGGTGTCATCCTGGGGACGGCTAAGAATAGCGTATTTTTGAATGTGCTTGATGCAAATCAAAACATCCTGTTTGCAACTAGGGCCCAAGTGCTGCCACTGATGGGGTGGGTGTCTGTGTGGCCCAATTTTTGGAAAAAAGGGAGACTCCGCTTGGAGTAACCCTTGCTTGCTGTGTTTTTAAAAGAAGCCAAGATGAACAGAGCTGGGATCAGGAAAGACTTTGCTACCTACCCCGGTGTCATCCTGGGGACGGCTAAGAATAGCGTATTTTTGAATGTGCTTGATGCAAATCAAAACATCCTGTTTGCAACTAGGGCCCAAGTGCTGCCACTGATGGGGTGGGTGTCTGTGTGGCCCAATTTTTGGAAAAAAGGGAGACTCCGCTTGGAGTAACCCTTGCTTGCTGTGTTTTTAAAAGAAGCCAAGATGAACAGAGCTGGGATCAGGAAAGACTTTGCTACCTACCCCGGTGTCATCCTGTGGACGGCTAAGAATAGCGTATTTTTGAATGTGCTTGATGCAAATCAAAACATCCTGTTTGCAACTAGGGCCCAAGTGCTGCCACTGATGGGGTGGGTGTCTGTGTGGCCCAATTTTTGGAAAAAAGGGAGACTCCGCTTGGAGTAACCCTTGCTTGCTGTGTTTTTAAAAGAAGCCAAGATGAACAGAGCTGGGATCAGGAAAGACTTTGCTACCTACCCCGGTGTCATCCTGGGGACGGCTAAGAATAGCGTATTTTTGAATGTGCTTGATGCAAATCAAAACATCCTGTTTGCAACTAGGGCCCAAGTGCTGCCACTGATGGGGTGGGTGTCTGTGTGGCCCAATTTTTGGAAAAAAGGGAGACTCCGCTTGGAGTAACCCTTGCTTGCTGTGTTTTTAAAAGAAGCCAAGATGAACAGAGCTGGGATCAGGAAAGACTTTGCTACCTACCCCGGTGTCATCCTGGGGACGGCTAAGAATAGCGTATTTTTGAATGTGCTTGATGCAAATCAAAACATCCTGTTTGCAACTAGGGCCCAAGTGCTGCCACTGATGGGGTGGGTGTCTGTGTGGCCCAATTTTTGGAAAAAAGGGAGACTCCGCTTGGAGTAACCCTTGCTTGCTGTGTTTTTAAAAGAAGCCAAGATGAACAGAGCTGGGATCAGGAAAGACTTTGCTACCTACCCCGGTGTCATCCTGGGGACGGCTAAGAATAGCGTATTTTTGAATGTGCTTGATGCAAATCAAAACATCCTGTTTGCAACTAGGGCCCAAGTGCTGCCACTGATGGGGTGGGTGTCTGTGTGGCCCAATTTTTGGAAAAAAGGGAGACTCCGCTTGGAGTAACCCTTGCTTGCTGTGTTTTTAAAAGAAGCCAAGATGAACAGAGCTGGGATCAGGAAAGACTTTGCTACCTACCCCGGTGTCATCCTGGGGACGGCTAAGAATAGCGTATTTTTGAATGTGCTTGATGCAAATCAAAACATCCTGTTTGCAACTAGGGCCCAAGTGCTGCCACTGATGGGGTGGGTGTCTGTGTGGCCCAATTTTTGGAAAAAAGGGAGACTCCGCTTGGAGTAACCCTTGCTTACATTGTTTTTAAAAGAAGCCAAGATGAACAAGTCATGGGTCAGCAAAGACTTTGCTACCTACCCCGGTGTCATCCTGGGGACGGCTAAGAATAGCGTATTTTTGAATGTGCTTGATGCAAATCAAAACATCCTGTTTGCAACTAGGGCCCAAGTGCTGCCACTGATGTGGTGGGTGTCTGTGTGGCCCAATTTTTGGAAAAAAGGGAGACTCCGCTTGGAGTAACCCTTGCTTGCTGTGTTTTTAAAAGAAGCCAAGATGAACAGAGCTGGGATCAGGAAAGACTTTGCTACCTACCCCGGTGTCATCCTGGGGACGGATAAGAATGGCGTATTTTTGAATGTGCTTGATGCAAATCTAGCTGTGAAGTGTACAACTGGGGCACAACTGCTGCCACTGAATGGGTGGGTGTGTGTGGGGCCCAATTTTTGGAAAAAAGGGGAGACTCCGCTTGGAGTAACCCTTGCTTACATTGTTTTTAAAAGAAGCCAAGATGAACAAGTCATGGGTCAGCAAAGACTTTGCTACCTACCCCAGTGTCATCCTGGGGACGGCTAAGAATAGCGTATTTTTGAATGTGCTTGATGCAAATCAAAACATCCTGTTTGCAACTAGGGCCCAAGTGCTGCCACTGATGGGGTGGGTGTCTGTGTGGCCCAATTTTTGGAAAAAAGGGAGACTCCGCTTGGAGTAACCCTTGCTTGCTGTGTTTTTAAAAGAAGCCAAGATGAACAGAGCTGGGATCAGGAAAGACTTTGCTACCTACCCCGGTGTCATCCTGTGGACGGCTAAGAATAGCGTATTTTTGAATGTGCTTGATGCAAATCAAAACATCCTGTTTGCAACTAGGGCCCAAGTGCTGCCACTGATGGGGTGGGTGTCTGTGTGGCCCAATTTTTGGAAAAAAGGGAGACTCCGCTTGGAGTAACCCTTGCTTGCTGTGTTTTTAAAAGAAGCCAAGATGAACAGAGCTGGGATCAGGAAAGACTTTGCTACCTACCCCGGTGTCATCCTGGGGACGGTTAAGAATAGCGTATTTTTGAATGTGCTTGATGCAAATCTAGCTGTGAAGTGTACAACTGGGGCACAACTGCTGCCACTGAAGGGGTGGGTGTGTGTGGGGCCCAATTTTTGGAAAAAAGGGAGACTCCGCTTGGAGTAACCCTTGCTTGCTGTGTTTTTAAAAGAAGCCAAGATGAACAGAGCTGGGATCAGGAAAGACTTTGCTACCTACCCCGGTGTCATCCTGGGGACGGATAAGAATGGCGTATTTTTGAATGTGCTTGATGCAAATCTAGCTGTGAAGTGTACAACTGGGGCACAACTGCTGCCACTGAAGGGGTGGGTGTGTGGGGCCCAATTTTTGGAAAAAAGGGAGACTCCGCTTGGAGTCACCTTGCGGTGTTTTACATGACTTTAGAAGGGCGTGCCATGCCTATATCTGTGTGTCCTCCTCTTTTTCCTTGTCCAGCTGTTTTGTTTTCGCATGAGTACATGTCCTTGTCACTTTCCCATGTGTTTGTGTTGTGTTGTGAGTTGTTTGTCACCTTTTGGACACCTTTGAGGGTGTTTTCTAGGTGTTTTACTGTGTTTGTGATTGCCTGCCATTGTTTCCTATGGGCTCGAGTTCGGTTCGTCGAACGTTCGACGAGCCGAACTCGAGCCAGACCCCCCGTTCGGCGAACCGCCTCGAGCCGAACCGGGACCGGTTCGCTCATCTCTAGTCATAAGCAGCCAAAAGGGATCTATTCTATTCAATTGCAAATGATCTAGATAAGACTGAGAATAAGATACTGCACGGGACATAGCAGAGTTGGTCAAGTTGAGTGGAGATGAGTTTGCTATTTGGCACAGCTTTTTGCATCAATAAAGCAAGTAAAAGGTGTGAAAGATAAAAAAAAGGGTGAAAGTGTGTAAAGTGAATTGGCCAAATTGAGGTGCATATAAAGTTTTTGCTTTCTTTCAATTCACTAATGGGGCTCATTTGAATCAGGTGAATTGAGTTCTGCTTTTGGAAACTGGGTTAAGAAGGGGTGCACCGGTCCTGGAGGTACTGCAATACCAGGTCAATGCGTGGAGTGGACAGAGCAAGATTTTTTCCATCTCCTTGTTCTAAAAATCCATTTAATATATGGTCCCCAGAGAGGGGACGTATCAGATATTAAACTGATAAGAACAGATTTAATTTTTTTTTTTTTTCTGTTTATCAGTAGGACTTCAAAATAACAAAGGTGATCGCCTCCCGTTGCCTGGGAACCGTCCAGGCACAAGAGGGCTATGTGTCACCAGAAGGCGCACACACTTCCTCAAGGCCGGCAGACGTGCAATCCCAGGCACCTTCCAGTACCGACCAAGGTAGCGTCCTCCGAAACTACACTTGATCTTAGCCAAAAGGCCGAGAAGCTATAACCCGAATTGGTTACGGCCTTGAGTGGCACCCTGGCCTATACCGGACACATCTTAGGGAGAGGGAGACAAACCCACGCCTACAGAAGACATTTTGTCACCCAAGCCAACCCTTGAAAAGGCTGTTTTGCAGAGCAAAAACAAGAAGAATGGTGCTTTTTGCAGCCGCCGCCCACTGCAATGAATCTGAATAACTCCTCCTTTTGGACACAAGCACCTCCCCTCCCCCTTGCAGTCTTTCCAATTCATGATACAAAAAGACGGACGGACAGGACAGGACAGGACAGGCTGCCTGACTTTCCGTCACTGCCACCCTTTGCCATCCTTGCCCGTAGAAAGCCCTTTCATCATCCCCAAACCCTAATCTTTTCCCTTCCCTTCCCAGATGCGTCTCACTCCCTTTCATTAGGAAGTGAGCGCAGCCTTTTCTCCGTTCTGCACATGCGCGACGTTAAACACAAATGCGCAGGCGTGCGTTCCATTACCCTCACTGCATTCCACTCCCATACAGGAAGTGGGCGCAGTTATTACTACGGTCTCACATAAAAGAACCCACGGCCACCACTGCACATAGCTGACTCCACCACAGGACACCCACTTCTACACCAACGCAGGTAAGACAGGATCGGCACCTCTATGCTCCCGTTACAATCAGGCTCAGTCACCATGTGATAACGCTCTCAACTCTTTAGTTGCAGGCTCCCCTTGCTTCACCTCCACTGGCTGTGCTGCCATTTCCTCTCCCACCTGGAAGGTATACTTTATTCCACTATTTTCCTGTTTCTCTCTTCCCCCTTTTCCCATAACCTACTTTTATCTGCATTTGTGGGGTATCTATATGCTATTTACATCATAGCTTTATTCATTAATATGGAAGGGAAGAGTGCCCATGAGAGTGTTGAACTGCGGAGAGCAAGAGGTTAAGCTGCTCCGATTTGCCACCATTGATAAGCTGTTCTCAGTAGATACACATGCTATCCAAACAGCAGCATCCACCATTGCTTCAGCCCACCCATTCAGTGACAGCTCACCAAGTCAGCCAGAGGAGTGGTGTAAGGAATTACACGTAGGCACTGACTCCACACCTTCACATCACAAGAAGGGGGTCTACAGGCTAGTGCAAGAATACGAGCAAGTCTTCAGCAAACATCCGCTAGACTTTTGAAGAATAAAAGGGGTCAAAAACTACATCCCCACAAGTGCACACCCACCCATCAAAGAGAGATATAAGCCAAAACTACCTGCACATTACCAGTGTACCAAGGACATGTTGAGCAACATGAAGGAGGCTGGGGTTATCCGTGACAGTTGTAGCCTCTGGGCAGCTCCGTTGGTCCTGTTAAAGAAGAAGGACAGCACCACTCCCCTGTATTGAGGAATAGCTAGCTGCATTGAGAACTGCAAATTATTTTTCTACCCTTGATCTCACTAGTCGCTATTGGCAAGTGTCCGTTGCTGAGGCAGACCGGGAGAAGACCGCCTTTGCCACCCCGATGGGTCTCTGCGAGTTCAAAAGCATGCCCTTCGAGCTGTGCAATTTGCCAGGAACCTTCCAGAGGCTGATGGAATGCTGCTTGGGACACCGAAACTTTGAAACGGTACTGCTATACCTTTATGATGTTATTGTTTATTCTAAAGCAAACAAGATTTTAGGGTGTATAAAAAGGGAGATTAGATCCGGTGATCCCAACGTATTGTTACCCCTCTATAAATCACTTGTAAGGCCACATCTGGAATATGGGGTAAAGTCCTGAGCAGGTTGATAACCATTGGTTTGAGCATGGTAGGGTGTAGTGCGCATCTTCCTGCATCGGTAAAAGCTGCAGAAGTCCTTGAAGATTTCCGCTTCAAAGGCTGTGCCTTGATCTGTGAGGACTCTCTCTGAGTAGCCATGAGGTCTGCATAAGTGTGCTTGGAAGACCTTCGCTGCAGTATGGGCCATTAGATCTTTGACTTGTACCACAACCATAAATCTCGAGTAGTTGTCTACCATCGTAAGTGCATACGTGAGCTCGCCTCGATATTCTGCAACAAAACTCCCTTTTTCGATTTCAGTTTCAGCAAACACTCCTCTTCCTGTAGAAAATATTTATCATTACCTAAGACAGTCATTCTAATGCATGACAATATTAAGGCAATTTAGTTAAAACTTGTTTTAACTCACCTTTAAGGGGATTGATGTATTTCATGGCCAATCCAGGTTTGTCAGTGATGGCACTGACATAATGTATGGCGTCTTTTTCGGGCGTTATCCTTTGCCTTTTCATTGTGAAAATCCAGTTGCCTATATCAAAGCAAATTCTACTACTTGTAAAGTATGCAGAAAATGAAATGTAGAACATATAACATCAACTGCTTAGGAACGCATCATAGGTTAGTACTTAAAAGGATATTGTCATGTTCTAGTCATAATGCAAGCTGGACATTTTTCATGTTACCCTGTAATCGCCGGCCTGTTCTAATGCTCACAAGCCAAGATATAGGCTCAGCTGCTAAGGCTTCCCTCTGCCTTCTGAATGAAACTTGAATATGTCTGGGTCACTGTGTATATAGCAGGTGCTCAGAAAAAATAAGAGTCAATTCAATAGAAATAGCTCTGGCACACTATAGTGATCAATAACGTAAGAAAAGAACTCTTGGAATGCTGAAAATTCTTTATTTGTGCAAAAGGATAATTCATCCAACGTTTCGACCTTGTTTTTAGGTCTTTATCAAGGATAAAGTTATCTAAGATCATAAAGGGTTACAAAACCATATAAACACGTAATTAGTACATAGTACAACATAACAGTACAATATATTGCTACTTGAGAGTACAATGGGTCAAATGACCAAGATGCACATACAAAAAATTTTTCCAAAGCCATAGTGAAAACATTTGTACTGAGGAAAGAAAATTTCCACATGACCTATCTGGAGAAACATTCTGGATCAAACAACCAAAAATAGTCAAGCAGGTAAATACACACCTATATGGATAACAGGATGATATGTGTTCAATTGTATAGCGTCATTGCCATTAAGGTACAAATGGAAAACTTGCAATCCTATATAGTGAAGGAAATGAACACATATCATATCAAAGAACACAGGAACATGGGTGTGAGAAAAACCTCAATGTTTATACTTTGTTCTTTATAATGGTGTGAACATGTATATGTCTCAGTACCTTATGCACTTGAGAATTCTAGTGAGTAGATCATGAAAGCCTATTTCAGAACTGGAATCGGTAAATAATTGTAGGTGGAATCTAAATGAAAAGATGGTACAAGTGTTATCATGACACGTGGGCTATAACACAATGGACCGTGTGACAAAGAAGAAAGGAGAGAAAGAAGAGGAAGAAAATGCAACTACCTGTAACATTACGTGATAGTCACTGGTAAGTATCACTTGACAATTCAAGTGAAAAAGGATTCCTTTATTAAAGGGTTCTCAGTCGCCTCAGGATCATGAAATACTAGGGTAAATGATATGAGAATGGGTAAGAAGCACCACTAAAGGAAATATGAGATGCAGGACATATATCTATAAACCCCTGAACTACATGATAGAAATAAAAAGAAGAAAAAAGAAAAAAAAGAAGAAAGAAGAAGAACACATAGAATGCGGAAAGAGAATGGGTACAACTACCTGAGTTACTGCAGGGAGGCCCCTGGTTGGTATTGTGAGGGTTAGTGGAATTCCTTCACTGAAGGGTTCTCAGTTGCCTCAGGTTCGTGAAAAATGCTATAGACAAATAATGCCCGGAGAAAAGGGGTTCATATACAGCGAATAATGGTAATACAAGGTACATGTGTCACATGTAATAGTATATATATATATATTGTACTAAGCTCTACACCAGAAATAGAAAGTAGTCCCTCTGCCTTCTGTCTAGGTGCCCTGAGTTATGTCCTGTAAACTGTCACAGGGACCCAGACACACATGTGTAGTAGGGGAATATCCCTGCTGAGATGCCAGTGCTAGAGCACTCGTTTGCTGTGGAGTTGAACGCTATGTGAGCAGTTCTTACCTTCAATGAGCAGAAGTCTCTTTTTTCAGATTTCAATATCTCTGTGGGTATCTGGCAGAAATATGGAATTCTCTTTACTGCTAAGACCCTGTACACCACTCCCACTAAAGGGGGCTTTACACGCTGCGACATCGCTAATGCGGAGTCGTTGGGGTCACGGAATTTGTGACGCACATCCGGCCGCATTAGCGATGTTGCTGCGTGTGACACCGATGAGCGATTTTGCATCGCTGCAAAAACGTGCAAAATCGCTCATCGGTGACATGGGTCTCCATTCTCGATTATCGTTACTGCAGCAGTAACGATGTAGTTCGTCGCTCCTGCGGCAGCACACATCGCTCCGTGTGACACCGCAGAAACGAGGAACCTCTCCTTACCTGCCTCCCAGCCGCTATGAGGAAGGAAGGAGGTGGGCGGGATGTTCCGGCCACTCATCTCCGCCCCTCCGCTGCTATTGGGCGGTCGCTCAGTGACGTCGCTGTGACGCCGCACGGACCGCCCCCTTAGAAAGGAGGCGGTTCGCCGGTCACAGCGACGTCGCCGGGCAGGTAAGTATGTGTGACGGGTCTGGTCGGTGTTGTGCAGCATGGGCAGCGATTTGCCCGTGTCGCGCAACAGATGGGGGCGGGTATCCACACTAGCGATATCGGGACCGATATCGCAGTGTGTAAAGTAGCCTTTAATAAACTGTGTAAAGGATTTTAAGTAAAAATCCACAATAAACCAGCGCTAGATGGGTTTTTATAATTTTATTAATAGACCACAAATAAAAAATTTTTTGCTATCCTTGTTTCAAGACAGAGTATTTGATAATATACAATACACTGATTATTACTAAAACCAAGGACCACATAAAACAAGGACCACATAAAATAAAAAATGAAAGTAATGAGAATAAAATTCTTTTGTATAACCAATTAACTTCGAGATGATACAATATTCACATTGATTTAGTTTTACCAGTCTAATGTAATGCCTCGGCCGGTGGCATATATTTTGTTTGGTTAATAATTTAGACTTATACAATGAAAGATGTACTATACCACCCCTGGCTAACTTACAAGTTTTAAGTTGTACAATATAAGTTTGCGACGTTATATTCATATATAGGAAGGCAAACAATATTGGCAATTTAGTGGCACCCACCATACGTAATCTTACAGCACCTAATAAGGGAGGATTATTTGGCCTGAAAGGTTTTTTTCCATGCAAAAGCTGTATAGTATGTAAGAATACAAAAAATATTTCACGGAAATCCTTCTTACAGGGGCAGTCAGAAGTCATGATTAGAGAATTTATTACATGTCAATCAAAGGGAGTAGTATATTGCATTCAATGTCCCTGTCAGAAAAAATACATTGAGAGAACTATTAGACCCCTATGGAAAAGGGTGGGTGAGCACATTAGAAGTGTTAAAAATAAATGTACTAAGCAGACATTATGTGTTAAAACATGGAGGGTCCTTTAAAGGATCCCAAGTATGGGGCGTACAAAAAATAACTAAGGATTGGAGAGGTGGCGATTTCATTAAAAAAATGTCACGAGCAGAAAGCCAATGGATTTTTGAATTGAACACCTTGAAACCATATGGACTCAATAATGATATAGAACTGTTTGCTTTTAATTAATTTATATTTTTATAGGTAGAGGAGTAATAGGTACTGATAATAATACGGAGAGAAGGAAAAAAAAAAGCGATTGTCATGGAGATATATGTGTATATATGCATAATATATATTAAAATTGGTGCTTCACTTGCCCAAGGTTGATGTAGATATAAGGGGCTTTTCATATTATAGCAAATTTATATTACACCTTTATGATGTCCTTTTGTTAAATTTATTGTTGAAAAAAAGCATATGCATATATACACATTGTCTTCCCAGTATATGATGATACAAGCAAGGCTATATATAGGTCTTTTTAGAAAAACCTTTAGAAAAACCTTTGCACATAATTATATTATATGGCTATTATGAACGGTCTTTCACAAATTGATATATGTAGTGGTCATTGAATGTTGGTTGAATTTAAACATTGTTTAATTTTATGCAAATTATAACCAATTAAATATATGCATAAATAGTGCTCTAGGCAACAGCTGAGTTATCCTTGAGGAAGGGGGCCGTTACACGCCCCCGAAACGCGCGTCGGATCAGGACTCTGTTTTTGCCTACCTCACCTGTGCGGTGATAACCTGCCAAGTAATCTCTCCCTCGTGTGGAATCAACCGGCTTCCACTGGACACGGTACGGATTGCCTGCTGGAGAGGTTGAGAGGTTACCGCTGACATTTCCTTTGTCTGCAACCAGGATACATTGGTACCTCCAGCGGTTCTGCATTGCTCGTTTGGAAGCGGATCGGAGCCTTGTGTGGTGCTAACCTGCCAAGCAACTTCCTCCTGTGTGGAATCAGTCAGCTGACACTGGATACTGTCTGGACTGCCCGCTGGAGAGGCTGAGTAGTTACCGCTGATCTTATTGTTGTCCGCAGCCAACATCTTGGTGCTTTCAGTGGCTTCGTACTGCTTGATTTCGAAAGTACATTTGGGAGAATACGGGACCGGCTGGTTTGTGGCCTTGTGAAGTGTTATAAAGGCTCTGTAAAGAGGGATGTCGGTAACCATACATCTCCCCCAGAGCCAGCACTAGTCGCGGCCACTGGCCTCAAAACGTCCGCTCTGGAAGTCTAACAGGTCAATCCTGTACATAGCGGTTCCAGCCTAATCAACGGAGAAATCCGGGGTGTTTTTTGCGGTCAAGTTGTTGTGAGGTTTATTCCCCCAGGCCCTGGGGGCGAATATAACGTCGCAAACTTATATTGTACAACTTAAAACTTGTAAGTTAGCCAGGGGTGGTATAGTACATCTTTCATTGTATAAGTCTAAATTATTAACCAAACAAAATATATGCCACCGGCCGGGGCATTACATTAGACTGGTAAAACTAAATCAATGTGAATATTGTATCACCTCGAAGTTAATTGGTTATACAAAAGAATTTTATTCTCATTACTTTCATTTTTTATTTTATGTGGTCCTTGTTTTATGTGGTCCTTGGTTTTAGTAATAATCAGTGTATTGTATATTATCAAATACTCTGTCTTGAAACAAGGATAGCAAAAAAATTTTTATTTGTGGTCTATTAATAAAATTATAAAAACCCATCTAGCGCTGGTTTATTGTGGATTTTTACTTAAAATCCTTTACACAGTTTATTAAAGGCTACTTTACACACTGCGATATCGGTCCCGATATCGCTAGTGTGGATACCCGCCCCCATCTGTTGCGCGACACGGGCAAATCGCTGCCCATGCTGCACAACACCGACCAGACCCGTCACACATACTTACCTGCCCGGCGACGTCGCTGTGACCGGCGAACCGCCTCCTTTCTAAGGGGGCGGTCCGTACGGCGTCACAGCGACGTCACTGAGCGACCGCCCAATAGCAGCGGAGGGGCGGAGATGAGTGGCCGGAACATCCCGCCCACCTCCTTCCTTCCTCATAGCGGCTGGGAGGCAGGTAAGGAGAGGTTCCTCGTTTCTGCGGTGTCACACGGAGCGATGTGTGCTGCCGCAGGAGCGACGAACTACATCGTTACTGCTGCAGTAACGATAATCGAGAATGGAGACCCATGTCACCGATGAGCGATTTTGCACGTTTTTGCAGCGATGAAAAATCGCTCATCGGTGTCACACGCAGCAACATCGCTAATGCGGCCGGATGTGCGTCACAAATTCCGTGACCCCAACGACTCCGCATTAGCGATGTCGCAGCGTGTAAAGCCCCCTTTAGTGGGAGTGGTGTACAGGGTGTTAGCAGTAAAGAGTATTCCATATTTCTGCCAGATACCCACAGAGATATTGAAATCTGAAAAAAGAGACTTCTGCTCATTGAAGGTAAGAACTGCTCACATAGCGTTCAACTCCACAGCAAACGAGTGCTCTAGCACTGGCATCTCAGCAGGGATATTCCCCTACTACACATGTGTGTCTGGGTCCCTGTGACAGTTTACAGGACATAACTCAGGGCACCTAGACAGAAGGCAGAGGGACTACTTTCTATTTCTGGTGTAGAGCTTAGTACAATATATATATATATACTATTACATGTGACACATGTACCTTGTATTACCATTATTCGCTGTATATGAACCCCTTTTCTCCGGGCATTATTTGTCTATAGCATTTTTCACGAACCTGAGGCAACTGAGAACCCTTCAGTGAAGGAATTCCACTAACCCTCACAATACCAACCAGGGGCCTCCCTGCAGTAACTCAGGTAGTTGTACCCATTCTCTTTCCGCATTCTATGTGTTCTTCTTCTTTCTTCTTTTTTTTCTTTTTTCTTCTTTTTATTTCTATCATGTAGTTCAGGGGTTTATAGATATATGTCCTGCATCTCATATTTCCTTTAGTGGTGCTTCTTACCCATTCTCATATCATTTACCCTAGTATTTCATGATCCTGAGGCGACTGAGAACCCTTTAATAAAGGAATCCTTTTTCACTTGAATTGTCAAGTGATACTTACCAGTGACTATCACGTAATGTTACAGGTAGTTGCATTTTCTTCCTCTTCTTTCTCTCCTTTCTTCTTTGTCACACGGTCCATTGTGTTATAGCCCACGTGTCATGATAACACTTGTACCATCTTTTCATTTAGATTCCACCTACAATTATTTACCGATTCCAGTTCTGAAATAGGCTTTCATGATCTACTCACTAGAATTCTCAAGTGCATAAGGTACTGAGACATATACATGTTCACACCATTATAAAGAACAAAGTATAAACATTGAGGTTTTTCTCACACCCATGTTCCTGTGTTCTTTGATATGATATGTGTTCATTTCCTTCACTATATAGGATTGCAAGTTTTCCATTTGTACCTTAATGGCAATGACGCTATACAATTGAACACATATCATCCTGTTATCCATATAGGTGTGTATTTACCTGCTTGACTATTTTTGGTTGTTTGATCCAGAATGTTTCTCCAGATAGGTCATGTGGAAATTTTCTTTCCTCAGTACAAATGTTTTCACTATGGCTTTGGAAAAATTTTTTGTATGTGCATCATGGTCATTTGACCCATTGTACTCTCAAGTAGCAATATATTGTACTGTTATGTTGTACTATGTACTAATTACGTGTTTATATGGTTTTGTAACCCTTTATGATCTTAGATAACTTTATCCTTGATAAAGACCTAAAAACAAGGTCGAAACGTTGGATGAATTATCCTTTTGCACAAATAAAGAATTTTCAGCATTCCAAGAGTTCTTTTCTTACGTTATTGATCACTATAGTGTGCCAGAGCTATTTCTATTGAATTGACTCTTATTTTTTCTGAGCACCTGCTATATACACAGTGACCCAGACATATTCAAGTTTCATTCAGAAGGCAGAGGGAAGCCTTAGCAGCTGAGCCTATATCTTGGCTTGTGAGCATTAGAACAGGCCGGCGATTACAGGGTAACATGAAAAATGTCCAGCTTGCATTATGACTAGAACATGACAATATCCTTTTAAGTACTAACCTATGATGCGTTCCTAAGCAGTTGATGTTATATGTTCTACATTTCATTTTCTGCATACTTTACAAGTAACTCACAATTTTGCCTCTTGTAACATACTCCCACCACCACTGTGGTAAAGCTTCAATTACAAATTCAAACGCACAAAAATCTGTTATAGATATACAGATTTTCAGAAAAGCTCAAGAGAGTCAGAAATAAAAAATACTTTTTCTTTATTTAGATATTTTCACTATTAAAATTACATATATACAAAACTCCACTGTATAGTACCTATGGACTGGTCAAAACAGGTCAGAAAAATCATAAGCCCGCATTAACAAATGGATTAAGAATTCATAATGCCCTATACTTGAAATAAACATATATAAGGCTCTAATGAAAATTCAAACTTCTTTTTTCCAAATGCAGGGTTATTCAGTAAACAGTAGACATAGTTACATCATGTGGTAAGTGATACTAAAGTGCACATACCATTATAACATTATCCTATACTACTCTGGGATTCACAATCTATTTAATACACTCCCAAGTTATTGTGGATAGGAACCGGGTTGTAATACTATTGGGGTTGCACCATAATATGCCACCCAGCTTTCAATGAGAGCAGTAAACCCACTGAACCACCACAGAGATAACTAATGTCCGTTACCTGTTAGGGAGACCTGAATTCCACGTCCTGCGACCCCAACACGTGTTGGGGTCGCAGGACGTGGAATTCAGGTCTCCCTAACAGGTAACGGACATTAGTTATCTCTGTGGTGGTTCAGTGGGTTTACTGCTCTCATTGAAAGCTGGGTGGCATATTATGGTGCAACCCCAATAGTATTACAACCCGGTTCCTATCCACAATAACTTGGGAGTGTATTAAATAGATTGTGAATCCCAGAGTAGTATAGGATAATGTTATAATGGTATGTGCACTTTAGTATCACTTACCACATGATGTAACTATGTCTACTGTTTACTGAATAACCCTGCATTTGGAAAAAAGAAGTTTGAATTTTCATTAGAGCCTTATATATGTTTATTTCAAGTATAGGGCATTATGAATTCTTAATCCATTTGTTAATGCGGGCTTATGATTTTTCTGACCTGTTTTGACCAGTCCATGGGTACTATACAGTGGAGTTTTGTATATATGTAATTTTAATAGTGAAAATATCTAAATAAAGAAAAAGTATTTTTTATTTCTGACTCTCTTGAGCTTTTCTGAAAATCTGTATATCTATAACAGATTTTTGTGCGTTTGAATACTTTACAAGTAGTAGAATTTGCTTTGATATAGGCAACTGGATTTTCACAATGAAAAGGCAAAGGATAACGCCCGAAAAAGACGCCATACATTATGTCAGTGCCATCACTGACAAACCTGGATTGACCATGAAATACATCAATCCCCTTAAAGGTGAGTTAAAACAAGTTTTAACTAAATTGCCTTAATATTGTCATGCATTAGAATGACTGTCTTAGGTAATGATAAATATTTTCTACAGGAAGAGGAGTGTTTGCTGAAACTGAAATCGAAAAAGGGAGTTTTGTTGCAGAATATCGAGGCGAGCTCACGTATGCACTTACGATGGTAGACAACTACTCGAGATTTATGGTTGTGGTACAAGTCAAAGATCTAATGGCCCATACTGCAGCGAAGGTCTTCCAAGCACACTTATGCAGACCTCATGGCTACTCAGAGAGAGTCCTCACAGATCAAGGCACAGCCTTTGAAGCGGAAATCTTCAAGGACTTCTGCAGCTTTTACCGATGCAGGAAGATGCGCACTACACCCTACCATGCTCAAACCAATGGTTATCAACCTGCTCAGGACTTTACCCCATATTCCAGATGTGGCCTTACAAGTGATTTATAGAGGGGTAACAATACGTTGGGATCACCGGATCTAATCTCCCTTTTTATACACCCTAAAATCTTGTTTGCTTTAGAATAAACAATAACATCATAAAGGTATAGCAGTACCGTTTCAAAGTTTCGGTGTCCCAAGCAGCATTCCATCAGCCTCTGGAAGGTTCCTGGCAAATTGCACAGCTCGAAGGGCATGCTTTTGAACTCGCAGAGACCCATCGGGGTGGCAAAGGCGGTCTTCTCCCGGTCTGCCTCAGCAACGGACACTTGCCAATAGCGACTAGTGAGATCAAGGGTAGAAAAATAATTTGCAGTTCTCAATGCAGCTAGCTATTCCTCAATACAGGGGAGTGGTGCTGTCCTTCTTCTTTAACAGGACCAACGGAGCTGCCCAGAGGCTACAACTGTCACGGATAACCCCAGCCTCCTTCATGTTGCTCAACATGTCCTTGGTACACTGGTAATGTGCAGGTAGTTTTGGCTTATATCTCTCTTTGATGGGTGGGTGTGCACTTGTGGGGATGTAGTGTTTGACCCCTTTTATTCTTCAAAAGTCTAGCGGATGTTTGCTGAAGACTTGCTCGTATTCTTGCACTAGCCTGTAGACCCCCTTCTTGTGATGTGAAGGTGTGGAGTCAGTGCCTACGTGTAATTCCTTACACCACTCCTCTGGCTGACTTGGTGAGCTGTCACTGAATGGGTGGGCTGAAGCAATGGTGGATGCTGCTGTTTGGATAGCATGTGTATCTACTGAGAACAGCTTATCAATGGTGGCAAATCGGAGCAGCTTAATCTCTTGCTCTCCGCAGTTCAACACTCTCATGGGCACTCTTCCCTTCCATATTAATGAATAAAACTATGATGTAAATAGCATATAGATACCCCACAAATGCAGATAAAAGTAGGTTATGGGAAAAGGGGGAAGAGAGAAACAGGAAAATAGTGGAATAAAGTATACCTTCCAGGTGGGAGAGGAAATGGCAGCACAGCCAGTGGAGGTGAAGCAAGGGGAGCCTGCAACTAAAGAGTTGAGAGCGTTATCACATGGTGACTGAGCCTGATTGTAACGGGAGCATAGAGGTGCCGATCCTGTCTTACCTGCGTTGGTGTAGAAGTGGGTGTCCTGTGGTGGAGTCAGCTATGTGCAGTGGTGGCCGTGGGTTCTTTTATGTGCGACCGTAGTAATAGCTGCGCCCACTTCCTGTATGGGAGTGGAATGCAGTGAGGGTAATGGAACGCACGCCTGCGCATTTGTGTTTAACGTCGCGCATGTGCAGAACGGAGAAAAGGCTGCGCTCACTTCCTAATGAAAGGGAGTGAGACGCATCTGGGAAGGGAAGGGAAAAGATTAGGGTTTGGGGATGATGAAAGGGCTTTCTACGGGCAAGGATGGCAAAGGGTGGCAGTGACGGAAAGTCAGGCAGCCTGTCCTGTCCTGTCCTGTCCGTCCGTCTTTTTGTATCATGAATTGGAAAGACTGCAAGGGGGAGGGGAGGTGCTTGTGTCCAAAAGGAGGAGTTATTCAGATTCATTGCAGTGGGCGGCGGCTGCAAAAAGCACCATTCTTCTTGTTTTTGCTCTGCAAAACAGCCTTTTCAAGGGTTGGCTTGGGTGACAAAATGTCTTCTGTAGGCGTGGGTTTGTCTCCCTCTCCCTAAGATGTGTCCGGTATAGGCCAGGGTGCCACTCAAGGCCGTAACCAATTCGGGTTATAGCTTCTCGGCCTTTTGGCTAAGATCAAGTGTAGTTTCGGAGGACGCTACCTTGGTCGGTACTGGAAGGTGCCTGGGATTGCACGTCTGCCGGCCTTGAGGAAGTGTGTGCGCCTTCTGGTGACACATAGCCCTCTTGTGCCTGGACGGTTCCCAGGCAACGGGAGGCGATCACCTTTGTTATTTTGAAGTCCTACTGATAAACAGAAAAAAAAAAAATTAAATCTGTTCTTATCAGTTTAATATCTGATACGTCCCCTCTCTGGGGACCATATATTAAATGGATTTTTAGAACAAGGAGATGGAAAAAATCTTGCTCTGTCCACTCCACGCATTGACCTGGTATTGCAGTACCTCCAGGACCGGTGCACCCCTTCTTAACCCAGTTTCCAAAAGCAGAACTCAATTCACCTGATTCAAATGAGCCCCATTAGTGAATTGAAAGAAAGCAAAAACTTTATATGCACCTCAATTTGGCCAATTCACTTTTCACACTTTCACCCTTTTTTTTATCTTTCACACCTTTTACTTGCTTTATTGATGCAAAAAGCTGTGCCAAATAGCAAACTCATCTCCACTCAACTTGACCAACTCTGCTATGTCCCGTGCAGTATCTTATTCTCAGTCTTATCTAGATCATTTGCAATTGAATAGAATAGATCCCTTTTGGCTGCTTATGACTGTGTAAAATATGTAGTTTTACTGGGCTGGGATGAGAGAATCCATTGAAGCATGGTGTAGGGATTGTGGTTCCTGTGTGCTAAGAAGAGAGGCTGGCACCAGCCAGAAAGCCCCATTGCAGCCAATAATCACTTAATAACTTTTTCAACTTGTCATCATATGGGAGGCCTTCCATTCCTTGTAGTAGTCTAGTTGCCCACCTTTGAACTGACTCTAACTTCTGAATGTCCTTATTAAAATGTGGAGCCCAAAACTGGTTCCCATATTCCAGATGTAGCCTTACAAGTGATTTATAGAGGTGTAACAATACGTTGGGATCACGGGATCTAATCTCCCTTTTTATACACCCTAAAATCTTGTCCCAAGCAGCATTCCATCAGCCTCTGGAAGGTTCCTGGCGCATTGCACAGCTCGAAGGGCATGCTTTTGAACTCGCAGAGACCCATAGGGGTGGCGAAGGCGGTCTTCTCCCGGTCTGCCTCAGCAACGGACACTTGCCAATAGTGACTAGTGAGATCAAGGGTAGAAAAATAATTTGCAGTTCTCAATGCAGCTAGCGATTCCTCAATACGGGGAGTGGTGCCGTCCTTCTTTTTTAACAGGATCAACAGAGCTGCCCAAAGGCTACAACTGTCACGGATAACCCCAGCCGCCTTCATGTTGCTCAACATGTCCTTGGTACACTGGCAATGTGAAGGTGGTATTGGCTTATAGCTCTCTTTGATGGGTGGGTGTGCACCTGTGGGGATGTGGTGTTGGACCCCTTTTATTCCCCCAAAATCTAGCGGGCTTCCCACCGGTAACCCGCTCCCCAGCTTGGATGGATGCTGAGGGAGCCCCTTTTGCCCGCAGGCTCTGGCCCTGGGAACTGTAGCCTTGGCGGTGACTGTGCTTCCCTCTACGGTGTGAGCTGTTGCCTTCAATCGGGTCTTGACTGCTGGGAAACCCTGGAGGTTCCTGTCGCTAACGGATTTGACCGGTTTTACGGCGACTCCTAGCCTGGTCGGGGTCCGTAGGCCCTGCCGGATGGTGCTGGCTTCTCTTCACTCCCCGATCTGGTACCGGCGGGCCACCGCCCATCCCCGGTCCGTACGGTTCACTCCAATCAGCCTCTCCTGCAGAAGGTCACCACCGTCTGCCAACCTTGCTGAGTGCCCGGGCCACACACCCGGACACGGTCAGTCTCCTCTCCTCTTCACTTCTCTAACTCCAAAACTGATCTCTAATCTGACTCCTTTTCCCGCCTCCAGGACTGTGAACTCCTCGGTGGGTGGGATCAACCGCCTGGCCCACCCCCTGGTGTGGACATCAGCCCCTGGAGGAAGGCAACTAGGATTTGTGTTTAGCTTCGGTGTGCCTAGCCGGAGTGTAGAGTGTGTTGGTGTAGTACCTGTGACGACCTGGCTTGTCCAGGGCGCCACATTCCCCTATAGTAAAATGCAGACCGTCCGCGGGCTGCCCGTCCATCACCGGTTTTATTTTCACAACTGAAAAAGAATAAAACGGTAAAACATGTAAAAGCATCATAAACATTTTACAACGGTACAGCTTCCGCTCTTCTCCCACCCAAACAACCTGGCCCTGATGCTGCCCCTAAGAAGCGGGCAGCACCCCTTGACCCCAGTCCAGCACCAAGTTGCCCGAGCGGGTTCTGTCTCTTTCAGGGGGCCCACGTCCAAGGGGACCCCTGAACCCCCGGAGGATCGCCACCGGTTACGGTAGTGGCGGGCCTAGGCCATCCCTTTCCTCCAGGCCCATCCTCCCAAATCAGCCTCTCCGGAGGCGGTAACGGTGTCAAGCCAACAAACATTTTTATTTACATTGCACTAAGTTTGTGGTTGCCCTGCAAGTTCTCGGGCTTGTCCGTAAGCAGTTCCTTACGCAATGGTTGCACAGTCCCTACGGGGACAACAGTTGCCGGCAACGGCCGGTTTAATCACGGTTCAATCAGGTAAACTTCTTTGGTTGATCATCTTTACTTATCATTTAAAACTTTCAAACTGGTACACTCAACACATAAAGCCCCCCCCTTTTAAAGAGTAGTTTCCCTGTACCTAAGTGGGGGTCTACCTAGGTTGGGGCGAGTGGACCTTCGGGGTCCGGTGTCAGTGGTGACAGGCAGTGGGGCAGAGGGAACAGTCAGTTCCTCCTCCCTGCTATCATGTGGGGCAGGCGGAGGCGTAGGGGAGCTGGGTACAGGTACATCCCTGGGCACTGGCTCGCGGTTAACCGTTTCCATCATTTCTTCATCCACGGGTTGTGGGAACAGTATCACTGGAAGGATCACCGCACCGTTCTGTGTAGGCCAGTCTGCTGGAAAATCACCCATCATGGTGTGGATTACCTCTTTTTCCTTCTCCACTGGACTGGGAACTGGAGCCTCATCCGCTACTCTCAATGCTGGTGGGCACTTCTTCAGGTGGTCTCGGGAAACCGTGGCCAAAGTCCCCCCCTGGTCACGGCTGATCTGGTAGGCCTTCCCATTCTCCCATCCTGTGGGCTGGACTACATACGGGGTTTTTTCCCATTGATCATCCAGCTTGTGGGCCCTTCTTTTCCGCTTCAGCACTACATCCCAAGGTTGGAAGGAACCGGCAGGCGCCTTCTTGTTGAAGCACTGCTCCTGTTGTCCCCGACTCCGGCACAAGTTCTTTTCAACATACTCCTGGACCTGTCGGTACTGTGTCCTCCGCCGAGTGTCCCATTCAGCTGTCGACAGGAGTGCTTCTGAAGCTTCCAAGCCCATTTCCAGATCCACTGGTAGCCGGCCGGGACGAGCTCTCATCAGGTATGCTGGAGTGCATTTCGTAGAGCTGGAAGGGATGTTGTTGTACATATCGACCAGGTCAGGTAGCTTCTCCAGCCACAGGTTCCGCTCTTCCAGTGGTAACGTCTTGAGGAGGCCCAGGACCAAGTGGTTCATCTTTTCACAAATGCCATTGGTTTGGGCGTGGTAAGACGTGGTCCGGATTTTCTTGCAGCCGTACAACTGGCAGAATTCCTGGAATACCTCTGCTTCAAAGGCCGGACCCTGGTCGGTAAGCACCCTCTCCGGGTACCAATGCGGTCAACAGAAATAAGCCTGGAAAGCCTTAGCAGCGGTGCGGCCGGTTAAGTCCTTAACTGGGACAACCACCAGGAACCTCGAGTAGTGGTCTACGATGGTCAGAGCGTAGGTGTACCCACTTCGGCTGGGGGTGAGCTTTACATGGTCAAGGGCAACCAGCTCCAGCGGTTGGTGTGTAATGATCGGGTGTAGGGGTGCCTTCTGGCTGGCCTCGTCCTTCCTTCTCAATGCGCAAGGGACACATTCTCGGCACCAGGCCTCCACAGATTCCCGCATTCCACTCCAATAGAACCGCTCTCTTAACAACATCTCTAGCTTCTTCCACCCGAAGTGCACTGCACCATCATGGTATGCTTGCAGGACGGTGGGCACGTTAGCCTGGGGAATCACCAGCTGGCGGATCTTCTCGTGAGTCTTTGGATTAATCAGCTCGCGATACAACTTCCCCTGGTGTAGGTATAGCCGGGTCCGTTCTTGCCACAGACGTTGGGCTTCGGCAGGGGCAGCAGGGTCTATCCCAGCAGAACCCTGTTCCACTAGAGTCTTGACCAGGCGGACAGCAGGTGCCTGGTCCTGAGCTTCCTGCCAGTCCTGTCGGGGCAGCGGATCCAGGTTCACCCGTTGTTGGTAGACGTGCACCTTCTCAGTGAATGGCCGGTGAAATGCAGGCAACTCGATCTCTTCGAGGTCATCATCCTCTGGCCCCTCTTCCGACAGGTGGGGCATCCGGGAGAGTGCATTGGCATTGACGTTGGTACGGCCGGCCCGGTACTTGATGGTGAAATCGTAGTTGGCTAACCTGGTCACCCACCGCTGCTCCAACGCGCCCAGCTTGGCCGTATCTAGATGGGTCAGCAGGTTATTGTCTGTGTACGCGGTGAACTTGGCTGCTGCCAGGTAATGGCGGAACCGCTCGGTGATAGCCCACACCAGTGCCAAGAGCTCAAGCTTGAAGGAGATGTAGTTCTCAGGGTTCCTCTCAGTCGGTCGGAGTTTTCGGCTAGCATAAGCTATTACCTTTTCCCTTCTGTCTTGGACCTGGGATAGAACAGCCCCCAAGCCCACATTGCTGGCGTCGGTGTAGAGGATGAATGAGCGGCTGTAGTCAGGGTACGCTAGGATTTCCTCTCCGGTCAGGGCTGTTCTCAGCTGGCGGAAGGATTCCTCATGCTTTTCTTCCCACACCAATGGGGCTACTAGGGATCTACCACCCTTGGTCTGTCCTACGAGGAGGTCTTGCATGGGGGCAGCCATCTTTGTGTACCCCTTAATGAAGCGACGGTAATATCCCACCAGGCCCAGAAACTGCCTCACTTCCCTCACTGTGGTCGGTCTCGGCCAGTCATCATAGTATCATAGTTTTAAGGTTGAAGGGAGACTCTAAGTCCATCTAGTTCAACCCGTAGCCTAACATGTTGATCCAGAGGAAGGCAAAAAACCCCAATGTGGCAAACAAGTTCCAATGGGGAAAAAATTTCCTTCCTGACTCCACATCCAGCAATCAGACTAGTTCCCTGGATCAATACCCTGTCATAAAATCTAATATACATAACTGGTTATATTAAATTTTTCAAGAAAGGCATCCAGGCTCTGCTTAAATGTTAGTAGTGAATCACTCATTACAACATCATGCGGCAGAGAATTCCATAGTCTCACTGCTCGTACAGTAAAGAATCCTCGTCTGTGATTATGATTAAACCTTCTTTCCTCAAGACGTAGCGGATGCCCCCGTGTTCCAGTCGCAGGCCTAGGTGTAAATAGATCTTTGGAAAGGTCTCTGTACTGTCCCCTCATATATTTATACATTGTGATTAGATCTCCCCTAAGCCTTCGTTTTTCCAGACTAAATAACCCCAAGTTTAATAACCTGTCTTCGTATTGCATCCCCCCCATTCCTCTAATAATCTTGGTCGCTCTTCTTTGCACCCTCTCCAGTTCAGCTATGTCCTTCTTATATATCGGTGACCAGAATTGTACACAGTATTCTACGTGCGGTCGCACTAGTGACTTGTACAGAGGTAGAACTATATTTTTTTCATGAACACTTATACCTCTTTTAATACATCCCATTATTTTATTAGCCCTGGCAGCAGCTGCCTGACACTGTCCACTAAAGTGAAGTTTACCATCCACCCATACACCCAAGTCTTTTTCTGTGTCTGTTTTACCCAGTGTTCTACAATTAAGTACATAATCATAAATGTTATTTCCTCTACCCAAGTGCATGACCTTACATTTATCTACATTAAACTTCAATTGCCACTTCTCAGCCCAATCCTCCAATTTACATAAATCTCCCTGTAATATAAAATTATCCTCCTCTGTATTGATTACCCTGCAGAGTTTAGTATCATCTGCAAATATTGAAATTCTACTCCGCATGCCCCCAACAAGGTCATTTATAAATATGTTGAAAAGAAGCGGGCCCAATACTGACCCCTGTGGTACCCCACTATGAACTGAGACCCAGTCCGAGTACGTACCATTAATAACCACCCTTTGTTTCCTATCACTGAGCCAGTTTTTAACCCAGTTACACATATTTTCCCCTATCCCCATTATTCTCATTTTATGTACCTTTTATGTACCTTATGTAGTCTTGGATGGCGGTAATCTTCTCGGGGTTGGGGGCGACACCTTCCGCACCAACCACATGTCCTAGGTACTGCACTCTGGGTTTCAGCAGATGACACTTTGAGGGCTTCAACTTCATCCCATACTTGGCAAGGGACGCGAACACCTCGGCTAGGTGCTCCAGGTGGGCTTCATACGTCTGTGAGTACACAATCACATCATCCAAGTACAGCAAAACGGTCCCATAGGCAGTCTTCTCTCGGTCTTCCGGTGCCACGGCCACCTGCCAGTACCCGCTGGTGAGGTCAAGGGTGGAGAAGTAGTTAGCGGTTCTCAGCGAGGCCAGGGACTCTTTGATGCGGGGCAGAGGGTAAGCATCCTTATGCGTTATCTGGTTAATCTTCCGGTAATCCACACACATCCGCATGGTGCCATCCTTCTTCTTAACCAGCACCAACGGAGCGGCCCAGGGACTACAGCTGTCCCTAATAACCCCTGCCTCCTTCATGTTCCTCAACATGTCTTTGGCGCATTGGTAGTGCGCAGGGGGAATAGGCCTGTATCTCTCTTTAATAGGGGAGTGTGTACCGGTAGGGATGTGGTGTTGAACCCCTTTAATCTGCCCAAAATCTAGAGGGTGCTTGCTAAAAACCCGCTCATACTCCTGTACCACCCGGTATACCCCTTCCTTGTGGTGTATGGGGGTATCATCAGTGCCGACATGTAGCTCTCGATACCACTCGCCTAACTCCCCCAGGGATGAGTGGGAACCGGCAGCAGGCGGTGTGACCGGGGGAACGGCTTCATGGATCGTGTGGGGATCTAGAGTGAGCAATTTGGCAAGGGTAGCGTACCGGGTGGTGCATGAATGCACACATATTGGTTTTATAATCTTATTGTATTACTTTATATTCTTATTTCACTTGTGCATATCTCCACCATAATCCTGGCTAAGAAATATAGCTTTTTTTGGGGTACACAGGTAGTAAGGTCTTCTTTCTATTTCTTTAGGGGTGATATAGCCTGGTGGAACTCTAGACCTCTAACATTATATATGCACCCTTTTTCTTTATGGTTCTTGGACACCTTATAACATTCTTCCATACATATATATCTTTCTCATAAATTATAAATAATTAGGCATTTTTATATATTTTATTTACATTTTCATAAATAACTTTTTACAAAGCATGGGGACATTCTCACATACATATAATTTTCATGTACGCATTCTGAAAATTTACGCATAAACCGTACACACTCCTTTTTGTAACAATTTCTATAACTCATTCGCTGAACTCTCATCCCGGATATTCATTCTTACACCGAATTTCCTGTTATAACACAACATTCATGATTTTTATTCAATTTATTTTTATTTTTTAGGTTTATTAGTAGTGATGAGCGAGTACTAAAAAGCTCGGGTGCTCGAAGCTCGGGCCGAGCCTCCCAAGATACTCGTGTACTCGGCCCGAGCACCGAGCCCAATGTTATCCTATGGGAGACCCGAGTATTTTTGTGAAATGACCACCGGCAGCATGTAGAAACCCTAAAAATGGCACAAAAGTCTCCGAAGAGTGTTCAAATGACATGGCAACAGCATGGGGAAGACCCCTTGAAGCATTTATCACTCAAAAGTCACAGCTGTGAATAATTTTGTCCGCGTTTTACGCCATTTTTACGGACTCACCAGAAAACCTTTCAAAATGACACCAAAATGGGCACATACCCAATAGTGAGATAGAGCTAATGTATGTTACTTTTTGAGATCAATACATGAAAGATTTTACGTAAAACATTGTGTGGCACTCCGATGTCCCTGAGAAGAGACGTACATAAAGGCCTCTGAGTCTAATGTGCCCATTTTGAGGAACTGAGTCTTTGTAGTATTTTCCTTTGCCAGGGCAGTCCAAAATTGTGAGGTTCACCAATGCCCCTGCATACAGACGTGCATGATGGCCTGTAAACCTGAAGTGCCCATTGTAAGGAAGTGGGTCTATTGTAGTATAGCCCTTAGGCAGGGCAGCCAAAAATTGGGAGGCTCCACGTTGTCCCTGGATAGAGACGTGCATGAGGGCCTCAAAACATTAAGTGTCCAGTGTCAGGAAGTGGGTGTATTATAGTATAGCCCTTAGGCAGGGCAGCCAAAAATTGGGAGGCTCCACGTTGTCCCTGGATAGAGACGTGCATGAGGGCCTGTAAACCTGAAGTGCCCATTGGAAGGAAGTGGGTCTTTTGTAGTATAGCCCTTTGGCAGGGCAGCCAAAAATTGGGAGGCTCCACGTTGTCCCTGGATAGAGACGTGCATGAGGGCCTGTAAACCTGAAGTGCCCATTGGAAGGAAGTGGGTCTTTTGTAGTATAGCCCTTTGGCAGGGCAGCCAAAAATTGGGAGGCTCCACGTTGTCCCTGGATAGAGACATGCATGAGGCCCTCAAAACATTAAGTGTCCATTGTCAGGAAGTGGGTGTATTATAGTATAGCCCTTAGGCAGGGCAGCCAAAAATTGGGAGGCTCCACGTTGTCCCTGGATAGAGACGTGCATGAGGGCCTGTAAACCTGAAGTGCCCATTGGAAGGAAGTGGGTCTTTTGTAGTATAGCCCTTTGGCAGGGCAGCCAAAAATTGGGAGGCTCCACGTTGTCCCTGGATAGAGACGTGCATGAGGGCCTCAAAACATTAAGTGTCCATTGTCAGGAAGTGGGTGTATTATAGTATAGCCCTTTGGCAGGGCAGCCAAAAATTGGGAGGCTCCACGTTGTCCCTGGATAGAGACGTGCATGAGGGCCTCAAAACATTAAGTGTCCATTGTCAGGAAGTGGGTGTATTATAGTATAGCCCTTAGGCAGGGCAGCCAAAAATTGGGAGGCTCCACGTTGTCCCTGGATAGAGACGTGCATGAGGGCCTCAAAACATTAAGTGTCCATTGTCAGGAAGTGGGTGTATTATAGTATAGCTCTTAGGCAGGGCAGCCAAAAATTGGGAGGCTCCACGTTGTCCCTGGATAGAGACGTGCATGAGGGCCTCAAAACATTAAGTGTCCATTGTCAGGAAGTGGGTCTTTTGTAGTATAGCCCTTTGGCAGGGCAGCCAAAAATTGGGAGGCTCCACGTTGTCCCTGGATAGAGACGTGCATGAGGGCCTCAAAACATTAAGTGTCCATTGTCAGGAAGTGGGTGTATTATAGTATAGCCCTTTGGCAGGGCAGCCAAAAATTGGGAGGCTCCACGTTGTCCCTGCATAGAGACGTGCATGAGGGCCTCAAAACATTGTTCCCATTGCAAAGGAGCGGGTCTCCTGTCGTTGTAATGTCCATTCTGCAAAGAATGGGCGAAAAAATTTACCACTGGGGGTATACCTGAAACAAAGGCCTAACTCTTGTAACGGTCATCATGGTGGCGCATGAGGAGAAGGAGGAGCAGTCCAGCGATTATCCAAAGTCCAGAAGTGTGTACCCATGGGTGACTGGAGGTACATGGCAAATTCCCGTTACAAACTTTAAATTCCGCTCTCATTTGCTGGTGGTGTGGTGAAGTCTGGCCCAATCCAACCCTTGTTCATCTTGATCAGAGTCAGCCTGTCAGCATTTTCAGTTGACAGGCGGGTGCGTTTATCTGTAATGATTCCACCTGCGGCACTAAAAACACGCTCTGACAAAACGCTAGCGGCAGGGCAGGCCAGGACTTCCAAGGCGTAGAGAGCCAATTCATGCCACGTGTCCACCTTGGATACCCAATAATTGTAAGGCACAGAGGAATGTCGGAGTACAGTTGTTCGATCTGCAAGGTACTCCTTGAGCATCTGGGCAAACTTAGGATTTCTTGTGGCACTACCCCGCACCTCAGGGGCTGTGGTACGTGAGGGGCTGAGAAAACTGTCCCACATCTTAAAGACTGTTCCCCTACCTCTGGCGGATTGGACTTGTGCCTCTCTCGGCTGTACGCCTTGGTTGTCCACTGATTCCTGACCTATGCCGCTAGCGTTTTGTGAGGGGAATGCTTTGCCTACTTCCGTGACTATGGCCTTCCGGAACTGCTGCATTTTGGTTGACCTCTCCGCCTCGGGAATAAGAGACATAAAGTTCTCCTTGTAGCGTGGGTCTAACAGTGTTACCAACCAGTAATGATTGTCGGCCAAGATGTTCTTAACGCGAGGGTCACGAGACAGGCAGCTTACCATAAAGTCAGCCATGTGCGCCAGACTCTTAACAGCCAGGACTTCAGTAGCCTGACCAACACGTTGACTGAACATGCTGTCCTCCTCCTCCTCCTCCTCCTCCTCCTCATCTACCCTGTCCTCTGGCCAGCCACGCTGAACCGAGGATATGACTGGTGTGCATGTCATATCCTCAATTTGGCCGGAGATTTGCTCCATGTCTTCATCCTCCTCCTCGTCATAGTCCTCCACTGCACGTTGTGATGAGACGAGGCTGGGCTGTGTGTTATCACCCACACCCACTACTGTTTCTTGCTGCAACTCATCGCGCTCCGCCTGCAATGCATCATGTTTGGTTTTGAGCAGAGACCGTTTTAGAAGGCAGAGTAGCGGTATGGTGACGCTAATAATGGCGTCATCACCACTCACCATCTTGGTGGAGTCCTCAAAGTTTTGGAGGATGGTACATAGGTCGGACATCCATCTCCACTCCTCAGGTGTTATGTGTGGAGTTTGACCCATTTCCCGACGGCTTAGGTGATGCAGGTACTCAACAACTGCCCTCTTCTGCTCACATATCCTGACCAACATGTGCAGAGTTGAATTCCAACGCGTGGGGACATCACACACCAGTCTGTGAGCCGGAAGATGCAAACTGCGCTGAAAGCCGGCAAGGCCGGCTGAAGCAGTAGGTGACTTTCGAAAATGTGCAGACAGGCGGCGAACTTTTACCAGCAGATCAGACAGCTCTGGGTATGACTTTAGAAACCGCTGAACCACGAGGTTGAGAACATGGGCCACGCATGGAACATGTGTCAGCTGGCCTCGCCTCAAAGCCGCCACCAGGTTCCGGCCATTGTCACACACGACCTTTCCTGGCTTTAGGTTCAGAGGTGTGAGCCAGTGATCTGCCTGCTGTTTCAGAGCTGTCCACAGCTCTTCTGCATTGTGGGGTTTGTCACCTATGCAGATTAGCTTCAGCACAGCCTGTTGCCGCTTCGCCGAGGCAGTGCTGCAGTGCTTCCAGCTTGGGACTGGTGTGGAGGGTACAGTGGATGAGGATGCGCAGGAGGAGGAGGAGGCTGAAGAGCATGACATTCCGGAGCTGTAGAGTGTGGGTGAAACACTGACTGAGGTAGGGCCTGCAAACCTTGGTGTGGGAAGGACGTGTTCCGTCCCTCGCTCAGACTGGGTCCCAGCTTCCACAATATTAACCCAGTGTGCCGTCAACGAGATGTAGCGGCCTTGCCCACAAGCACTTGTCCACGTGTCTGTGGTTAGGTGGACTTTGGGTGAAACAGCGTTGTTCAGGGCACGTGTGATGTTTTGTGACACGTGGTTATGCAACGCGGGGACGGCACACCGGGAGAAATAGTGGCGGCTGGGGACCGAGTAACGTGGGACAGCTGCCGCCATCAGGTCGCGGAATGCTTCTGTCTCCACCAGCCTAAAAGGCAACATTTCCAGCGCAAGCAGTCGCGAAATGTTAGTATTTAGAACTGTGGCATGTGGGGTGTTGGCAGTGTATTTGCGCCTGCGTTCAAAGGTTTGCTGAATGGATAACTGAACGCTGCGCTGGGACAAGGACGTGCTTGATGATGGTGTTATTTCTGAGTAGGCAACTGCAGGTGCAGGACCGGAGGAGGCTTGTTCGCAGGCAGCATGGACAGGGGATTGGCTCGCATGCACAACCAGCGAAGACGTAGCAGTGACATTAGCAAGCACTGCTCCTCGACTCTGTTGTACTTCCCACAAAGTCGGGTGCTTGGCTGACATGTGCCTGATCATGCTGGTGGTGGTCAGGCTGCTAGTTTTGGTACCCCTGCTGATGCTGGCACGGCAGGTGTTGCAAATGGCCTTTTTAGAATCATCTGGATCCAACTTAAAAAACTGCCAGACTCGGGAAGACCTAACATTTGTACAGGCACCTTGTGTCGTGTTGTTGTTCCGGGGAACGGTTGCCTGACTTCTGCCTGGAGCCACCACCCTGCTTCTTACTGCCTGTTGGGATGCTACGCCTCCCTCCCCCTGTGCACTGCTGTCCTCGCTCTGCATATCCTCCTGCCAGGTTGGGTCAGTTACTGGATCATCCACCACGTCGTCTTCCTCTTCCGCACCCTGCTCCTCCTCCTGACTTCCTGACAATTGTGTCTCATCATCGTCCACCCCTTGTTGAGACACGCTGCCAACTTCGTGAGAACGTGGCTGCTCAAATATTTGGCCATCTGTACATACGATCTCCTCATGACCCACTTCAACATGAGCTGGCGAGAGGCCAGAATGTGCGAATGGAAACGTGAACAGCTCTTCCGAGTGTCCAAGTGTGGGATCATTAATGTCCGAGGACGTGTACTCAGCCTTGTGGTAGGAAGGAGGATCAGGTTCTGAAATGTGCGGTGCAGTATCACGGCTACTGACACTTGACCGTGTGGAAGACAGAGTGTTTGTGGTGGTGCCAATCTGACTGGAAGCATTATCCGCTATCCAACTAACAACCTGTTGACACTGGTCTTGGTTCAAGAGCGGTGTACTGCTGCGGTCCCCAAGAATTTGGGACAGGACGTGCGAGCGACTAGATGTGGCCCTTTGTTGTGGCAAAATTAGAGCTTGCCCACGACCTCGGCCTCTGCCTGCACCACCATCACGTCCACTTCCTTGTTCCTTGCCAACGCCCTTGCGCATTTTGCAATGCTGTGCTGACGTGTATTCACTAGACTTGGGCGTTATATCAAAGTTTGTGCAAATTGTGCACCTGTACGCTGCCACCGACAGGCACACACGTGCGGTTTTTAAATGCAAGCACGGACGCACTAAGAACCTAACAGGTTTTAGGAGCAAAAATTAATGACGAGAACTCTGACACTATCAGCCACTGCTGACTGACGTGTATTATACACTACACTTGTGCGTTATATAATAGTTTGGTAAAAACGCACACAAGTGCACCTGTACGCTGCCACCGACAGGCACACACGTGCGGTTTTTAAATGCAAGCACGGACGCACTAAGAACCTAACACAGGTTTTAGGAGCAAAAATTAATGACACTATCTGACACTATCAGGACTGTTTTAGACTGTGTACACCAGCCCCAGATATGATGAAGGCTGGTATACGGTCACCACTAGGAATGGCTATATACCCTGCCTGCCTGCCTGCCTGCCTGTATACTGCTACAATAGTCCTGACAAGGACTCTTTTGGTCACTAGCCTGTATTCCAACCTGGCTATACCCTGCCTGTATACAGCAACAATAGTCCTGAGAAGGACTCTGCTACTGTACTCCGACCTGGCTATACCCTGCCTGCCTGTATACAACTAGAATAGTCCTGAGAAGGACTTTTGGTCACACTGTTTGCAGCCCTGCTACGGAAATAGCTATAAAGGGCCGCAAACCTTTCCCTGAAGCAGCGACCCTCTCCCTGCACTGACTGTCTGGATAGCTGTGAGCAGAGCACAGCGCGCCCGCCGGTATAAAGGCTCGGTCACGCTGTGCAGGCCGGCCAATCACTGCAATTCCACAACTAACAGGGCTGTGGCATTGCAGTGGTCTGCCAGCCAATCCCTGCATGAGGGCTGGCTCTCAAAAGAGCGCCAACATGCAGGGATGAAGACCACGAGTACAGCACGAGTATCGCGAGATTACTCGGTCCCCGTCGAGTAGACCGAGTACAGTGATACTCGTGCGAGTACCGAGTAGTAACAAGCATGCTCGCTCATCACTATTTATTAGTAAAATGGCTTACACTCCCCTTTTTTCCACTTTTTTCTTCACTACTTTTATAAAGAAATTTTTCCTTTCTTTATTCTTAATGCAATTTTATATAGCAACACCACCATTTTTTGCCACGAACATAATTTTTCTTGTCCGTCATCCCGTTCACCCTTACAGGGTTGTGGACAGATGCACTTGTCACTACACTTCTAAGACTCAATACAGGGTCTGGAGCTCAATGCTCCCTTTTTGTTTTTTTTTTCTTCTTTTTTTTCTTTTTTTCATTTTGTCCTTCTTCTTCTTCTTTTTCTGATTTTTGTCTCAAAAAGCTGATGAAATTTGAAACACTATACCCCAGTGATTTTATAAATGTTTCTCAATATATCACTTGAGAACTTTTATGGCCGGTATTGTAACAGTTGACCATCCCAGCAGTATTTGAAATACAGCAGTCAGTCCTCTGACGTAGCTCCATATGTGTATATATAGAGGTTCTTCCTCCTTTGATTGCATACTGTTCTTTTTTGCCCTGATGAAGGAGACAGTGATCTCTGAAACACATTGACCGGAAAAAAGAATAAAGAGATGAAATAATTAACATCAGTTTCCTTTGGTGACAGCGCGGCACGCACCCGATTTTCCTCCTATACGTTATTGCTCTTCTACTAGGGGCTGCGGCTGTCGCCATTTGTAACGTGCATTTAGGGGTTGTGACTGGCACAACCTTAATAGGTGAGTGCAACTACTATTAATTATTTGTTACCTTACCAGGTAAGACCCTAATTTGTGCGTCTGCTCCAGAGTTATTTCCCTGATTATTAATATCTGACAGGCAGTGATTGATCCTGCATTCTCACCTTCCTCTCTGTTGCACATTCTTATTGTTCCTATATGCTCTCTATTTCCATCAGACTTTTTTTGTCCTTCGGTGGGGCTCTAACATATGTGCACCATTTATTATTTATTTTTATGGATTCCTTTCTTTTTTCATGCTAGCGTTCATTATGCAGTAGTCATTCATGATATATCTTATATTTGTGAATCCATTAGGGCTCTATATGTCTGGTGCATCACATTGGGTCTTTTCAGTGCACAATAGGCACCTTTTTCTGTTATGCTCTGCTGCCACCTTATGGACATCCTATCAGTGATGCCAGAAAAAAATGGACATGTCTCCGTGCAGCAATCACGGACACGCGGGTACGCCGCACGGAGACACGTGCAGTGAAAAATCACTGATGTGTGAGCAGACCCATTCATTATAATGGATCTGCGTATCTCAGTGATTCTGTTATGTTTAAAAAAAAGCACAAACGTACCAGAATCACTGACGTGTGAAACAGGCCTTATAGTGTTTTGATTTATGTATGTATTATACAACTTCTGTGGATCTTGTATGAGTGACTTTTCTTCATTTTATTGGATTGTTTTAAAATATTGAAATAAAGTCACGCTTCCTATGCATCCTTTTGTATTCTGATTGGCTACTATAATACAGTTTTTAGGCACTGAGATCGATACCAGAGGCATGGTCTTCCGCTTACCAGAGGATAAGCTCAAAAGGCTAAGGGACATAATAGAAGGGTTTAGTGCTGTTAATAAGGTGGCATTAAGATAAATGAAATATATCTTCTCGGTCTTCTCGTTTTCTTGCTGAGTTGTGCCAATGGACAGAGTTTTTTCTAGACATTTGCTATTGGAAACTCAGGGAACCAAAGCTCCTGGATAGAGTTGAGCGCGGTTCGTGGTTCGTGGTTCTCCAGTTCTAGGCTCGAGTGATTTTGGGGCATGTTCTAGATCGAACTAGAACTCGAGCTTTTTGCAAAAGCTCGATAGTTCTAGAAACGTTCGACAACGGTTCTAGCAGCCAAAAAACAGCTAAATCATAGCTTGGTTTCTGCTGTAATAGTGTAAGTCACTCTGTGAATCAAACTATTATCACATTTCAGTGTATAGTGTGCGTGAACAGCGCCTTCAGATCACTGCTGTTTCTATAATGGCGATCGCCATTTTTTTTTTTTTTTTCTTGTCTTCCTTCCCTAAGTGCGCGCGTCTTGTGGGGCGGGCCAGCATGTCAGCCAATCACAGACACACACACAGCTAAGTAGACTTTGAGCCAGAGAAGCAACGGCATGTGTGATAGGATCTGCATGTCACATGTCCCTGCATTATAAAACCGGACATTTTCTTCACGGACGCCATTATCTGCCTTCTGCGTCTTTGGTGTCAGACATCACTGTCGCAGCTCCGTCCTCCTGAGTCCTATAGCCGATACAGCTGTATGCGCTGCATACACAGCGTTAGACAGCATAGGGAGAGCACTTTATAGCAGTCCTTTTAAGGGCTCAAACCGGCAGGGTCAGAGAGCCATAGGTGACAGGTCCTGCAAACAGCAACAGCATCTGTGTAGCCAAGGTCAGGGATTTCCTCCCTGCATTTCACCATTAGGAGGGAATAGAAAGGCAGGCTTCCATTCCTCTACCCAGAGCACCACAATCCTGCCACTGTACCCTCCTGTCCTCTGCACACTCCAACTCATTATAACTAAGCCATTATACTAGCAAACACTCAGTGTACCTAGTGGCATCCTATCTGTGGCTTTTGGACTTTGCTATAGTCCCACTAGTGCAAAGACATTTGCAGAGCACGTCTGCCTGCATTGCACACTCCAACTTTTTTAAACTAAGCAATTTTACTAGCAAACACTCAGTGTACCTAGTGGCATCCTATACGTGGCTATTGGACTTTGCTATAGTCCCACTAGTGCCAAGACATACCAGAGGCATGGTCTTCCGCTTACCAGAGGATAAGCTCAAAAGGCTAAGGGACATAATAGAAGGGTTTAGTGCTGTTAATAAGTAGAGATGAGCGAACCGGTCGCGGTTCGGCTCGAGGTTGGTTCGCCGAACGGACCTCCCGTTCGAGTTCGGTTCGTCGAACGTTCGACGAACCGAACTCGAACTGCATAGGAAACAATGGCAGGCAATCACAAACACAGAAAAACACCTAGAAAACACCCTCAAAGGTGTCCAAAAGGTCACAAACAACTCACAACACATGGGAAAGTGACAAGGACATATACTCATGCGAAAACAAAAGAGCTGGACAAGGAAAAAGAGGAGGACACACAGATATATGAGTATATGCAAGGAAACATCGATTCCATTATTGTGCAACTTGAGCCCTGCTCATTTTAGGCTTCCAATCTTGATAAATTGCCTGAGCTCGCCACGTACGTCTTGGGGATCTTGTCGTGTCCTGCAGCCAGCGTTCTCTCGGAACCTGTCTTCAGTGCTGCTGTGGGTCTGCTGGCAGATAAGCACACGTGTCTGTCCACTGACAATGTGGACATGGCTCTCAGAGGACTTTTCTTCCCCTGGGTCAGCCAGGGGACGGGAAAGGCACGCGTATTTTTGAGAGTGCTTCATGCAAAGCATCTTTTTCTTTTTCAAAAGGGGGCTCAACCGATGCCAGTCAAGTGGGGTGTGTGTGGCCCAGTGAGTGGCAACGAGGGAGACTGTGGTTGGAGTCCCCTCGCTGTGTTTCTAAAAGAACCAAGATGAACAAGTCATGGCTCTCAGAGGACTTTTCTTCCCCGGGGTCAGCCAGGGGACGGGAAAGGCACGCGTATTTTTGAGAGTGCTTCATGCAAAGCATCTTTTTCTTTTTCAAAAGGGGGCTCAACCGATGCCAGTCAAGTGGGGTGTGTGTGGCCCAGTGAGTGGCAACGAGGGAGACTGTGGTTGGAGTCCCCTCGCTGTGTTTCTAAAAGAACCAAGATGAACAAGTCATGGCTCTCAGAGGACTTTTCTTCCCCGGGGTCAGCCAGGGGACGGGAAAGGCACGCGTATTTTTGAGAGTGCTTCATGCAAAGCATCTTTTTCTTTTTCAAAAGGGGGCTCAACCGATGCCAGTCAAGTGGGGTGTGTGTGGCCCAGTGAGTGGCAACGAGGGAGACTGTGGTTGGAGTCCCCTCGCTGTGTTTCTAAAAGAACCAAGATGAACAAGTCATGGCTCTCAGAGGACTTTTCTTCCCCGGGGTCAGCCAGGGGACGGGAAAGGCACGCGTATTTTTGAGAGTGCTTCATGCAAAGCATCTTTTTCTTTTTCAAAAGGGGGCTCAACCGATGCCAGTCGAGTGGGGTGTGTGTGGCCCAGTGAGTGGCAACGAGGGAGACTGTGGTTGGAGTCCCCTCGCTGTGTTTCAAAAAGAACCAAGATGAACAAGTCATGGCTCTCAGAGGACTTTTCTTCCCCTGGGTCAGCCAGGGGACGGGAAAGGCACGCGTATTTTTGAGAGTGCTTCATGCAAAGCATCTTTTTCTTTTTCAAAAGGGGGCTCAACCGATGCCAGTCAAGTGGGGTGTGTGTGGCCCAGTGAGTGGCAACGAGGGAGACTGTGGTTGGAGTCCCCTCGCTGTGTTTCTAAAAGAACCAAGATGAACAAGTCATGGCTCTCAGAGGACTTTTCTTCCCCTGGGTCAGCCAGGGGACGGGAAAGGCACGCGTATTTTTGAGAGTGCTTCATGCAAAGCATCTTTTTCTTTTTCAAAAGGGGGCTCAACCGATGCCAGTCAAGTGGGGTGTGTGTGGCCCAGTGAGTGGCAACGAGGGAGACTGTGGTTGGAGTCCCCTCGCTGTGTTTCTAAAAGAACCAAGATGAACAAGTCATGGCTCTCAGAGGACTTTTCTTCCCCTGGGTCAGCCAGGGGACGGGAAAGGCACGCGTATTTTTGAGAGTGCTTCATGCAAAGCATCTTTTTCTTTTTCAAAAGGGGGCTCAACCGATGCCAGTCAAGTGGGGTGTGTGTGGCCCAGTGAGTGGCAACGAGGGAGACTGTGGTTGGAGTCCCCTCGCTGTGTTTCTAAAAGAACCAAGATGAACAAGTCATGGCTCTCAGAGGACTTTTCTTCCCCGGGGTCAGCCAGGGGACGGGAAAGGCACGCGTATTTTTGAGAGTGCTTCATGCAAAGCATCTTTTTCTTTTTCAAAAGGGGGCTCAACCGATGCCAGTCAAGTGGGGTGTGTGTGGCCCAGTGAGTGGCAACGAGGGAGACTGTGGTTGGAGTCCCCTCGCTGTGTTTCTAAAAGAACCAAGATGAACAAGTCATGGCTCTCAGAGGACTTTTCTTCCCCGGGGTCAGCCAGGGGACGGGAAAGGCACGCGTATTTTTGAGAGTGCTTCATGCAAAGCATCTTTTTCTTTTTCAAAAGGGGGCTCAACCGATGCCAGTCAAGTGGGGTGTGTGTGGCCCAGTGAGTGGCAACGAGGGAGACGGTGGTTGGAGTCCCCTCGCTGTGTTTCTAAAAGAACCAAGATGAACAAGTCATGGCTCTCAGAGGACTTTTCTTCCCCTGGGTCAGCCAGGGGACGGGAAAGGCACGCGTATTTTTGAGAGTGCTTCATGCAAAGCATCTTTTTCTTTTTCAAAAGGGGGCTCAACCGATGCCAGTCAAGTGGGGTGTGTGTGGCCCAGTGAGTGGCAACGAGGGAGACTGTGGTTGGAGTCCCCTCGCTGTGTTTCTAAAAGAACCAAGATGAACAAGTCATGGCTCTCAGAGGACTTTTCTTCCCCTGGGTCAGCCAGGGGACGGGAAAGGCACGCGTATTTTTGAGAGTGCTTCATGCAAAGCATCTTTTTCTTTTTCAAAAGGGGGCTCAACCGATGCCAGTCAAGTGGGGTGTGTGTGGCCCAGTGAGTGGCAACGAGGGAGACTGTGGTTGGAGTCCCCTCGCTGTGTTTCTAAAAGAACTAAGATGAACAAGTCATGGCTCTCAGAGGACTTTTCTTCCCCGGGGTCAGCCAGGGGACGGGAAAGGCACGCGTATTTTTGAGAGTGCTTCATGCAAAGCATCTTTTTCTTTTTCAAAAGGGGGCTCAACCGATGCCAGTCAAGTGGGGTGTGTGTGGCCCAGTGAGTGGCAACGAGGGAGACTGTGGTTGGAGTCCCCTCGCTGTGTTTCAAAAAGAACCAAGATGAACAAGTCATGGCTCTCAGAGGACTTTTCTTCCCCTGGGTCAGCCAGGGGACGGGAAAGGCACGCGTATTTTTGAGAGTGCTTCATGCAAAGCATCTTTTTCTTTTTCAAAAGGGGGCTCAACCGATGCCAGTCAAGTGGGGTGTGTGTGGCCCAGTGAGTGGCAACGAGGGAGACTGTGGTTGGAGTCCCCTCGCTGTGTTTCTAAAAGAACCAAGATGAACAAGTCATGGCTCTCAGAGGACTTTTTTTCCCCTGGGTCAGCCAGGGGACAGGAAAGGCACGCGTATTTTTGAGAGTGCTTCATGCAAAGCATCTTTTTCTTTTTCAAAAGGGGGCTCAACCGATGCCAGTCAAGTGGGGTGTGTGTGGCCCAGTGAGTGGCAACGAGGGAGACTGTGGTTGGAGTCCCCTCGCTGTGTTTCTAAAAGAACCAAGATGAACAAGTCATGGCTCTCAGAGGACTTTTCTTCCCCTGGGTCAGCCAGGGGACGGGAAAGGCACGCGTATTTTTGAGAGTGCTTCATGCAAAGCATCTTTTTCTTTTTCAAAAGGGGGCTCAACCGATGCCAGTCAAGTGGGGTGTGTGTGGCCCAGTGAGTGGCAACGAGGGAGACTGTGGTTGGAGTCCCCTCGCTGTGTTTCTAAAAGAACCAAGATGAACAAGTCATGGCTCTCAGAGGACTTTTCTTCCCCGGGGTCAGCCAGGGGACGGGAAAGGCACGCGTATTTTTGAGAGTGCTTCATGCAAAGCATCTTTTTCTTTTTCAAAAGGGGGCTCAACCGATGCCAGTCAAGTGGGGTGTGTGTGGCCCAGTGAGTGGCAACGAGGGAGACTGTGGTTGGAGTCCCCTCGCTGTGTTTCTAAAAGAACCAAGATGAACAAGTCATGGCTCTCAGAGGACTTTTCTTCCCCTGGGTCAGCCAGGGGACGGGAAAGGCACGCGTATTTTTGAGAGTGCTTCATGCAAAGCATATTTTTCTTTTTCAAAAGGGGGCTCAACCGATGCCAGTCAAGTGGGGTGTGTGTGGCCCAGTGAGTGGCAACGAGGGAGACTGTGGTTGGAGTCCCCTCGCTGTGTTTCTAAAAGAACCAAGATGAACAAGTCATGGCTCTCAGAGGACTTTTCTTCCCCGGGGTCAGCCAGGGGACGGGAAAGGCACGCGTATTTTTGAGAGTGCTTCATGCAAAGCATCTTTTTCTTTTTCAAAAGGGGGCTCAACCGATGCCAGTCAAGTGGGGTGCGTGTGGCCCAGTGAGTGGCAACGAGGGAGACTGTGGTTGGAGTCCCCTCGCTGTGTTTCTAAAAGAACCAAGATGAACAAGTCATGGCTCTCAGAGGACTTTTCTTCCCCGGGGTCAGCCAGGGGACGGGAAAGGCACGCGTATTTTTGAGAGTGCTTCATGCAAAGCATCTTTTTCTTTTTCAAAAGGGGGCTCAACCGATGCCAGTCAAGTGGGGTGTGTGTGGCCCAGTGAGTGGCAACGAGGGAGACTGTGGTTGGAGTCCCCTCGCTGTGTTTCTAAAAGAACCAAGATGAACAAGTCATGGCTCTCAGAGGACTTTTCTTCCCCTGGGTCAGCCAGGGGACGGGAAAGGCACGCGTATTTTTGAGAGTGCTTCATGCAAAGCATCTTTTTCTTTTTCAAAAGGGGGCTCAACCGATGCCAGTCAAGTGGGGTGTGTGTGGCCCAGTGAGTGGCAACGAGGGAGACTGTGGTTGGAGTCCCCTCGCTGTGTTTCTAAAAGAACCAAGATGAACAAGTCATGGCTCTCAGAGGACTTTTCTTCCCCTGGGTCAGCCAGGGGACGGGAAAGGCACGCGTATTTTTGAGAGTGCTTCATGCAAAGCATCTTTTTCTTTTTCAAAAGGGGGCTCAACCGATGCCAGTCAAGTGGGGTGTGTGTGGCCCAGTGAGTGGCAACGAGGGAGACTGTGGTTGGAGTCCCCTCGCTGTGTTTCTAAAAGAACCAAGATGAACAAGTCATGGCTCTCAGAGGACTTTTCTTCCCCTGGGTCAGCCAGGGGACGGGAAAGGCACGCGTATTTTTGAGAGTGCTTCATGCAAAGCATCTTTTTCTTTTTCAAAAGGGGGCTCAACCGATGCCAGTCAAGTGGGGTGTGTGTGGCCCAGTGAGTGGCAACGAGGGAGACTGTGGTTGGAGTCCCCTCGCTGTGTTTCTAAAAGAACCAAGATGAACAAGTCATGGCTCTCAGAGGACTTTTCTTCCCCGGGGTCAGCCAGGGGACGGGAAAGGCACGCGTATTTTTGAGAGTGCTTCATGCAAAGCATCTTTTTCTTTTTCAAAAGGGGGCTCAACCGATGCCAGTCAAGTGGGGTGTGTGTGGCCCAGTGAGTGGCAACGAGGGAGACTGTGGTTGGAGTCCCCTCGCTGTGTTTCTAAAAGAACCAAGATGAACAAGTCATGGCTCTCAGAGGACTTTTCTTCCCCGGGGTCAGCCAGGGGACGGGAAAGGCACGCGTATTTTTGAGAGTGCTTCATGCAAAGCATCTTTTTCTTTTTCAAAAGGGGGCTCAACCGATGCCAGTCAAGTGGGGTGTGTGTGGCCCAGTGAGTGGCAACGAGGGAGACTGTGGTTGGAGTCCCCTCGCTGTGTTTCTAAAAGAACCAAGATGAACAAGTCATGGCTCTCAGAGGACTTTTCTTCCCCTGGGTCAGCCAGGGGACGGGAAAGGCACGCGTATTTTTGAGAGTGCTTCATGCAAAGCATCTTTTTCTTTTTCAAAAGGGGGCTCAACCGATGCCAGTCAAGTGGGGTGTGTGTGGCCCAGTGAGTGGCAACGAGGGAGACTGTGGTTGGAGTCCCCTCGCTGTGTTTCTAAAAGAACCAAGATGAACAAGTCATGGCTCTCAGAGGACTTTTCTTCCCCTGGGTCAGCCAGGGGACGGGAAAGGCACGCGTATTTTTGAGAGTGCTTCATGCAAAGCATCTTTTTCTTTTTCAAAAGGGGGCTCAACCGATGCCAGTCAAGTGGGGTGTGTGTGGCCCAGTGAGTGGCAACGAGGGAGACTGTGGTTGGAGTCCCCTCGCTGTGTTTCTAAAAGAACCAAGATGAACAAGTCATGGCTCTCAGAGGACTTTTCTTCCCCGGGGTCAGCCAGGGGACGGGAAAGGCACGCGTATTTTTGAGAGTGCTTCATGCAAAGCATCTTTTTCTTTTTCAAAAGGGGGCTCAACCGATGCCAGTCAAGTGGGGTGTGTGTGGCCCAGTGAGTGGCAACGAGGGAGACTGTGGTTGGAGTCCCCTCGCTGTGTTTCTAAAAGAACCAAGATGAACAAGTCATGGCTCTCAGAGGACTTTTCTTCCCCTGGGTCAGCCAGGGGACGGGAAAGGCACGCGTATTTTTGAGAGTGCTTCATGCAAAGCATCTTTTTCTTTTTCAAAAGGGGGCTCAACCGATGCCAGTCAAGTGGGGTGTGTGTGGCCCAGTGAGTGGCAACGAGGGAGACTGTGGTTGGAGTCCCCTCGCTGTGTTTCTAAAAGAACCAAGATGAACAAGTCATGGCTCTCAGAGGACTTTTCTTCCCCGGGGTCAGCCAGGGGACGGGAAAGGCACGCGTATTTTTGAGAGTGCTTCATGCAAAGCATCTTTTTCTTTTTCAAAAGGGGGCTCAACCGATGCCAGTCAAGTGGGGTGTGTGTGGCCCAGTGAGTGGCAACGAGGGAGACTGTGGTTGGAGTCCCCTCGCTGTGTTTCTAAAAGAACCAAGATGAACAAGTCATGGCTCTCAGAGGACTTTTCTTCCCCTGGGTCAGCCAGGGGACGGGAAAGGCACGCGTATTTTTGAGAGTGCTTCATGCAAAGCATCTTTTTCTTTTTCAAAAGGGGGCTCAACCGATGCCAGTCAAGTGGGGTGTGTGTGGCCCAGTGAGTGGCAACGAGGGAGACTGTGGTTGGAGTCCCCTCGCTGTGTTTCTAAAAGAACCAAGATGAACAAGTCATGGCTCTCAGAGGACTTTTCTTCCCCTGGGTCAGCCAGGGGACGGGAAAGGCACGCGTATTTTTGAGAGTGCTTCATGCAAAGCATCTTTTTCTTTTTCAAAAGGGGGCTCAACCGATGCCAGTCAAGTGGGGTGTGTGTGGCCCAGTGAGTGGCAACGAGGGAGACTGTGGTTGGAGTCCCCTCGCTGTGTTTCTAAAAGAACCAAGATGAACAAGTCATGGCTCTCAGAGGACTTTTCTTCCCCGGGGTCAGCCAGGGGACGGGAAAGGCACGCGTATTTTTGAGAGTGCTTCATGCAAAGCATCTTTTTCTTTTTCAAAAGGGGGCTCAACCGATGCCAGTCAAGTGGGGTGTGTGTGGCCCAGTGAGTGGCAACGAGGGAGACTGTGGTTGGAGTCCCCTCGCTGTGTTTCTAAAAGAACCAAGATGAACAAGTCATGGCTCTCAGAGGACTTTTCTTCCCCTGGGTCAGCCAGGGGACGGGAAAGGCACGCGTATTTTTGAGAGTGCTTCATGCAAAGCATCTTTTTCTTTTTCAAAAGGGGGCTCAACCGATGCCAGTCAAGTGGGGTGTGTGTGGCCCAGTTAGTGGCAACGAGGGAGACTGTGGTTGGAGTCCCCTCGCTGTGTTTCTAAAAGAACCAAGATGAACAAGTCATGGCTCTCAGAGGACTTTTCTTCCCCGGGGTCAGCCAGGGGACGGGAAAGGCACGCGTATTTTTGAGAGTGCTTCATGCAAAGCATCTTTTTCTTTTTCAAAAGGGGGCTCAACCGATGCCAGTCAAGTGGGGTGTGTGTGGCCCAGTGAGTGGCAACGAGGGAGACTGTGGTTGGAGTCCCCTCGCTGTGTTTCTAAAAGAACCAAGATGAACAAGTCATGGCTCTCAGAGGACTTTTCTTCCCCGGGGTCAGCCAGGGGACGGGAAAGGCACGCGTATTTTTGAGAGTGCTTCATGCAAAGCATCTTTTTCTTTTTCAAAAGGGGGCTCAACCGATGCCAGTCAAGTGGGGTGTGTGTGGCCCAGTGAGTGGCAACGAGGGAGACTGTGGTTGGAGTCCCCTCGCTGTGTTTCTAAAAGAACCAAGATGAACAAGTCATGGCTCTCAGAGGACTTTTCTTCCCCTGGGTCAGCCAGGGGACGGGAAAGGCACGCGTATTTTTGAGAGTGCTTCATGCAAAGCATCTTTTTCTTTTTCAAAAGGGGGCTCAACCGATGCCAGTCAAGTGGGGTGTGTGTGGCCCAGTTAGTGGCAACGAGGGAGACTGTGGTTGGAGTCCCCTCGCTGTGTTATACATGCTTTTAGAAGGGCATGACATGGCTTGGAGGTTGACTTTCATAAAATGCAAACTGTTGGCTACCAAAATGCTGCCTTTCCAACAACTGTGGTTATAGGCAATGAGGAACATACTGATGAAGATGAGACGCAGATACCCGATTGGGATGACAACTTAAATATTCGGTCAGGGCAAGAAGAAACTCGGTCTGAGGGGGAGGGGAGTGCAAACACAACAATTGATGATGAAGTTCTAGATCCCACCTACTTTCAACCCACAGTCAGACACTCGAGGAGGTCAATAGAGGCGGTGGAGGAGGATGCAACCGACGTCGAAGTAACCTGGCGCCTTCCTGGACACAGTCGGAGCACTGGTAGCACGTCTACAACTGCATCCTCAGCCACCACTCTGCCTCTGAGCATTATTCGGGGTGGATCAACAGGTCGCATGGCCTCTAAGCCTTGCCTAGCCTGGTCCTTTTTTGACATAAAAAAAGATCGGCCAAATTATGTGATCTGTAACATTTGCCATGGTTATCTTAGTAGAGGTCAAAACCTCAGCAGTTTGACAACTTCTTCCATGAATCGTCACATGAATAAATATCATATGGCCTGGTGGGAAGCTCACCGTGCTGCAATGCGGCCTAGTGGAGCCAACCATCCACCGCCTGCCCCTTCCAGGGCATCCGCGCGCTCGTCATCTTCTAGGACTGTGGGGACAGCTGTCACACCTGTTTTTCCACCCACAACTTCCACCACTGTAACCGCAACAGGCAGTTTGCTTGGTAGGTCGTCAGTTGGTTTGGAAGGGCAAACAAGTGAGTGTGTACAGCTCTCTCAGACATCGATAGCACCAACTTTGGATGAAGGCAACATCATGTCTCCGCCTGCACTTTCCTCCCAAAGCTGCATTTTTCCAGGGACACCCTACTCAACACCGTCTACACACAGCAGCCAGATCTCTGTCCCTCAGATGTGGTCAAATAAAAGGCCACTTCCTTCGACCCATGACAAAGCGAAGAGGTTGACTCTATCCCTCTGTAAGCTGTTGGCTACAGAAATGCTGCCTTTCCGCCTAGTGGACACACAGGATTTTAGAGACCTTATATCTGTCGCTGTGCCCCAGTACCAGATGCCTAGTCGCCACTACTTCTCTAAGAAAGGTGTGCCCGCGCTACACCAGCATGTCGCACACAATATCACCGCTTCCTTGAGAAACTCTGTGTGTGAACGGGTGAATTTCACCACCGATACTTGGACCAGTAAGCATGGACAGGGACGTTACATGTCGCTGACTGGGCACTGGGTAACTATGGTGATAGATGGTGAAGGGTCTGCTGCACAAGTCTTGCCGTCCCCACGACTTGTGTGTCAATCCTCTGTCTGTCCAAGTTCCGCCACTGCTTCTGCATCCTCCACCTCATCTGGGTCCTCCACCTCCGCCCCAAGCCTGCCTGGTCAGGCCACCAGCGTTCTCACTGCGCAGAAGGAATCACGCACCCCTCATTACTATGCTGGCAGCAGAGCGCAACGGCATCAGGCGGTCTTTAGCTTGACATGTCTTGGGAATAAGAGTCACACAGCTGAGGAGTTGTGGTCAGCTCTGCGGTCCGAGTTTAATAAATGGTTGTCTCCACTCAACCTGCAGCCTGGTAAGGCCGTGTGCGACAATGCTGCAAACCTGGGTGCGGCCCTTCGCCTGGGCAAGGTGACACACGTGCCTTGTATGGCTCACGTGTTGAACCTTGTTGTCCAGCAATTTTTAACACACTATCCCGGCCTAGATGGCCTTCTGACCAGGGCACGGAAACTGTCTGCAGTGCTCACTTCCGCCGTTCAACCGCCGCAGCTGAGCGACTTGCATCGCTCCAGAAGTCTTTCGGCCTGCCGGTTCATCGCCTGAAATGCGATGTGGCGACACGCTGGAATTCAACTCTCCACATGTTACAGCGACTGTGGCAGCACCGGCGAGCCCTGGTGCAATACGTCATGATGTATAGCCTGGGCCAACGAGATGCAGAAGTGGGGCAGATCACCCTGATGGAGTGATCTCAGATCAAGGACCTATGCACCGTTCTGCACAGTTTCGACATGGCGACGAATATGTTTAGCGCTGACAATGCCATTATCAGCATGACGATTACAGTCATTTACATGCTGGAGCACACGCTAAACACTATTCGGAGTCAGGGGGTGGGACAACAGGAAGGGGAGGAACTACAGGAGGATTCATATGCGCAAGACACAACAACATCACCAAGGTCCAGACGTTCATCATCACCAACGCGGCAGGCATGGGACCATGGGGGACAGGGATCAACAAGGGCGCATGGTAGCAGGCGAGATGTTGAGGAAGGTGCAGGAGGACATGAAGATAGGGAGGACGAACTGTCCATGGACATGGAAGACTCAGCAGATGAGGGGGACCTTGGTCAAATTTCAGTTGAAAGAGGTTGGGGGTAGATGACAGAGGAAGAAAGAACGTTTAGCACCTCTATGCCACAAACACAGCGTGGACTTGGTCCGCATGGCTGCGCAAGACACATGAGTGCCTTCTTGTTGCACTACCTCCAACATGACCCTCGTATTGTCAAAATTAGAAGTGATGATGACTACTGGCTTGCCACACTATTAGATCCCCGGGACAAGTCCAAATTTTGTGACATAATTCCACCCATAGAAAGGGACGCACGTATGCTGGAGTATCAGCATAAGCTGTTACTCGATCTTAGCTCGGCTTTTACACCAAACAACCGTGCAGGTGAAGGGAGTGATTCTCCCAGTTGTAACTTGACAAACATGGGACGGCATCGTCATCTTCAACAGTCTACCCGTACCAGTAGGACCGTATCTGGTGCTGGTAACAGCAATTTTATGGAATCTTTTCATAATTTTTTTAGACCCTCCTTTGCAAGGCCACCAGAGACAACAAGTCTGACACATAGTCAACGGATGGAGAGGATGATACAGGAGTATCTCCAAATGAACATCGATGCAATGACTTTGCAAATGGAGCCTTGCTCCTTTTGGGCTTCAAATCTAGAAAAATTGACAGAGCTCTCCAGTTACGCCTTGGATATTTTGTCGTGTGCAGCTGCCAGCGTTGTCTCTGAACGTGTCTTCAGTGCTGCTGGGTGTGTGCTGACAGATAAGCGCACGCGTCTGTCCAGTGACAATGTGGACAGACTGACGTTCATCAAAATGAACAAGTCATGGATCCAGAAGGAATTTACTACCCCTGTGTCATCCTGGGGAGAGTAAATGCTTGTGGATTTGGAATGTGCTTGATGCAAATCAAAACATCCTGTTTGCAACTAGGGCACAAGTGCTGCCACTGATGGGGTGTCTGTGTGCCCAATGTTGGGAAAAAAGGTAGACTCCGCTTGGAGTAACCCTTGCTTGCTGTGTTTTTTAAAAATGATACAAGATGAACAGATCTGAAGGCAAGATGAAGGCAACATCATGTCTCCGCCTGCACTTTTCTCACAAACCTGCATTTTTCCAGGGACACCCTACTCAACACCGTCTACAGACAGCAGCCAGATCTCTGTCCCTCAGATGTGGTCAAATAAAAGGCCACTTACTGCGACCCATGACAAAGCTAAGTGGTTGACTCTATCCCTCTGTAAGCTGTTGGCTACCGAAATGCTGCCTTTACGCGTAGTGGACACACAGGATTTTACAGACCTTATGTCTGTCGCTGTGCCCCAGTACCACATGCCCAATCACCACTGCTTCTCCAAGAAAAGCATGCCCGCGCTACACCAGCATGTCGCACACAACATCACCACTTCCTTGAGAAAATCTGTGTGCGACAGGGTGCATTTCAACACAGATACTTGGACCAGTAAGCATAGACAGGGTCATTACATGTCACTGACTGGGCACTGGCAAACTATGGTGAGAGATGGAGAAGGGTCTGCTGTACAAGTCTTGCCGTCCCCACGAGTTGTTTCAATCCTTGTTCTGTATGTAGAAGTTAATACACTGCTTCTGCCTCTTCAACCTCGTGTGGGTCCTCTACCTTGGCGCAAACCCTGTGTGGTCAGGCCACCCTTCCTTGCAACTGCGCACAAGGACTACCACACACCTCCTTACTATGCTGGCAGCAGAGCTCAATGCCATCAGGCGGTCAAAGCTTTACTTTGAAATGTATGGGAAATGTGAGTCACACCGCTATTACAGAGAATAGTAGTCAGGCAGGGTCAAAACATTAATTGAGGAACAGGAACAGAATGGGACGGCCAGGAAAGAATCAGAAAACAAGCAGAGGTGAAATGCGTATCGGCCAACAAGGTACATAAACAGCAAGCAGGAAAAGTAGTCAGGTAACAAGCACACAAAATCATAAAACTGAACTGGGGGTAAAATTAACCAGAGGTTCATAGCATAACCTGCGTCCACCTGCGCCGCTGGCATCGACTACTCTCCCATCATCAGCACTATTCATGAAAGGAACACGTTGTCACCTGGCGACCGGAGTACAAATTGACGGAGCGGACTCCGTTGGTGACTTAACAGCCGTGTGCGGCAATGATGCAAACCTGGCTGCGGGCCATCCTCAGGGCAATGTGACACACGTGCCTTTTAGGGCTCACGTGTTGAACCGAATTCGCCAGCAATTTTTAAAACACCATCACGGCCTACATGGCCTTGTGCAGTGGGCACGCTCGCTATGTGCTCACTTCCATCGTGCGCACACAGCAGCTCAACAACTTTCATCACTCCGGAAGTCTTAGGGTCTGGCAGTTAAACGCCGTAAATGCGATGTTTCGACACGCAGGAATTGGAATCTGCACATGTTGCAGCGTGTGTGGCAGCACCGCAGAGCCCTGCTGAAATACGGTAAGACATATAGCCTGGGATAACTTGATCCAGAGGTGGTGCAGATCACGCTGCTGGAGTGGTGTCAGATCAAGGACCTATGCACCCTGCTACACAGTTTTGAAATGTCGACGAAGATGTTTAGCACTGGCAATGTCATTCTCAGCGTGACAATTCTGGTCATCTACATGATGGAGCACACTGTAATTATTATTCTGAGTCAGGTGTTGGGACAAGAGGAAGGGGAGGAAGTACAGGAGGAGTCATAAGCGGAAGGGATAACAAGATCTACGAGGTCCAGATGGTCAGCGGCACCTATGCGGCATTCATGGTGAGGGAGAGGGATTAACAAGGGCGCATAGTATCAGCAAAAAGTGTTGATGAAAGTGCAGGAGCCCATGAAGAAATGGAGGACGAACTGGCGATGGGCATGGAAGACTCAGCAGATGAGTGAGAGCTTGCTCACATTTCGGTTGTGCGAGGTTGTGGGTAGAGGGCAGAGGAAGGATGCACGATTCTCACCTCTCTGCCACCAACACACCAAGGACTTGGTCCTCCTGGATGCACAAGACACATGAGCGCCTTCTTGCTGCACTACCTACATGACCCTCGGATTGTATGAATTTGAACTAATCCTGAATACTGGGTTGCCACACTGTTAGATCCCCGGTACAAGACAAAATTTGGCGAACTAATTCCTGCCATAGAAATAGACGCACGTATACAGGAGTATCTGCAGAATGTGGTACGCAATCTTAGATCTACTTGTCCACTAAACACCAGTGCTGCACAGAGTGAATCTCAACGCTTTGTCATGGATAGGAGGAAATGGTCTTTTACTTGTCCACATCGGAGGGACCGAGGGATGGCTGCTGTGCTGAGATGGCGTTGAGTACGGTGTCCCTGCACAGTTGCACTTTTGGTCATATCCCAAAATGAGTTGAAAAAGGACAGATGCTGTTGGAAAGGGGAACAGGTGTGTTGGAAAGGGGAAAAAAGTTTTGGTCCGTGGATTTGGTGGTTTAGCAACTGTAACATTTGCTGAAGAAACAACATCTGTTACAGTGGGACTGGCAGATTTGGATAAAGTGGTATATAATCTGTGACCGCTATATAACGAAAATTAATAAGAAAAGAAAGAGAAAGGTATATATCCCCATCAGCAGTCAGTGTCCACCGTGCTCCCAGTTGGAAAAGGAGAGGTTGGCAACTTGAAGGTTTGGTGGAGGATACAGAGCTGTGTGGCTATGAAACTAATAGTAGCCTGAACCGAGTTAGACGCCATTCGGATCTGGAGACTGTGAGCCCTGTTAGCGTCACAGGGTCCACATGCCCACCCAGCCCAGGAACTCCCTGTTAACAACACAGGGGCCATTGAGTACGCTGACCGTGTGCGTAGGGGCCACACCTGTGGACAGCAGGCGCATCAGCAGCAGCAGGCCTGTTAATGCCACTGGGCTGCACAAGCAGGACTGTTAGGACAGGAGCTGGTCTTAACCGTTCTGCGTTACCAACTGTGGTGGTGGCCTGCATCCACCACCCGATCCCTGCCTACCTCTGGCCTAAAGCCGCAATGGGTTCAACACATGGAGGTGTGCTCTTTCGGAGCATAATAGAAGACTGCGCACCTCCTTGTTGGCTCCAGCCCCTTTTATAACCTGGGTCCGCCCCAAACCAGGGTGAACCACAATGCACCTCCTGGAGACAAAAGTAGAGTGACACGTCATGAGTGGCATAACTAGCGTCCTATTTGGAAACGCAACTTCAATGATGACCTCATGGCTGCCATGACCCAAACACCTCACCAGTCATCGTCTGAGCATCAATAATGCGGTGACAAGTCATAGGTGTGGGCCTCTGCAAGCCATTTGGGAGGACACCTGATGCCCTGTGGTCTATATGGGACCCCCACATCAGGGCCAGGGCCAAAGAGTTCATTACCGGACCATAAACCACGAACCGCGCTCAACTCTATTAATAAGGTGGCATTAAGATAAATGAAATATATCTTCTCGGTCTTCTCGTTTTCTTGCTGAGTTGTGCCAATGGACAGAGTTTTTCTAGACATTTGCTATTGGAAACTCAGGGAACCAAAGCTCCTGGATAGAGTTGAGCGCGGTTCGTGGTTCGTGGTTCTCCAGTTCTAGGCTCGAGTGATTTTGGGGCATGTTCTAGATCGAACTAGAACTCGAGCTTTTTGCAAAAGCTCGATAGTTCTAGAAACGTTCGAGAACGGTTCTAGCAGCCAAAAAACAGCTAAATCATAGCTTGGTTACTGCTGTAATAGTGTAAGTCACTCTGTGAATCAAACTATTAGCACATTTCAGTGTATAGTGTGCGTGAACAGCGCCTTCAGATCACTGCTGCTTCTATAATGACGATCGCCATTTTTTTTTTTTTTTCTTGTCTTCCTTCCCTAAGTGCGCGCGTCTTGTGGGGCGGGCCAGCATGTCAGCCAATCACAGACACACACACAGCTAAGTTGACTTTGAGCCAGAGAAGCAACGGCATGTGTGATAGGATCTGCATGTCACATGTCCCTGCATTATAAAACCGGACATTTTCTTCACGGACGCCATTATCTGCCTTCTGCGTCTTTGGTGTCAGACATCACTGTCGCAGCTCCGTCCTCCTGAGTCCTATAGCCGATACAGCTGTATGCGCTGCATACACAGCGTTAGACAGCATAGGGAGAGCACTTTATAGCAGTCCTTTTAAGGGCTCAAACCGGCAGGGTCAGAGAGCCATAGGTGACAGGTCCTGCAAACAGCAACAGCATCTGTGTAGCCAAGGTCAGGGATTTCCTCCCTGCATTTCACCATTAGGAGGAAATAGAAAGGCAGGCTTCCATTCCTCTACCCAGAGCACCACAATCCTGCCACTGTACCCTCCTGTCCTCTGCACACTCCAACTCATTATAACTAAGCCATTATACTAGCAAACACTCAGTGTACCTAGTGGCATCCTATCTGTGGCTATTGGACTTTGCTATAGTCCCACTAGTGCAAAGACATTTGCAGAGCACGTCTGCCTGCATTGCACACTCCAACTTTTTTAAACTAAGCAATTTTACTAGCAAACACTCAGTGTACCTAGTGGCATCCTATACGTGGCTATTGGACTTTGCTATAGTCCCACTAGTGCCAAGACATTTGCAGAGCGCATCTGCCTGCGTTGCACACTCCAACTAATTTTAACTTAGCCATTATACTAGCAAACACTCAGTGTACCTAGTGGCATCCTATACGTGGCTATTGGACTTTGCTATAGTCCCACTAGTGCCAAGACATTTGCAGAGCGCATCTGCCTGCGTTGCACACTCCAACTAATTATAAGTAAGCCATTATACTAGCAAACACTCAGTGTACCTAGTGGCATCCTATCTGTGGCTATTGGACTTTGCTATAGTCCCACTAGTGCAAAGACATTTGCAGAGCACGTCTGCCTGCATTGCACACTCCAACTTTTTTAAACTAAGCAATTTTACTAGCAAACACTCAGTGTACCTAGTGCATCCTATACGTGGCTATTGGACTTTGCTATAGTCCCACTAGTGCCAAGACATTTGCAGAGCGCATCTGCCTGCGTTGCACACTCCAACTAATTATAAGTAAGCCATTATACTAGCAAACACTCAGTGTACCTAGTGGCATCCTATCTGTGGCTATTGGACTTTGCTATAGTCCCACTAGTGCAAAGACATTTGCAGAGCACGTCTGCCTGCATTGCACACTCCAACTTTTTTAAACTAAGCAATTTTACTAGCAAACACTCAGTGTACCTAGTGGCATCCTATACGTGGCTATTGGACTTTGCTATAGTCCCACTAGTGCCAAGACATTTGCAGAGCGCATCTGCCTGCGTTGCACACTCCAACTAATTATAAGTAAGCCATTATACTAGCAAACACTCAGTGTACCTAGTGGCATCCTATCTGTGGCTATTGGACTTTGCTATAGTCCCACTAGTGCCAAGACATTTGCAGAGCGCATCTGCCTGCGTTGCACACTCCAACTAATTATAAGTAAGCCATTATACTAGCAAACACTCAGTGTACCTAGTGGCATCCTATACGTGGCTATTGGACCTTGCTATAGTCCCACTAGTGCCAAGACATTTGCAGAGCGCATCTGCCTGCGTTGCACACTCCAACTAATTATAAGTAAGCCATTATACTAGCAAACACTCAGTGTACCTAGTGGCATCCTATACGTGGCTATTGGACCTTGCTATAGTCCCACTAGTGCCAAGACATTTGCAGAGCGCATCTGCCTGCGTTGCACACTCCAACTAATTATAAGTAAGCCATTATACTAGCAAACACTCAGTGTACCTAGTGGCATCCTATACGTGGCTATTGGACCTTGCTATAGTCCCACTAGTGCCAAGACATTTGCAGAGCGCATCTGCCTGCGTTGCACACTCCAACTAATTATAAGTAAGCCATTATACTAGCAAAAACTCAGTGTACCTAGTGGCATCCTATCTGTGGCTATTGGACTTTGCTATAGTCCCACTAGTGCAAAGACATTTGCAGAGCACGTCTGCCTGCATTGCACACTCCAACTTTTTTAAACTAAGCAATTTTACTAGCAAACACTCAGTGTACCTAGTGGCATCCTATACGTGGCTATTGGACTTTGCTATAGTCCCACTAGTGCCAAGACATTTGCAGAGCGCATCTGCCTGCGTTGCACACTCCAACTAATTATAAGTAAGCCATTATACTAGCAAACACTCAGTGTACCTAGTGGCATCCTATCTGTGGCTATTGGACTTTGCTATAGTCCCACTAGTGCCAAGACATTTGCAGAGCGCATCTGCCTGCGTTGCACACTCCAACTAATTTTAAGTAACCCATTATACTAGCAAAAACTCAGTGTACCTAGTGGCATCCTATCTGTGGCTATTGGACTTTGCTATAGTCCCACTAGTGCAAAGACATTTGCAGAGCACGTCTGCCTGCATTGCACACTCCAACTTTTTTAAACTAAGCAATTTTACTAGCAAACACTCAGTGTACCTAGTGGCATCCTATACGTGGCTATTGGACTTTGCTATAGTCCCACTAGTGCCAAGACATTTGCAGAGCGCATCTGCCTGCGTTGCACACTCCAACTAATTATAAGTAAGCCATTATACTAGCAAACACTCAGTGTACCTAGTGGCATCCTATCTGTGGCTATTGGACTTTGCTATAGTCCCACTAGTGCCAAGACATTTGCAGAGCGCATCTGCCTGCGTTGCACACTCCAACTAATTATAAGTAAGCCATTATACTAGCAAACACTCAGTGTACCTAGTGGCATCCTATCTGTGGCTATTGGACTTTGCTATAGTCCCACTAGTGCCAAGACATTTGCAGAGCGCATCTGCCTGCGTTGCACACTCCAACTAATTATAAGTAAGCCATTATACTAGCAAACACTCAGTGTACCTAGTGGCATCCTATACGTGGCTATTGGACCTTGCTATAGTCCCACTAGTGCCAAGACATTTGCAGAGCGCATCTGCCTGCGTTGCACACTCCAACTAATTATAAGTAAGCCATTATACTAGCAAACACTCAGTGTACCTAGTGGCATCCTATACGTGGCTATTGGACCTTGCTATAGTCCCACTAGTGCCAAGACATTTGCAGAGCGCATCTGCCTGCGTTGCACACTCCAACTAATTATAAGTAAGCCATTATACTAGCAAAAACTCAGTGTACCTAGTGGCATCCTATCTGTGGCTATTGGACTTTGCTATAGTCCCACTAGTGCAAAGACATTTGCAGAGCACGTCTGCCTGCATTGCACACTCCAACTTTTTTAAACTAAGCAATTTTACTAGCAAACACTCAGTGTACCTAGTGGCATCCTATACGTGGCTATTGGACTTTGCTATAGTCCCACTAGTGCCAAGACATTTGCAGAGCGCATCTGCCTGCGTTGCACACTCCAACTAATTTTAACTTAGCCATTATACTAGCAAACACTCAGTGTACCTAGTGGCATCCTATACGTGGCTATTGGACTTTGCTATAGTCCCACTAGTGCCAAGACATTTGCAGAGCGCATCTGCCTGCGTTGCACACTCCAACTAATTATAAGTAAGCCATTTTACTAGCAAACACTCAGTGTACCTAGTGGCATCCTATACGTGGCTATTGGACCTTGCTATAGTCCCACTAGTGCCAAGACATTTGCAGAGCGCATCTGCCTGCGTTGCACACTCCAACTAATTATAAGTAAGCCATTATACTAGCAAACACTCAGTGTACCTAGTGGCATCCTATACGTGGCTATTGGACTTTGCTATAGTCCCACTAGTGCCAAGACATTTGCAGAGCGCATCTGCCTGCGTTGCACACTCCAACTAATTATAAGTAAGCCATTATACTAGCAAACACTCAGTGTACCTAGTGGCATCCTATACGTGGCTATTGGACCTTGCTATAGTCCCACTAGTGCCAAGACATTTGCAGAGCGCATCTGCCTGCGTTGCACACTCCAACTAATTATAAGTAAGCCATTATACTAGCAAACACTCAGTGTACCTAGTGGCATCCTATCTGTGGCTATTGGACTTTGCTATAGTCCCACTAGTGCCAAGACATTTGCAGAGCGCATCTGCCTGCATTGCACACTCCAACTAATTATAAGTAAGCCATTATACTAGCAAACACTCAGTGTACCTAGTGGCATCCTATACCTGGCTATTGGACTTTGCTATAGTCCCACTAGTGCCAAGACATTTGCAGAGCGCATCTGCCTGCGTTGCACACTCCAACTAATTATAAGTAAGCCATTATACTAGCAAACACTCAGTGTACCTAGTGGCATCCTATACGTGGCTATTGGACTTTGCTATAGTCCCACTAGTGCCAAGACATTTGCAGAGCGCATCTGCCTGCGTTGCACACTCCAACTAATTTTAACTTAGCCATTATACTAGCAAACACTCAGTGTACCTAGTGGCATCCTATACGTGGCTATTGGACTTTGCTATAGTCCCACTAGTGCCAAGACATTTGCAGAGCGCATCTGCCTGCGTTGCACACTCCAACTTATTATAAGTAAGCCATTATACTAGCAAACACTCAGTGTACCTAGTGGCATCCTATACGTGGCTATTGGACTTTGCTATAGTCCCACTAGTGCCAAGACATTTGCAGAGCGCATCTGCCTGCGTTGCACACTCCAACTAATTTTAACTTAGCCATTATACTAGCAAACACTCAGTGTACCTAGTGGCATCCTATACGTGGCTATTGGACTTTGCTATAGTCCCACTAGTGCCAAGACATTTGCAGAGCGCATCTGCCTGCGTTGCACACTCCAACTAATTATAAGTAAGCCATTATACTAGCAAACACTCAGTGTACCTAGTGGCATCCTATCTGTGGCTATTGGACTTTGCTATAGTCCCACTAGTGCCAAGACATTTGCAGAGCGCATCTGCCTGCGTTGCACACTCCAACTAATTATAAGTAAGCCATTATACTAGCAAACACTCAGTGTACCTAGTGGCATCCTATCTGTGGCTATTGGACTTTGCTATAGTCCCACTAGTGCCAAGACATTTGCAGAGCGCATCTGCCTGCGTTGCACACTCCAACTAATTATAAGTAAGCCATTATACTAGCAAACACTCAGTGTACCTAGTGGCATCCTATACGTGGCTATTGGACCTTGCTATAGTCCCACTAGTGCCAAGACATTTGCAGAGCGCATCTGCCTGCGTTGCACACTCCAACTAATTATAAGTAAGCCATTATACTAGCAAACACTCAGTGTACCTAGTGGCATCCTATACGTGGCTATTGGACCTTGCTATAGTCCCACTAGTGCCAAGACATTTGCAGAGCGCATCTGCCTGCGTTGCACACTCCAACTAATTATAAGTAAGCCATTATACTAGCAAAAACTCAGTGTACCTAGTGGCATCCTATCTGTGGCTATTGGACTTTGCTATAGTCCCACTAGTGCAAAGACATTTGCAGAGCACGTCTGCCTGCATTGCACACTCCAACTTTTTTAAACTAAGCAATTTTACTAGCAAACACTCAGTGTACCTAGTGGCATCCTATACGTGGCTATTGGACTTTGCTATAGTCCCACTAGTGCCAAGACATTTGCAGAGCGCATCTGCCTGCGTTGCACACTCCAACTAATTTTAACTTAGCCATTATACTAGCAAACACTCAGTGTACCTAGTGGCATCCTATACGTGGCTATTGGACTTTGCTATAGTCCCACTAGTGCCAAGACATTTGCAGAGCGCATCTGCCTGCGTTGCACACTCCAACTAATAAGTAAGCCATTTTACTAGCAAACACTCAGTGTACCTAGTGGCATCCTATACGTGGCTATTGGACCTTGCTATAGTCCCACTAGTGCCAAGACATTTGCAGAGCGCATCTGCCTGCGTTGCACACTCCAACTAATTATAAGTAAGCCATTATACTAGCAAACACTCAGTGTACCTAGTGGCATCCTATACGTGGCTATTGGACTTTGCTATAGTCCCACTAGTGCCAAGACATTTGCAGAGCGCATCTGCCTGCGTTGCACACTCCAACTAATTATAAGTAAGCCATTATACTAGCAAACACTCAGTGTACCTAGTGGCATCCTATACGTGGCTATTGGACCTTGCTATAGTCCCACTAGTGCCAAGACATTTGCAGAGCGCATCTGCCTGCGTTGCACACTCCAACTAATTATAAGTAAGCCATTATACTAGCAAACACTCAGTGTACCTAGTGGCATCCTATCTGTGGCTATTGGACTTTGCTATAGTCCCACTAGTGCCAAGACATTTGCAGAGCGCATCTGCCTGCATTGCACACTCCAACTAATTATAAGTAAGCCATTATACTAGCAAACACTCAGTGTACCTAGTGGCATCCTATACCTGGCTATTGGACTTTGCTATAGTCCCACTAGTGCCAAGACATTTGCAGAGCGCATCTGCCTGCGTTGCACACTCCAACTAATTATAAGTAAGCCATTATACTAGCAAACACTCAGTGTACCTAGTGGCATCCTATACGTGGCTATTGGACTTTGCTATAGTCCCACTAGTGCCAAGACATTTGCAGAGCGCATCTGCCTGCGTTGCACACTCCAACTAATTTTAACTTAGCCATTATACTAGCAAACACTCAGTGTACCTAGTGGCATCCTATACGTGGCTATTGGACTTTGCTATAGTCCCACTAGTGCCAAGACATTTGCAGAGCGCATCTGCCTGCGTTGCACACTCCAACTTATTATAAGTAAGCCATTATACTAGCAAACACTCAGTGTACCTAGTGGCATCCTATACGTGGCTATTGGACTTTGCTATAGTCCCACTAGTGCCAAGACATTTGCAGAGCGCATCTGCCTGCGTTGCACACTCCAACTAATTTTAACTTAGCCATTATACTAGCAAACACTCAGTGTACCTAGTGGCATCCTATACGTGGCTATTGGACTTTGCTATAGTCCCACTAGTGCCAAGACATTTGCAGAGCGCATCTGCCTGCGTTGCACACTCCAACTCATTATAACTAAGTTGCATTGTCAGGGATATTTATTCTTTATTATTCTGCTGTTAATAAAGCTAGACCACCACTGCAATCTTCACCACCTCTCAATTTTTACTACCACATTTTCAGTCCACAATCTTGTCGCAATCAACATGAGTGGCAAAATGACAGATGCTGGTGGAAAGGGGAAGAGGCGTGGTGGAAAAGGCAAAAAAGGTTTTGTCTGTGGGGAAAGTGGCAAAGCTCCATTATCATCTGCTGAAGATAGACCATCTACCAGCAAAAGTAAGATGTCTACTACTTACCGTGGACAATCCGATGTGCTCCCTTTTTTACGGACACGAACAACAGGAAGAAAGGTAGATGATGGGCAAAAAAGGAAAATGCTTGAATGGATCTCAAGTGGTCCAACAAGTGCCCTCTCAGCCACTTCAAGTACCGCATCCAAAAAACACCAGTCCTCTGAGTTGTCATCCCAATCACACTTGATTTCTCCCAGCTCTGAAGTCTCCATCAGCCCTGCACAGTATGGTGGAACTGAGATGGCTGAGTCTGCAGAGCTGTTCAGTCACACTATAGCCTGGGAATCAGAGGTCTGCTCCCAAGCTACAGTGAGTACAGAACAGGAAATGGTCTGCAGTGATGCCCAGAACCTTTGTGACTCTGATTCAGGCCGTGAGGACCAAGTTTCTGAGCATGATGTTGACCCTTTGTCACAAACTGTAACACCTGTGGTTATAGACAATGAGGAACATACTGATGAAGATGAGACGCAGATACCCGATTGGGATGACAACTTAAATATTCGGTCAGGGCAAGAAGAGGCTCGGTCTGAGGGGGAGGGGAGTGCAAACACAACAATTGATGATGAAGTTCTAGATCCCACCTACTGTCAACCCCCAGTCAGGCACTCGAGGAGGTCAACAGAGGCGGTGGAGGAGGATGCAACCGACGACGAAGTTACCTTGCGCCTTCCTGGACAGAGTCGGAGCACTGGTAGCACGTCTACAACTGCATCCTCAGCCACCACTCTGCCTATGAGCATTATTCGGGGTGGATCAACAGGTCGCATGGCCTCTAAGCCTTGCCTAGCCTGGTCCTTTTTTGACATAGAAAAAGATCGCCCAAATCATGTGATATGTAAAATTTGTCATGATTCTCTTAGTAGAGGTCAAAACCTCAGCAGTTTGACAACTTCTTCCATGAATCGTCACATGAATAAATATCATAGGTCCCGGTGGGAAGCTCACTGTGCTGCAATGCTGCAAGAGCGAACCATCCACCGCCCGCACCTTCCAGTGCATCCGCGCGCTCTTCATCTTCTAGGACTGTGGGGACAGCTGTCACACCTGTTTTTCCACGCCAAACTTCCACCACTGTAACCGCAACAGGCAGTTTGCTTGTAAGGTCGTCAGTTGGTTTGGAAGGGGAAACAAGTGAGTGTGTACAGCTCTCTCAGACATCGATAGCACCAACGTTGGATGAAGGCAACATCATGTCTCCGCCTGCACTTTCCTCACAAACCTGCATTTTTCCAGGGACACCCTACTCAACACCGTCTACACACAGCAGCCAGATCTCTGTCCCTCAGATGTGGTCAAATAAAAGGCCACTTCCTCCGACCCATGACAAAGCTAAGAGGTTGACTCTATCCCTCTGTAAGCTGTTGGCTACCGAAATGCTGCCTTTCCGCCTAGTGGACACACAGGATTTTAGAGACCTTATGTCTGTCGCTGTGCCCCAGTACCAGATGCCTAGTCGCCACTACTTCTCTAAGAAAGGTGTGCCCGCGCTACACCAGCATGTCGCACACAACATCACCGCTTCCTTGAGAAACTCTGTGTGTGAACGGGTGCATTTCACCACCGATACTTGGACCAGTAAGCATGGACAGGGACGTTACATGTCGCTGACTGGGCACTGGGTAACTATGGTGATAGATGGTGAAGGGTCTGCTGCAAAAGTCTTGCCGTCCCCACGACTTGTGTGTCAATCCTCTGTCTGTCCAAGTTCCGCCACAGCTTCTGCATCCTCCACCTCATCTGGGTCCTCCACCTCCGCCCCAAGCCTGCCTGGTCAGGCCACCAGCGTTCTCACTGCGCAGAAGGAATCATGCACAAGTGGGCGGGGCCTGTTCTTCGTGTTTCCTAAGCTAGGAGTCAGGTCTCCTTGTGTCTCTGTGATATACTTACCTATCTCTCTTCTAGAGCCGCTCCTGCCTCGCCATCCGGTCCTGCCGATTCCCGAACCCCGAACGCTGACTATCTGCCATCCCGTCAGTCCGTACCATCTCTGATCCCTGTGGTGACCCGTCTTCTCGCTCCATCGGTTCCGGACTGTTGATGTGACGATTCATGGAAGAAGTTGTCAAACTGCTGAGGTTTTGACCTCTACTAAGAGAATCATGACAAATTTTACATATCACATGATTTGGGCGATCTTTTTCTATGTCAAAAAAGGACCAGGCTAGGCAAGGCTTAGAGGCCATGCGACCTGTTGATCCACCCCGAATAATGCTCATAGGCAGAGTGGTGGCTGAGGATGCAGTTGTAGACGTGCTACCAGTGCTCCGACTCTGTCCAGGAAGGCGCAAGGTAACTTCGTCGTCGGTTGCATCCTCCTCCACCGCCTCTGTTGACCTCCTCGAGTGCCTGACTGGGGGTTGACAGTAGGTGGGATCTAGAACTCCATCATCAATTGTTGTGTTTGCACTCCCCTCCCCCTCAGACCGAGCCTCTTCTTGCCCTGACCGAATATTTAAGTTGTCATCCCAATCGGGTATCTGCGTCTCATCTTCATCAGTATGTTCCTCATTGTCTATAACCACAGGTGTTACAGTTTGTGACAAAGGGTCAACATTATGCTCAGAAACTTGGTCCTCACGGCCTGAATCAGAGTCACAAAGGTTCTGGGCATCACTGCAGACCATTTCCTGTTCTGTACTCACTGTAGCTTGGGAGCAGACCTCTGATTCCCAGGCTATAGTGTGACTGAACAGCTCTGCAGACTCAGCCATCTCAGTTCCACCATACTGTGCAGGGCTGATGGAGACTTCAGAGCTGGGAGAAATCAAGTGTGATTGGGATGACAACTCAGAGGACTGGTGTTTTTTGGATGCGGTACTTGAAGTGGCTGAGAGGGCATTTGTTGGACCACTTGAGATCCATTCAAGCATTTTCCTTTTTTGCCCATCATCTACCTTTCTTCCTGTTGTTCGTGTCCGTAAAAAAGGGAGCACATCGGATTGTCCACGGTAAGTAGTAGACATCTTACTTTTGCTGGAAGATGGTCTATCTTCAGCAGATGATAATGGAGCTTTGCCACTTTCCCCACAGACAAAACCTTTTTTGCCTTTTCCACCACGCCTCTTCCCCTTTCCACCAGCATCTGTCATTTTGCCACTCATGTTGATTGCGACAAGATTGTGGACTGAAAATGTGGTAGTAAAAATTGAGAGGTGGTGAAGATTGCAGTGGTGGTCTAGCTTTATTAACAGCAGAATAATAAAGAATAAATATCCCTGACAATGCAACTTAGTTATAAGGAGTTGGAGTGTGCAACGCAGGCAGATGCGCTCTGCAAATGTCTTGGCACTAGTGGGACTATAGCAAAGTCCAATAGCCACGTATAGGATGCCACTAGGTACACTGAGTGTTTGCTAGTATAATGGCTAAGTTAAAATTAGTTGGAGTGTGCAACGCAGGCAGATGCGCTCTGCAAATGTCTTGGCACTAGTGGGACTATAGCAAAGTCCAATAGCCACGTATAGGATGCCACTAGGTACACTGAGTGTTTGCTAGTATAATGGCTTACTTATAATTAGTTGGAGTGTGCAACGCAGGCAGATGCGCTCTGCAAATGTCTTGGCACTAGTGGGACTATAGCAAAGTCCAATAGCCACAGATAGGATGCCACTAGGTACACTGAGTGTTTGCTAGTATAATGGCTAAGTTAAAATTAGTTGGAGTGTGCAACGCAGGCAGATGCGCTCTGCAAATGTCTTGGCACTAGTGGGACTATAGCAAAGTCCAATAGCCACGTATAGGATGCCACTAGGTACACTGAGTGTTTGCTAGTATAATGGCTTACTTATAATTAGTTGGAGTGTGCAACGCAGGCAGATGCGCTCTGCAAATGTCTTGGCACTAGTGGGACTATAGCAAGGTCCAATAGCCACGTATAGGATGCCACTAGGTACACTGAGTGTTTGCTAGTATAATGGCTTACTTATAATTAGTTGGAGTGTGCAACGCAGGCAGATGCGCTCTGCAAATGTCTTGGCACTAGTGGGACTATAGCAAAGTCCAATAGCCACGTATAGGATGCCACTAGGTACACTGAGTGTTTGCTAGTATAATGGCTAAGTTAAAATTAGTTGGAGTGTGCAACGCAGGCAGATGCGCTCTGCAAATGTCTTGGCACTAGTGGGACTATAGCAAAGTCCAATAGCCACGTATAGGATGCCACTAGGTACACTGAGTGTTTGCTAGTAAAATTGCTTAGTTTAAAAAAGTTGGAGTGTGCAATGCAGGCAGACGTGCTCTGCAAATGTCTTTGCACTAGTGGGACTATAGCAAAGTCCAATAGCCACAGATAGGATGCCACTAGGTACACTGAGTTTTTGCTAGTATAATGGCTTACTTATAATTAGTTGGAGTGTGCAACGCAGGCAGATGCGCTCTGCAAATGTCTTGGCACTAGTGGGACTATAGCAAGGTCCAATAGCCACGTATAGGATGCCACTAGGTACACTGAGTGTTTGCTAGTATAATGGCTTACTTATAATTAGTTGGAGTGTGCAACGCAGGCAGATGCGCTCTGCAAATGTCTTGGCACTAGTGGGACTATAGCAAGGTCCAATAGCCACGTATAGGATGCCACTAGGTACACTGAGTGTTTGCTAGTATAATGGCTTATTTATAATTAGTTGGAGTGTGCAACGCAGGCAGATGCGCTCTGCAAATGTCTTGGCACTAGTGGGACTATAGCAAAGTCCAATAGCCACAGATAGGATGCCACTAGGTACACTGAGTGTTTGCTAGTATAATGGCTTACTTATAATTAGTTGGAGTGTGCAACGCAGGCAGATGCGCTCTGCAAATGTCTTGGCACTAGTGGGACTATAGCAAGGTCCAATAGCCACGTATAGGATGCCACTAGGTACACTGAGTGTTTGCTAGTATAATGGCTTACTTATAATTAGTTGGAGTGTGCAACGCAGGCAGATGCGCTCTGCAAATGTCTTGGCACTAGTGGGACTATAGCAAAGTCCAATAGCCACAGATAGGATGCCACTAGGTACACTGAGTGTTTGCTAGTATAATGGCTTACTTATAATTAGTTGGAGTGTGCAACGCAGGCAGATGCGCTCTGCAAATGTCTTGGCACTAGTGGGACTATAGCAAAGTCCAATAGCCAAGTATAGGATGCCACTAGGTACACTGAGTGTTTGCTAGTAAAATTGCTTAGTTTAAAAAAGTTGGAGTGTGCAATGCAGGCAGACGTGCTCTGCAAATGTCTTTGCACTAGTGGGACTATAGCAAAGTCCAATAGCCACAGATAGGATGCCACTAGGTACACTGAGTGTTTGCTAGTATAATGGCTTACTTATAATTAGTTGGAGTGTGCAACGCAGGCAGATGCGCTCTGCAAATGTCTTGGCACTAGTGGGACTATAGCAAAGTCCAATAGCCACGTATAGGATGCCACTAGGTACACTGAGTGTTTGCTAGTATAATGGCTAAGTTAAAATTAGTTGGAGTGTGCAACGCAGGCAGATGCGCTCTGCAAATGTCTTGGCACTAGTGGGACTATAGCAAAGTCCAATAGCCACGTATAGGATGCCACTAGGTACACTGAGTGTTTGCTAGTAAAATTGCTTAGTTTAAAAAAGTTGGAGTGTTCAATGCAGGCAGACGTGCTCTGCAAATGTCTTTGCACTAGTGGGACTATAGCAAAGTCCAATAGCCACAGATAGGATGCCACTAGGTACACTGAGTGTTTGCTAGTATAATGGCTTAGTTATAATGAGTTGGAGTGTGCAGAGGACAGGAGGGTACAGTGGCAGGATTGTGGTGCTCTGGGTAGAGGAATGGAAGCCTGCCTTTCTATTCCCTCCTAATGGTGAAATGCAGGGAGGAAATCCCTGACCTTGGCTACACAGATGCTGTTGCTGTTTGCAGGACCTGTCACCTATGGCTCTCTGACCCTGCCGGTTTGAGCCCTTAAAAGGACTGCTATAAAGTGCTCTCCCTATGCTGTCTAACGCTGTGTATGCAGCGCATACAGCTGTATCGGCTATAGGACTCAGGAGGACGGAGCTGCGACAGTGATGTCTGACACCAAAGACGCAGAAGGCAGATAATGGCGTCCGTGAAGAAAATGTCCGGTTTTATAATGCAGGGACATGTGACATGCAGATCCTATCACACATGCCGTTGCTTCTCTGGCTCAAAGTCAACTTAGCTGTGTGTGTGTCTGTGATTGGCTGACATGCTGGCCCGCCCCACAAGACGCGCGCACTTAGGGAAGGAAGACAAGAAAAAAAAAAAAAATGGCGATCGCCATTATAGAAACAGCAGTGATCTGAAGGCGCTGTTCACGCACACTATACACTGAAATGTGATAATAGTTTGATTCACAGAGTGACTTACACTATTACAGCAGAAACCAAGCTATGATTTAGCTGTTTTTTGGCTGCTAGAACCATTCTCGAACGTTTCTAGAACTATCGAGCTTTTGCAAAAAGCTCGAGTTCTAGTTCGATCTAGAACATGCCCCAAAATCACTCGAGCCTAGAACTGGAGAACCACGAACCACGAACCGTGCTCAACTCTATCCAGGAGCTTTGGTTCCCTGAGTTTCCAATAGCAAATGTCTAGAAAAAACTCTGTCCATTGGCACAACTCAGCAAGAAAACGAGAAGACCAAGAAGATATATTTCATTTATCTTAATGCCACCTTATTAACAGCACTAAACCCTTCTATTATGTCCCTTAGCCTTTTGAGCTTATCCTCTGGTAAGCGGAAGACCATGCCTCTGGTATCGATCTCAGTGCCTAAAAACTGTATTATAGTAGCCAATCAGAATACAAAAGGATGCATAGGAAGCGTGACTTTATTTCAATATTTTAAAACAATCCAATAAAATGAAGAAAAGTCACTCATACAAGATCCACAGAAGTTGTATAATACATACATAAATCAAAACACTATAAGGCCTGTTTCACACGTCAGTGATTCTGGTACGTTTGTGCTTTTTTTTAAACATAACAGAATCACTGAGATACGCAGATCCATTATAATGAATGGGTCTGCTCACACATCAGTGATTTTTCACTGCACGTGTCTCCGTGCGGCGTACCCGCGTGTCCGTGATTGCTGCACGGAGACATGTCCATTTTTTTCTGGCATCACTGATAGGATGTCCATAAGGTGGCAGCAGAGCATAACAGAAAAAGGTGCCTATTGTGCACTGAAAAGACCCAATGTGATGCACCAGACATATAGAGCCCTAATGGATTCACAAATATAAGATATATCATGAATGACTACTGCATAATGAACGCTAGCATGAAAAAAGAAAGGAATCCATAAAAATAAATAATAAATGGTGCACATATGTTAGAGCCCCACCGAAGGACAAAAAAAGTCTGATGGAAATAGAGAGCATATAGGAACAATAAGAATGTGCAACAGAGAGGAAGGTGAGAATGCAGGATCAATCACTGCCTGTCAGATATTAATAATCAGGGAAATAACTCTGGAGCAGACGCACAAATTAGGGTCTTACCTGGTAAGGTAACAAATAATTAATAGTAGTTGCACTCACCTATTAAGGTTGTGCCAGTCACAACCCCTAAATGCACGTTACAAATGGCGACAGCCGCAGCCCCTAGTAGAAGAGCAATAACGTATAGGAGGAAAATCGGGTGCGTGCCGCGCTGTCACCAAAGGAAACTGATGTTAATTATTTCATCTCTTTATTCTTTTTTCCGGTCAATGTGTTTCAGAGATCACTATCTCCTTCATCAGGGCAAAAAAAGAACAGTATGCAATCAAAGGAGGAAGAACCTCTATATATACACATATGGAGCTACGTCAGAGGACTGACTGCTGTATTTCAAATACTGCCGGGATGGTCAACTGTTACAATACCGGCCATAAAAGTTCTCAAGTGATATATTGAGAAACATTTATAAAATCACTGGGGTATAGTGTTTCAAATTTCATCAGCTTTTTGAGACAAAAATCAGAAAAAGAAGAAGAAGAAGGACAAAATGAAAAAAAGAAAAAAAAGAAGAAAAAAAAAACAAAAAGGGAGCATTGAGCTCCAGACCCTGTATTGAGTCTTAGAAGTGTAGTGACAAGTGCATCTGTCCACAACCCTGTAAGGGTGAACGGGATGACGGACAAGAAAAATTATGTTCGTGGCAAAAAATGGTGGTGTTGCTATATAAAATTGCATTAAGAATAAAGAAAGGAAAGATTTCTTTATAAAAGTAGTGAAGAAAAAAGTGGAAAAAAGGGGAGTGTAAGCCATTTTACTAATAAATAGTGATGAGCGAGCATGCTTGTTACTACTCGGTACTCGCACGAGTATCACTGTACTCGGTCTACTCGACGGGGACCGAGTAATCTCGCGATACTCGTGCTGTACTCGTGGTCTTCATCCCTGCATGTTGGCGCTCTTTTGAGAGCCAGCCCTCATGCAGGGATTGGCTGGCAGACCACTGCAATGCCACAGCCCTGTTAGTTGTGGAATTGCAGTGATTGGCCGGCCTTCACAGCGTGACCGAGCCTTTATACCGGCGGGCGCGCTGTGCTCTGCTCACAGCTATCCAGACAGTCAGTGCAGGGAGAGGGTCGCTGCTTCAGGGAAAGGTTTGCGGCCCTTTATAGCTATTTCCGTAGCAGGGCTGCAAACAGTGTGACCAAAAGTCCTTCTCAGGACTATTCTAGTTGTATACAGGCAGGCAGGGTATAGCCAGGTCGGAGTACAGTAGCAGAGTCCTTCTCAGGACTATTGTTGCTGTATACAGGCAGGGTATAGCCAGGTTGGAATACAGGCTATACCAAAAGAGTCCTTGTCAGGACTATTGTAGCAGTATACAGGCAGGCAGGCAGGCAGGCAGGGTATATAGCCATTCCTAGTGGTGACCGTATACCAGCCTTCATCATATCTGGGGCTGGTGTACACAGTCTAAAACAGTCCTGATAGTGTCAGACTTCTCAGCAATTGTCGCTCCTAAAACCTGTTAGGTTCTTAGTGCGTCCGTGCTTGCATTTAAAAACCGCACGTGTGTGCCTGTCGGTGGCAGCGTACAGGTGCACTTGTGTGCGTTTTTACCAAACTATTATATAACGCACAAGTGTAGTGTATAATACACGTCAGTCAGCAGTGGCTGATAGTGTCAGAGTTCTCGTCATTAATTTTTGCTCCTAAAACCTGTGTTAGGTTCTTAGTGCGTCCGTGCTTGCATTTAAAAACCGCACGTGTGTGCCTGTCGGTGGCAGCGTACAGGTGCACTTGTGTGCGTTTTTACCAAACTATTATATAACGCACAAGTGTAGTGTATAATACACGTCAGTCAGCAGTGGCTGATAGTGTCAGAGTTCTCGTCATTAATTTTTGCTCCTAAAACCTGTGTTAGGTTCTTAGTGCGTCCGTGCTTGCATTTAAAAACCGCACGTGTGTGCCTGTCGGTGGCAGCGTACAGGTGCACTTGTGTGCGTTTTTACCAAACTATTATATAACGCACAAGTGTAGTGTATAATACACGTCAGTCAGCAGTGGCTGATAGTGTCAGAGTTCTCGTCATTAATTTTTGCTCCTAAAACCTGTGTTAGGTTCTTAGTGCGTCCGTGCTTGCATTTAAAAACCGCACGTGTGTGCCTGTCGGTGGCAGCGTACAGGTGCACTTGTGTGCGTTTTTACCAAACTATTATATAACGCACAAGTGTAGTGTATAATACACGTCAGTCAGCAGTGGCTGATAGTGTCAGAGTTCTCGTCATTAATTTTTGCTCCTAAAACCTGTGTTAGGTTCTTAGTGCGTCCGTGCTTGCATTTAAAAACCGCACGTGTGTGCCTGTCGGTGGCAGCGTACAGGTGCACTTGTGTGCGTTTTTACCAAACTATTATATAACGCACAAGTGTAGTGTATAATACACGTCAGTCAGCAGTGGCTGATAGTGTCAGAGTTCTCGTCATTAATTTTTGCTCCTAAAACCTGTGTTAGGTTCTTAGTGCGTCCGTGCTTGCATTTAAAAACCGCACGTGTGTGCCTGTTGGTGGCAGCGTACAGGTGCACTTGTGTGCGTTTTTACCAAACTATTATATAACGCACAAGTGTAGTGTATAATACACGTCAGTCAGCAGTGGCTGATAGTGTCAGAGTTCTCGTCATTAATTTTTGCTCCTAAAACCTGTTAGGTTCTTAGTGCGTCCGTGCTTGCATTTAAAAACCGCACGTGTGTGCCTGTCGGTGGCAGCGTACAGGTGCACAATTTGCAGAAACTTTGATATAACGCCCAAGTCTAGTGAATACACGTCAGCACAGCATTGCAAAATGCGCAAGGGCGTTGGCAAGGAACAAGGAAGTGGACGTGATGGTGGTGCAGGCAGAGGCCGAGGTCGTGGGCAAGCTCTAATTTTGCCACAACAAAGGGCCACATCTAGTCGCTCGCACGTCCTGTCCCAAATTCTTGGGGACCGCAGCAGTACACCGCTCTTGAACCAAGACCAGTGTCAACAGGTTGTTAGTTGGATAGCGGATAATGCTTCCAGTCAGATTGGCACCACCACAAACACTCTGTCTTCCACACGGTCAAGTGTCAGTAGCCGTGATACTGCACCGCACATTTCAGAACCTGATCCTCCTTCCTACCACAAGGCTGAGTACACGTCCTCGGACATTAATGATCCCACACTTGGACACTCGGAAGAGCTGTTCACGTTTCCATTCGCACATTCTGGCCTCTCGCCAGCTCATGTTGAAGTGGGTCATGAGGAGATCGTATGTACAGATGGCCAAATATTTGAGCAGCCACGTTCTCACGAAGTTGGCAACGTGTCTCAACAAGGGGTGGACGATGATGAGACACAATTGTCAGGAAGTCAGGAGGAGGAGCAGGGTGCGGAAGAGGAAGACGACGTGGTGGATGATCCAGTAACTGACCCAACCTGGCAGGAGGATATGCAGAGCGAGGACAGCAGTGCACAGGGGGAGGGAGGCGTAGCATCCCAACAGGCAGTAAGAAGCAGGGTGGTGGCTCCAGGCAGAAGTCAGGCAACCGTTCCCCGGAACAACAACACGACACAAGGTGCCTGTACAAATGTTAGGTCTTCCCGAGTGTGGCAGTTTTTTAAGTTGGATCCAGATGATTCTAAAAAGGCCATTTGCAACACCTGGCGTGCCAGCATCAGCAGGGGTACCAAAACTAGCAGCCTGACCACCACCAGCATGATCAGGCACATGTCAGCCAAGCACCCGACTTTGTGGGAAGTACAACAGAGTCGAGGAGCAGTGCTTGCTAATGTCACTGCTACGTCTTCGCTGGTTGTGCATGCGAGCCAATCCCCTGTCCATGCTGCCTGCGAACAAGCCTCCTCCGGTCCTGCACCTGCAGTTGCCTACTCAGAAATAACACCATCATCAAGCACGTCCTTGTCCCAGCGCAGCGTTCAGTTATCCATTCAGCAAACCTTTGAACGCAGGCGCAAATACACTGCCAACACCCCACATGCCACAGTTCTAAATGCTAACATTTCGCGACTGCTTGCGCTGGAAATCTTGCCTTTTAGGCTGGTGGAGACAGAAGCATTCCGCGACCTGATGGCGGCAGCTGTCCCACGTTACTCGGTCCCCAGCCGCCACTATTTCTCCCGGTGTGCCGTCCCCGCGTTGCATAACCACGTGTCACAAAACATCACACGTGCCCTGAACAACGCTGTTTCACCCAAAGTCCACCTAACCACAGACACGTGGACAAGTGCTTGTGGGCAAGGCCGCTACATCTCGTTGACGGCACACTGGGTTAATATTGTGGAAGCTGGGACCCAGTCTGAGCGAGGGACGGAACACGTCCTTCCCACACCAAGGTTTGCAGGCCCTACCTCAGTCAGTGTTTCACCCACACTCTACAGCTCCGGAATGTCATGCTCTTCAGCCTCCTCCTCCTCCTGCGCATCCTCATCCACTGTACCCTCCACACCAGTCCCAAGCTGGAAGCACTGCAGCACTGCCTCGGCGAAGCGGCAACAGGCTGTGCTGAAGCTAATCTGCATAGGTGACAAACCCCACAATGCAAAAGAGCTGTGGACAGCTCTGAAACAGCAGGCAGATCACTGGCTCACACCTCTGAACCTAAAGCCAGGAAAGGTCGTGTGTGACAATGGCCGGAACCTGGTGGCGGCTTTGAGGCGAGGCCAGCTGACACATGTTCCATGCGTGGCCCATGTGCTCAACCTCGTGGTTCAGCGGTTTCTAAAGTCATACCCAGAGCTGTCTGATCTGCTGGTAAAAGTTCGCCGCCTGTCTGCACATTTTCGAAAGTCACCTACTGCTTCAGCCGGCCTTGCCGGCTTTCAGCGCAGTTTGCATCTTCCGGCTCACAGACTGGTGTGTGATGTCCCCACGCGTTGGAATTCAACTCTGCACATGTTGGTCAGGATATGTGAGCAGAAGAGGGCAGTTGTTGAGTACCTGCATCACCTAAGCCGTCGGGAAATGGGTCAAACTCCACACATAACACCTGAGGAGTGGAGATGGATGTCCGACCTATGTACCATCCTCCAAAACTTTGAGGACTCCACCAAGATGGTGAGTGGTGATGACGCCATTATTAGCGTCACCATACCGCTACTCTGCCTTCTAAAACGGTCTCTGCTCAAAACCAAACATGATGCATTGCAGGCGGAGCGCGATGAGTTGCAGCAAGAAACAGTAGTGGGTGTGGGTGATAACACACAGCCCAGCCTCGTCTCATCACAACGTGCAGTGGAGGACTATGACGAGGAGGAGGATGAAGACATGGAGCAAATCTCCGGCCAAATTGAGGATATGACATGCACACCAGTCATATCCTCGGTTCAGCGTGGCTGGCCAGAGGACAGGGTAGATGAGGAGGAGGAGGAGGAGGAGGACAGCATGTTCAGTCAACGTGTTGGTCAGGCTACTGAAGTCCTGGCTGTTAAGAGTCTGGCGCACATGGCTGACTTTATGGTAAGCTGCCTGTCTCGTGACCCTCGCGTTAAGAACATCTTGGCCGACAATCATTACTGGTTGGTAACACTGTTAGACCCACGCTACAAAGAGAACTTTATGTCTCTTATTCCCGAGGCGGAGAGGTCAACCAAAATGCAGCAGTTCCGGAAGGCCATAGTCACGGAAGTAGGCAAAGCATTCCCCTCACAAAACGCTAGCGGCATAGGTAAGGAATCAGTGGACAACCAAGGCGTACAGCCGAGAGAGGCACAAGTCCAATCCGCCAGAGGTAGGGGAACAGTCTTTAAGATGTGGGACAGTTTTCTCAGCCCCTCACGTACCACAGCCCCTGAGGTGCGGGGTAGTGCCACAAGAAATCCTAAGTTTGCCCAGATGCTCAAGGAGTACCTTGCAGATCGAACAACTGTACTCCGACATTCCTCTGTGCCTTACAATTATTGGGTATCCAAGGTGGACACGTGGCATGAATTGGCTCTCTACGCCTTGGAAGTCCTGGCCTGCCCTGCCGCTAGCGTTTTGTCAGAGC